>NC_052155.1:107133828-107442299 GCF_902713615.1 Scyliorhinus canicula | reverse complement strand
AGATTATCACCTGGAATGTCAGGGGACCTAACAGCCCAATGAAGAGATCCAGAGTCTTTGCTCATTTGAGATGTTTGAAAGCTGACATATTCTTCCTCCAAGAGACGCACCTGAAGGTGAAGGACCGACTGCAGGTACGGAAGGGCTGGGTGGGACAGACGCACCACTCATGTTACAGGAGAGCGCTAGCAAGGAAGCAGGGGTAGTTATCCTGATTAGCAGGAGGACGGCAATAACAGCGGCAAAGACGGTTATGGACCCAGGGGGATGGTACGTCATGGTCAGCGGTATCTTAGACGGGGCACCGGTAGTACTGGTAAACGTGTATGCGCCCAACTGGGACGACACGCATTTCGTAAAGAAGATAAAATGGTTGAAATTCTCGAGATCGACACACACCGACTGATCATGGAGGGGGGACTTTAACTGTATATAGGACCCATTGACGGGTAGATCATACCCCAGAACAGGGAAAAAGGCAGGTGGTGATTATGGGAAGAGATTATAGCCTATAGGACACGTGGAGATAGGGAAGAGAGGGCAGCCAGGCAGCAACTGATCCGACACCATCCTGGAGGTCGACAAAAAATACTCCGATGCCCCGACCGTAGAGATTCTGGCGGAGAGGAAAAAGCTACAAATGGACTTTAATCTGCTATCCACCAGAAAGGCAGTGCACCAACTCCGCCAGAGATGGAACCTTTTATGGGCATGGAGAGAAGGCTAGCCGCCTGTTGGCTCACCAGCTGAGAAAGCAGGCACCACGAGGGAGATAGCACAGATGAAAGATAGTAGAGGCAGACTGGTAGCCGAACCAGAAAAGGTCAACCAAGCATTTGAGTCCGTCCACCTGTACACCTCTGAGTCCCCCGACGGGGACTCGGGGATAAAACGATTCCTCGATGAACTGGACATGGCAGTCGTGGGGGATGACAGAGGGGGCTGAAAGCACCACTAAGACTGGGAGAGGTCATGGAAAGCTACAGCTCCATGCAGACGGGAAGACCCAATGGGTTCCCGGCGGACTTCTATAAAATATTTGCACCAGCTCAGGCCCCGCACCTACGGGACATGTTCGCTGACTCACTAACAAGGGGCACCCTGCCTTCAACACTAACATGGGCAACTATATTGCTGAAGCCTAAGAAAGACAAAGATCCAACGGAATGCGGATCATATAGACCCAATTCGCTGCTCAACATAGACGCGAAAATACTTGTGAAAGTCCTGGCCAAGAGACTTGTTATGGGTCAGGGTTTAGAGAACCCCAAAGTGTATCATGGAGTTCACCAGACCCACAACTTTTAATAGATTGTGGTATGGGGAGCACACGGCTCACTCTACAGGTATGGTACAGCAGAAAATGGACCAGTGTTTTTTTTAAACAAAACAATGTCTATTCTATGAACTCAAGTTAACCTTTTTAAAACAAACAGTGAATATCTTAGCAACCAGTAAATCAAATACACCCCCAAAGAATACAACACTAAATAACCTGTATGCTGTCCTTTTAACATCCAAAAGACTTAACAAACCTCTAAACAGGAGCACATTAGATTTATATTCAATACTGAGACCTTTTTACAATTCTGAGTTCACCCAAATGATCCATAGATAGTCTTTTGATGGCAGAGATCAGAGCAGTGCAGCTCACTTTTAACTTCAGATTCAGCTCACTGAAAAACACAGTCACACCCAAGCTTTCTGAAACAAACTAAAAATCAGAAGTGGAGATCAGCTCCACCCATACTCTGACATCACTGCAGTTACATGAGCAGCTTCTTTTCTTAAAGGTACATTTCTTAAACACCCATTTCTTAAAGGGTACTCTCACATGACACCTCCCCCCCCCCCGGGAAAAAATAAACCATCAACTTCAAGATGGTTTCTTTTTACAACTTTTCACCATCCTTTAAGAAATGCACACAGTAAATATACTTTTCGTTTCAATAAAACAACACACACAAACTTGTAAAATAATATAATCCTTCTTCCTCCAACTGAAACTGCATCCGTTCATCACATTCGTGACAAAGCATCAGCTATCACGTTTTCTCATCCTGCCACATGTACTGTTTTAAATGAAATGGCTGCAACAGTAAACTCCACGAAACAGTCTTGCATTGTTATTCCGGAATTCCTCCAAAAATGTCAATGGACTGTGATCAGTATATATAACGGTGTGAGATGGATTGCTGGTTACATAAATGTGAAAATGTTGCAAAGCCAGCACCAAACTCAGTCTCCTTCTCAATCGTGGAATACTTTTTCTGATGAGAATTCAATTTCTTTGAAAAATAACCAATAGGCCGTTCTAGCACTTTGTCGTCATCCTGTAGAAGCACCGCACCTACACCCACATCACTCGCATCAACCGCCACTTTGAATGGTTTGCTGTAATTTGGGATGGCTAACACAGGAACAGTGGTTAACACCGCCTTCAGGCTGTCAAATGCTGTTGACACTCCGCTGTCCAATGGAATTTGTTACACTTCTTGAGCAAGTCCGTCAGTGGAGCGACCATACTGCTAAAATTGGGTACAAATTTCCGGTAAAATCCACTCATACCAAGAAATCGCATTATTTCCCATCATGTCGAGGGTATCGGAAACTCCCCAATAACTTTTGTTTTCACATCCCGTGGGACCATTCGACCTGTCCGATTGCATGGACAAGGAAAGTGACTTGGGCTTTTCCAAATTCACTTTTGGCTAGGTTTATCACCAAACCCGCCTCCTGAAGTCGATCGAATAACTCCATCAGATGTTCTAAATGTTCTTTCCATGTCTGGCTGAAAATTACCAGATCGTTGATGTATACCGCACAATTGGGTAATCCTGAAACAACTTTGTTAGTTAACCGTTGAAATGTGGCTGGGGCATTTTTCATGCCAAATGGCATAACTTTGAATTGGTATATACCATCTGGAGTCACAAAAGCTGAAATCTCCTTTGCCCTTTCGGATAAAGGTACCTGCCAGTAACCTTTAAGTAAATCCAATTTGGAAATAAAAACTGATTGTCCCACTTTCTCAATGCAATCCTCCAAACGTGGTATAGGATAAGAGTCCATTCTTGTAACTGCATTAACCTTTCTATAGTCCACACAACCGTTGGGTACCATCGTGTTTCGATACCATCACTATGGGTGAGCTCCATTGGCTGCAATCCACTTCAATTATGTCATTTTTAAGCATTCTCTCAATCTCTTTGTTAACCTGTGCCAATTTTAAAGGGTTAAGTCTGTATGGATGTTGTTTGATTGGAACAGCATTTCCCACATCTACATCATGTATAGCCATTTTAGTACTTCCCAATTTACCTCCACAAACTTGCCCATGTGATATCAATAACTCTTTCAGGTCAGTTCGATTTTCCTCTGGAACATCCTCATTTTCCAATTTATGTCAAATTCACTGGATTTGGTTTGTCACTTTGAGTTAGAATCATTAAAACCTCCTCCTTTTTCTCTCCTTCCCTTTCAAAGGGAACTAGCTAGGGGCTGGTTTAGCTCACTGGGCTAAATCGCTGGCTTTTAAAGCAGGCCAGCAGCACGGTTCGATTCCTGTACCAGCCTCCCCGGACAGGCGCCGGAATGTGGCGACTAGGGGCTTTTCACAGTAACTTCATTGAAGCCTACTCGTGACAATAAGCGATTTTAATTTCATTTCAAAGTACCTTTTAAGCATATTCACATGACACACTCGGTGAATCTTCCTTCTATCTGGTGTTTTTACCACATAATGCACCTCACTTAATTTCCTTTCAATCTGATATGGTCCACAAAACCTTGCTTTTAAAGGTTCACCTACCACTGGTAACAATACTAAAACTTTATCTCCACTGGTAAAACTACGAACTTTGGATTTCTTGACTGCTACCCGTTTCATCACATTTTGTGCAACTTTTAAATGTTGTCTAGCCACTTCACCTGCTCTATTTAATTGTTCCCTAAAATTTGACATGTGATTCAATAAAGTAATTTCCGATTTCTCACTCACCAATTTTTCCTTAATCAATTTAAGTGGTCCTCTTACCTCATGATCAAAAATTAGTTCAAAAGGACTAAATTTGTTTGACTCATTAGGAGCATCCCTAATTGCAAAAGGTACGAATGGAATTCCTTTATCCCAATCCTCTGGATAATCTTGACAATGCGGCTCAACATTGTCTTTAATGTGTGATGCCACATTTCTAACGCTCCCTGCGAGTCTGGATGGTACGCAGTTGATTTAAATTGTTTTATTCCTAAGATATCCATTACTTCTTTGAATAACCTCGAGGTAAAATTTGATCCTTGATCTGATTGTATTTCTGTGGGTAGTCCGTATCTCATAAAGAATTTAAGTAATTCCTCCACAATCTTTTTCGCTGTAATATTAAGTACTAGAATGGCCTCTGGAAACCTAGTAGACACATCCATTATAGTCAAAAGATATTGATTCCCACTTTTTGTTTTAGGAAGTGGTCCTACGCAATCACGGTAAAGATGAAGTGGAAGTGCAATTATCAGAAACGTTTTTTGATCAGATGGTTGAAAAAGAACAAGTGGAGTGGCAGCACGGTAGCATTGTGGATAGCACAATCGCTTCACAGCTCCAGGGTCCCAGGTTCGATTCCGGCTTGGGTCACTGTCTGTGCGGAGTCTGCACATCCTCCCCGTGTGTGCGTGGGTTTCCTCCGGGTGCTCCGGTTTCCTCCCACAGTCCAAAGATGTGCAGGTTAGGTGGATTGGCCATGATAAATTGCCCTTAGTGTCCAAAATTGCCCTTAGTGTTGGGTGGGGTTGCTGGGTTATGGGGATAGGATAGAGGTGATAACCTTGGGTAGGGTGCTCTTTCCGGGAGCCGGTGTAGACTCGATGGGCCGAATGGCCTCCTTCTGCACTGTAAATTCTATGTCTATGTAAATTAGGACCTTTGTAAAAGGTTCCTCAAATGCTGAAATGGGCTGGTTTTATCACTGCTTGAGGTTTCCCTATCACTTGACATGTGTGACATGATTGCCAAAATGTAACTACATCATTATGCAGCCCAGGCCAATAAAAATGTTTCTGGATTTTAGCTTGAGTTTTCCTTATCCCCAAATGACCTCCCACTGGTACCTCATGTGCAACTCGCAACACCTCCTTTCCATACCCCACCGGCAATACTACTTGATGAACTTCTGGCCATTTTCATCCACCTGCATATGTAAAGGTCTCCATTTTCTCACCAAGACGTTACTTTTATGGTAATAACACTCTGGTATACACGCAGATTCCTCTTCCGTGTATGCTTTCTGATATAGCCGTTTTATTTCTATATCTTTTTGTTGTAACTCCACCAATTTTCCTGAACTAAAAATATCCGCCTCATCCTCCACCTGTTCTTGTTCTTTTTCAACCATCTGATCAAAAAACGTTTCTGATAATTGCACTTCCACTTCATCTTTACTCTTTGATTTCTCCTCTTGTTTTAACCTGTGACTTTGCGACCTTGTTACTACACAATCCGGAAAAATCCCAGGATATTCGTCCTTCAACACTTCAGTTGCCTGATTTTCCACTGGCTTATCAACCACAGTAGGCATCACTCCCACTTGCGATCCAGCTATATCATTACCCAAGATAAACTGTATTCCTGGACAAGATAGTTTCTCTATTACTCCTACTACCACTTCACCACTCTTCACTGGACTTTCCAACCTTACCTTATATAATGGCATGCTACTCCTCTCACCCTGAATTCCACATATTACCACCTTTTCTGGCAACATTCTTCCCAAACCACATAACTCCTCATCTCTTACCATTAAAGATTGACTAGCTCCCATATCTCTTAAAATTGTGACTTCTTTACCTGCTCCTCCTGATACACATGAGTAAACTTACCCACACAAGTAAATTCTTTCAAGAGATCTGGCACCTTCTTATCAATCACCTCTTGATAAGGCTGTACAATCTTTTGCACTTCCTTTGCTTCACTTGGGCTTTCCTTTACCACTTTAACAAACCCCACTGTGTTATCCTGTTTTACCACATCAGCCTTCCCAGTGCTTTTCTTCAACCACCAATACTGTGATTTTACATAACCTAGTTTATTAGAGTGAAAACATTTGAAACTTTTCATGTCCTTTCCACCCTCCTGGATTTCGTTTTTAATCTGAGGTACACTCTCCTTATTATCTCCCATCAGATCACCTTTACCTTTACCACTTGAGTATTTCTCATGTCCCCAGTTTCTATAGGCTGAAACTGATGTCGGAAACCAAGCTTTGATTTATGAACTAATTCATAATAATCTGCCATTTCTGCTGCTAACCTCGCCTTTTTAACCCTCTGCTCTTCCACATGAGTTCTCACTACATCAGGAATTGAATTTTTAAACTCCTCCAAAATTCTAATTTCCCTGAGAGCTTCCTACGTTTGGCCTATTTTCAAAGCCCTTTATCCATCTATCAAAATTACTCTCAGCCTTTCAAACTCCATGTGTGTTTGACCAAATTCTTTCCTTAAATTTCTAAACCTTTGTCTGTAGGCTTCAGGCACTAGTTCATATGGACCCAAGATGGATTTTTTTCACCTCCTCATATGTCCCAGATACCTCCTCCGGTAGTGATGCAAACACTTCACTAGCTCTACCTACCAGCTTTGTTTGAATCAGTAATACCCACATGTCCTGTGGCCATTTCATTTGTTTAGCTACCTTCTCAAATGCAATGGAAAACTATTCTACCTCCTTCTCGTCAAACCTTAGCAATGCTTGGACATACTTAATTAGATTCCCACCAAGCCTTCGACTTTGATGCTCTTTCCCACTATTCTCTTCACTATCATCAAACTGTACGTTTCCCTTTACGTCTGCCAATTTTAACTAACTGTCATGTTTCATGGCCATTTTCTGAAGTTCAAACTCTCTCTCTCTTTATCTTTTTCCCTGATCTGTATCTCCCTTTCTCTTTCTTTTGTTCTGCTAGGGCTATTCTTTCTTTTCTCCTTTCTTCTCTCTCCTTTTTCCTCTCTCTCTCTTTCTTTTTCCTCCCTCTCTCTTTCTGCTCTCTCTCTTTCATATTCAAGCTCCTTAAATTCTTTCTCATGTACCATTTGTTTAATTTGCAACTGAATTTTTGCCATTTCCAATGAGTCAAACTGTATCTCAGGCAACCTTAAATGCTTAGCCACCGCCATAATTACCTCATCATTTCGCATTTTGTCAGGTAATGTTAACTGCAATGTTTTTGCCAAATCTAAGAGTCTGCTTTTAGTCTCTGTCCGTAAGGTACTGCGTGTGACCGTCTCCACCCCCAAAAACCTCTGAGCCTCTGAAAGAGCCATTGTCCACAACACACTCCTCACTTAAACTAAAATACCACACCTGAAAAGCAACCACAATATGCTCACTCCTCACTGTCTTTAAGTTCACTAAGCCAATCCAATAGATAGACTTCTATCCCCCTCGAGCCCCCAATTGTTATGGGCCAGGGTTAAGAGAACCCCAAAGTGTATCATGGAGTTCACCTGACCCACAACATTTAATAGATTGTGGTATGGGGAGCACACACTCACTCTTCAGGTATGATACAGCAGAAAATGGACCAGTGTTTTTTTTTAAACAAAACAATGTTTATTCTATGAACTCAAGTTAACCTTTTTAAAACAAACAGTGAATATCTTAGCAACCAGTAAATCAAATACACCCCCCAAAGAATACAGCACTAAATAACCTGTATGCCTGAGAGTGGCAGTCTTCGGGGTGTCAGACCAGCCAGAACTACATATGGGGAGAGGGCCCTTGCTTTTGCTTCCTTAATCGCACAACTGCGAATCCTGCTCAGCTGGCAATCAGCAGCACCACCCTGAGCTGCAGACTGGCTGGCAAACCTGTTGGAATTTCTCCACCTGGAGAAGATCAAATACACTATCCAAGGGTCAGACGAGAGCTTCCACAAGGTGGTGGGGGCAGCATGGCAGCACAGTGGTTAGCACTGTGGCTTCACAGCGCCAGGGTCCCAGGTTCGATTCCCCGCTGGGACCCTGTCTGTGCGGAGTCTGCATGTTCTCCCCGTGTCTGCGTGGGTTTCCTCCGGGTGCTCCAGTTTCCTCCCACAGTCCAAAGACATGCAGGTTAGGTGGATTGGCCATGATAAATTGCCCTTCGTGTCCAAAAAAATGGTTAGATGGGGTTATTGGGTTACGGGGAAAGGGTGGAAATGAGGGCTTAAGTGGGTCTGTGCAGACTCGATGGGCCGAATGGCCTCCTTCTGCACTGTATGTTCTATGACTATCAGCCTGTTTCAAGACCAGTTCAAAACTAATAACGATTAGGAAGGAAGGGGGGACCAATGAGGCAGACAAGTGACGCACAGAACAGATTTACAAGGTGGGGGCAGCAAGGAAGGAACCCAGGGAATGATCAGGAAGGGACATGGGAAAAGAGCAAGGGGGAGAGGGGGGAGAGAGCCCCCTCCAGAAAAGCCATGGGGGAAACAGCAACAATCACAAAATGAAAGAAAGAATATAACAATATAACACCGATGGCGGAAGATAGGGCCAGGATGGAGCCAGACTATCAACGGGGGAGGAGGCGGGGGATGAGGCAAGAAAAGGGGGAGGGCCGATAAAAGGGGTACATGTAAAATTGTACATAGGAAATGTCTTATTCTGTAAATATGTGTTTTATATGTCTAATTGTTAAATTGTTAAAAAAATTTTAAAAGCTCACGGTGGGTGGGACGTACGTGGCGGTGGACCCTCTTGAGGCCACCGTCAAGAGGGTTATCCTTTCTAATGTCCCGTCCTACTTCCCAATGGAGCTCCTCTTCCCCCACCTCCAACTACTGGGGGAGGTACGTTCAGAGGTTGCGCCGCTCCTCTTGGCCTAAAGGGTGCCTCCGTCAGGCACATCTACTCTTTCCGGCATCAGGCTTTGATCCTCCTGGCCCAGGAGGAGGTATTAGAGGGAGGATGCGAAGTCTCCCATCAGGGGAGACTTTCTGTATATTTTGGT
Source organism: Scyliorhinus canicula (assembly GCF_902713615.1). Lineage (NCBI taxonomy): Eukaryota > Metazoa > Chordata > Chondrichthyes > Carcharhiniformes > Scyliorhinidae > Scyliorhinus > Scyliorhinus canicula. Next base: position 107,433,313 of record NC_052155.1, on the reverse strand, counting down.
CTGTGGATGGCGTGCGGTGCCATGCCTGCAAGAAGGTCGGGCATGTATGAAAGAACTGCCAAGGTCACCATGGACTCCAAGGTGGCCGCGGCTGGCACCGCCGCCCCCTCCCCCTCCACTGACGTTACCACCCCACCCCCACGAGAGGACACTACGCCGGCACCTATCTACTAATCTATCGACGAATATACAGTGAATGGTAGAATCCTCAAGAGTATTGACAGTCAGAGAGATCTTGGTGTACAGGTCCACAGGTCACTGAAAGGGGAAACACAGGTAGAGAAGGTAGTCAAGAAGGCATACGGCATGCTTGCCTTCATTGGCTGGGGCATTGAGTATAAAAATTGGCAAGTCATGTTGCAGCTGAATAGAACCTTAGTTAGGCCACACTTGGAGTATAGTGTTCAATTCTGGTCGCTGCACTACCAGAAGGATGTGGAGGCTTTAGAGAAGGTGCAGAAGTGATTAACCAGGATGTTGTCTGGTTTGGAGGGCATTAGCTATGAGGAGAGGTTGAATAAACTTGGTTTGTTCTCACTGGAACGAAGGAGGTTGAGGGGCGACCTGATAGAGGTCTACAAAATTATGAGGGGCATAGACAGAGTGGATAGTCAGAGATTTTTTCCCAGGGTAGAGGGGTCAATTACTAGGGGGCATAGGTTTAAGGGGCAAGGTTTAGAGGAGATGTACGAGGTAAATGTTTTACACAGAGGGTAGTGGGTGCCTGGAACTCGTTGCCGGAGGAGGTGGTTGAAGCAGAGACGATAGTGACGTTTAAGGTGCATCTTGACAAATACATGAATAGGATGGGAATAGAGAGATACGGAGCCCGGAAGTGTAGAAGATTGTAGTTTAGATGGGCAGCATGGTCGGCGCAGGCTTGGAGGGCCAAAGGGCTGTTCCTGTGCTGCATTTTTCTTTGTTCTAATTGGCTGCCAGCATGGAGGAGGGAGGGCATCTGCAAGGCCCATAAGAAGGTGAGGAGGGGATCAGCCCAGACACCCCTGACCCTTCGGCCGAAAGAACCCGCGTCCCGGAACTCCAGCTCGGGGGCTCCTGATACACCTTGCCCCGTGGAAACTCCACATCGTACGGGGCCCATTGATGCCTCAGTATTGGGAATTCGGCCCGGCATTGCTTCAGCGCGGGCCAACAAGGGAGGCTGAGGTGATGCACCCGACCCCAAGCCAGCAGAGTGTTGAGGGAAGGAGGGTGCATTGTGAGGTGGAGGTTTGCTCAGCACAGGCCATGCCCCGCAAGCCGCGGCACTTCTTGTAGGGGTGGGAAAAAACATCATGCCCCCCACCCCCAGTGTGGAGAAGGTGGAGCCCCGATCCCTGCCCCTTGATATCACACCCTGCCCCCGAAGAAAACTGAAAAGGTGAAACATATATTCACCCCGGAGCTGTCGCAGCCTCCCGAACAGGACGCCTTAGGGCTGGGTGCAAGTTGGCCCGAGGCCTCGTTCCACCCGGTGCAATTCTGCACCCCAAAGGCGTTCGTTTTCACAATGCTGGAGGGCTGCGGCAGCTCCCTGACCCCAGGGTGATTGGGTGGTGGTGGCGGGCACACCCTCCTCTGTTCCTCCGAGGACTAAAATGGTGACGGTGAAGCTAGCACTACTGCTGGCATGGCGGTGACCATAGCCAGCCTCAACATCAGTGGCAGCAGGGACCCGCTCCGCACGTTCCAGAACTTCTCAGTCCTCCGGGATGGGATATATGCAGCGTGATTCCTGAAAGAAACCCATACCGTTCCGGGAGTCAAAACCATGTGGCTCCAGAAGTGATGAGGTGCGGTCTACATGAATCACCTGACCTTTAGATGGGGTGGCTGTCTTGTTAGCCCCATATTTTCAGCCAGGAATCTTGGAGGTCAAGGAACCAATGCCAGGCCGTTTGCTGTACCTGACATTCCGCGACGGGGATGAGATACTTTACTTTCTGAAAGTCTACGCTCCCCAGGCAGGCCAGCAACAGATGACGTTCTTCGAGTAAATGTCCATTCATCTTGGTACCATCGCCGTGGGCGAGTGCATCACATTGGGGGGGGGGGATTTCAATTGCACCCTTGGGACAAAGGATAGCCTCGGTACCCAGTACCCAGTGCGACTCTCGTGCGGTGGTGACGTTAAGGAACCTGGTCCGATTCTTTGACTTGGTGGGCATCTGGCGGACTCTCCATCCTGACTCCAGCTCTTCACCTTTGAGACACCTGGGGTTGAAGCATCCAGAAGCAACCGCCTTTACATTTCCAGCGTGTATCTGCCCCGTGTCCCGACTTCCTCTGTGCAGCAGGTGCAGTGCTCGGACTACCGTCTGGTGCAAGTGGGGCTCGTCCTGTCTCGCGCTCAGTTGCGGTCCGCGTATTGGAACTTTTTCAACCTGCTGGAGGACAAGCAGTTCCTCGGCTCGATTCGTCGCTTCTGGACAGGCTGGAGAAGAAAGCGGGGAGGCTTCCCCTGCATGAGGCTATGGTGGGACGTGGGCAAGATTGACGGGCATACCTTCTGTCAGGAGTATGAGAGGGGGTTGACAAAGAGACGGAAATCCAGGGTCAAGAGTTGGAGAAGAAGGTGCTCAACCTGGAGTCACATCTCGGTCAGCCCAATGAGGACGCGGACTGTGGCTGTTATAGAGAGAGAAGAAGGCGCACTGCAGGATCTGCAACTTGTCGGGTCCCGCAGCGCGAATGTGAGGGCGCGGATACAGATCCTCACATACATGGACCGCAGCTCCCCCTTCTTCTATTCGCTGGAAAAAAGGCACGGGGTCCGTCAGCAGTTCCCTACGTTGCTGGCCGACGACGGGTCCTTCGTCTCAGATCCAGAGGAGGTCTGGGCCCAAATCCAAATCTTCTGCAGCGCCCTTTTCTCCCTAGATCCGTCCTTACAGAGTTTTGTGAGAGGATCGACTGCAGGTCGACCCGGAGGATACCAGGAGGCTTGATACCTCAATAAGCCTGGGGTGCTGACCGGCGCCCTCGACAGCCGGTCCAGGTGCAAAGCCCAGGGCTAGCCCTGCTGACCATAGAGTTCTTCAGGGTGTTCTGGGACATCCTGGGGAGCAACTACGCGGGTGTGCTGGGGGAAAGTATCGCAACTGGGGAGATGCCCCTTAAGGGGTGCAGAGCCACCATTACCCTGCTGCCAAAGAGGGGTGATCTCAGCCACCTTTAAAACTAGCACCCGGCCTCCCTCCTCATACGGACTACAAGATGTTCGCCAAGGCGACGTGTTTGTGCCTTGGCACATTGCTGGACCACATGATCCGCCCTGACCAATCCTACACGGTCCCGGGCCATGGCAACATCCATCTGGTCCGGGATCTGATCCAGCATTCCCAGAGGGCTAGTCTGTCGAGCGCCTTCCTGTCCCTTGTAGAAGGCTTTCAACAGGGTGGATTATGAATATTTATTCGGGACTCTGCAAGCATTCGGATTCAGGACACATTTTGTGGTCCGGATCAGACTTTTGTCCACTGTCACAGAGTGTCTCATTAAGGTTGGGCAGCAGGGTAGCATGGTGGTTAGCATAAATGCTTCACAGCTCCAGGGTCCCAGGTTCGATTCCCGGCTGGGTCACTGTCTGTGTGGAGTCTGCACGTCCTCCCCCTGTGTGCGTGGGTTTCCTCTGGGTGCTCCGGTTTCCTCCCACAGTCCAAAGATGTGCGGGTTAGGTGGATTGGCCATGCTAAATTGCCCGTAGTGTCCTAATAAAAGTAAGGTTAAGGGGGGGTTGTTGGGTTACGGGTATAGGGTGGATACGTGGGTTTGAGTAGGGTGATCATGGCTCGGCACAACATTGAGGGCCGAAGGGCCTGTTCTGTGCTGTACTGTTCTATGTTCTAAGGTTAATGGGTCCCTGATGGCATCCCTTCGCTTTGGGAGAGGAGTGCGTCAGGTCTGCCCCTTATCTGACCAACTCTATTCTATTTGCATGGAGCCTTTCCTGTGCCTTCTGTGGAGGTGGTTGTCGGGACTGCTTCTGTGCGGGCTTACGCTGATGACGTGCTCCTCGTGTTCACCAACCCTGCTGACCTGCAGAGAATGCGAGAGTGCCAGGCTATGTACTCCGCCGCGTCCTCTGCCAGGATCAACTGGGCCAAGTGTTCCGGACTCCTTGTCGGTCCATTTCAGATAGGCCTGATCTCCTCTGGGAAGGGGTCCTTCACCTGCAGCAGCACAAGCCTCCTCTACTTGGGAGTCAATCTTTACCCAGTTGAGGAATCCTGGGCGGCTAACTGACAGGAGCTGGAGGCCAAGGTCATCGCTCGCTTGTGCCTCTGGACTGGACTGCTCCGAGTGCTGTCTTCCAGGGTTCGAGTTTTCGTCATAAACCAGCTGGTAGCCTCCATGTTGTGGTACCAGCTGGTCACTTTGACCCCGCCCCCTGATTTTGTGACAAAGCTCCAGAGAATGCTTGTATACTTCTTCTGGGACAAGAGACTGCACTGGGTTGCTGCTGAGGTTCTGAGTTTCCCACTTAGGGAGGGCAGTCAGGCGCTAGTGTGCCTTCGCACCCAGGTGGAGACCTTCCGCCTTCAGACCTTGCAGCGATTTTACGTAGAGTCTCCTCCACAATGGTGTGTCCTGGCGACGCATTTCTTCCTCCAGGTGCACGGTCTGAAATATGAGTGCAGCTCCTGTCGTAGATCTGAAGGGTCTTCGTTACTCTCTGCAAGTGCTGTCCATCTTTTACCAGAACCTGTTCAAAGTCTGGAGCATGGTCACCTTGAACCGCAGTTCTCCCCTATCAGGAGTGGTGGCTGTCGTCACGGAGCCGCTACTCAGGAATACGCACCTCCACCAATATCATTTTGAGTGGCTGGCAGAGGAACAAGCTGTGGCTGCCAGGGTGACCAGGATTGGGGACATGCTAGGTGGCGGCGGAGTGGGCTGGATGACACCCGAGTTGCACAACGCATGGCAGTGGACGTTCGATTCGCGGCCAATGCAATCCAAGACCTCAAAACGGTGGTGCTCGGACCTGATGGCACTCGCGAGTGTGCCGTGGTATCCCATCTGGTCGAACCGCTGCCCGGCCGGGATTTCACATTGGCACCAGGCCCGAAAACTCCCTTGGGGGCTGGTGCCCTACAATGCAAGCCGGTTCACGGAAATGCCCTCCGTGCCTTTTCACACTGTGCAGAGGGTTTTCCTATGGGGGCTGTTGCTGCACACCCTTCTTTACCCTCGCCCGTCACTGAACATGCAACATTCGCAGCCGAGTGTCCCTAGAAAGGGAGCATGCAGAGTCCAAGGGCACCATCGAGGCTTCCGGGCCCGGTGGGCAATGCAGGGAATCAGGTGCTTTTTTGACCCCTTTAATTGCACTTTCATTTGATGTTTTTCTTTAATTTAGTGTACCCAATAAATTTTTCCAATTAAGGGTCAATTTAGCATGGCCAATCCATCTACCCTGCACATCTTTTGGGTTGTGGGGACGAAACCCACGCAAACACGGGGAGAATGTGCAAACTCCACACAGACAGTGACACAGAGCCGGGATTGAACCTGGGACCTCGGCACCGTGAGGCAGCAGTACCAACCACTGCGTCATTGTGCTGCCCTGTCTGTCGTTGTTGTTTTTAAGTTTCTGTTGATCTTTGTTACGTTACGACAGTGCCCCGACAGGAATGGTTCTTTTTACTTTGTCCCCAAGTTTGTTTCCTTTCTTCTATTTTGTTGGTTGACCTCAAAAGAGTGGCCAATCCAACTAACCTGCACATCTTTGGACTGGGAGGAAATCGAAGCACCTGGAGGAATCTCACGCAGACACAAGGAGAATGTACAAACTCCAAACAGTCACCGGACACTGGAATTGAAGGTGGGTCTCTGGCGCTGTGAGGCAGCAGTGCTACCTGTGGTGATATGCCCATGCACAGTTCTGTATATAGTTAGCGATGCAACCTCCAATCAGCTGCTGGTGATAGAGATCTCTCATGTGACTCGAGACACCCGCCAGTTGGTAGTAAAATGTACAAGAGGATAGTCGCACTTAAGAGTAGCTCCAGGAGAATTCACTGAATCCATTTAGTTGCCATCGTCTGTATTATAGTTCATTAGTTAGCCTTCCACATGTTTGTTAATAAATCACCTTTCTAGTTAAACAACTAGATGTTCTGTGTACATCATTACCACGGTCAAAACACAGAACACAACACTAACCATTCAACTTGCTCCCTCTTGAAGTGTGTTTATTACCCTTTTGGAAATGTTGACATTGTTAAACTAGAAAGACAACATAAGTAAAAGTTACTTCACAGTTTCTGAGAAGCAGTCCTCTGGTTTACAGAAATAACAGATGATGAAGAAGGGAAGCAAATGCCACATGACCAAATGGTTAAAAAAAAACTGCTGGCACAGTGGAGACATGAAGCCTTGAAAGGATATAGACCTAGAAAGATGAGGTGTATGCATTCTAACAGTTCATAAAAACAATTGGGGAGATGGTGACACTGATAATATCAATGGTAATCCAGAGGCCTTGGGTTCAAATCCCAGCTGGTGGGATTTAAATTCAATTAATGAATAAAAGTTGGCATTGAAAGCTAGTCTCAGAATGAAACAGTTATCAATGGTTATAAAAACCCATCCAGTTCACAAATTCCTTTTAGCAAACAAAATTTGCCATGTTTACCCAGTCTGCCCTAGATTACTAGGTCAGCAGTGTGGTTGACTCTTAATTGTCTTCTGAAATGGCAAGCCACTGGGAAATTAGGAATGGGCAACAAATGCTGATACCCACATCCCAAGAAAGGATAAAAGTAAGAGAGGGTGGTAGTGAGAAGTGACAGGAGGATTCTGGAAGAAGTCAGTTCACATATCAAATATGAGAAGGGGGATTGCTGAGGGCCCAGTGTCAAAAAGCGGTGAAGCCCCAAATATTACATTGCTGTAGTGTTTCTCTACCCCCCTCTGCCTTGAACCAAAAAGAAAGCACCCTCAAGTCTCTATGGACAGCATGGTAGCACAGTGATTAACACTGTGGCTTCACAACGCCAGGGTCCCAGGTTCGATTCCCCGCAGGATGGGTCACAATCTGTGCGGAGTCTGCACGTTCTCCCCGTGTCTGCATGGGTTTCCTCCGGGTGCTCCGGTTTCCTCCCACAGTCCAAAGACGTGCAGGTTAGGTGGATTGACCATGCTAAATTGCCCTCAGTATCCAAAACAGGTTAGGAGAGGTTATTGGGTTACGGGGATAGGGTGGAAGTGAGGGCTTAAGTGGGTCGATGCAGACTCAATGGGCCAAATGGCCTTCTTTTGCACTGTATGTTCTATGGACAACTCCTGTACCTAACCCCTTTCCATGTAGAAAGTACCCTGCTCTATTCCTTTCTGGTTCAAAATGGATATCCTCACACTTGCTTCCATTGAATCCCATCTGCCACAATTTTGCCCATTCACCTAGTCTGTCAATATCACTTTGCAATTTTATGCTATCATGTCGGCGGTCTACAATGCCACATAACTTTGTATCATCAGCAAATTTAGATATATGACTTCATGAATCCCTTCATGAATCCATGCTGGCACTCTCTGATCCACCAACATTTTGCGAGGTGTTCAGTTACCCCATCCCTGATTATAGATTCCAGCAATTTTCCCAGCACAAATGTTAGGCTAACTGGTCTGTAATTCCCTGGTTTCCCCCTTCCACCTTTCTTAAAAAGTGGACATGTACAACTTTGAGGCGAGTACAGGAGCAGAGGGACCTTGGGGTCAAGTCCATAATTCTCTGAAGGTGACTAGGCAAGATGAAACAGTTAAGAAGGCTTATAAGATCCTTGGGTTTTAGAGGCATAGAGTATAAAATCAAGGAAGTGGTGCTCCACCTCTCAAATCATTGGCCAGACCACATTTGGAATATTGTGTTCAGTTCTGGGCATCTTAGGATGCTAAAGCCCTAGAGAGTGTGCAGAGGAGATTTATTAGAATGATACCAGGAATGAGGAATTTTAGATACACAATTACAGATATTGGCTTGTTCTCCTTAGAGCAGAGGTGACCTTATTCAGCTATTCAAAATTATGAACAATTTTCACAGGGTAAGGAAGGATATTTTGTTTCCACTAGTTAGTACGTCAGTGACAAGGGGTCACAATTTCAAGATGGTCAAGGAGGTAGGAGTGAGGCGTGGAGGCCTGGATCAATGACATGGCGAGGTTCATTAAGTTGGAGAGGGTGAAATTCGCCCTGAGAGGGTCGGTGCAAGGGTTCTTTAGGCGGTGGCAGCCTTTCCTGGACTTCCTGGCGGAACGGTAGGGAAATAGGCCGGCAGCAGCAGCAACCCGGTGGGGGGTGGTTGGTTCGGTGGGAGGGAGAATTGTGTACATGTGCTTGTTGGATGTGGCGGGTGTTACCTCTTTCCTTTCTGTTTTTTTTTGTAGTTGCTTTGGGGGGGGGGGGGGAGGTTTATTATGGTTGTTTGGTTAAGGTTGTTTTGCTGTTTATATTTTGTGAAAATTTTAATAAAAATTATTTTTTTTTAAAAAAGAGAGCAAGGAGTGAGATGAGGAGAAACCTCATTCCTCAGAGTTGTTGGGATTTAAAATGCACTGCCTGGGAGGGTGACATAGTTACCAAGCAAAGAAAAATGGTTTCAGATAGAGGACTATCAGTCAGACTCCTCTGAAGAGATTACACTGGAGAAGATGTACCAGCAGAAGCAGAAACTAGACAGCACTAATCCAAAAGCAAAATATTATAGATGTTGGAAATTTGAAATAAAAATAGAAAATTCTGGAAATACTCAGTAGGTCTGGGAGCAACTGTTGAGAAAGGAACAGTTAATGGGCTAGATTTTCCGATGTTTTGGCTTCAACTTGGTCGGAAAAGCGGAGTGTAGCCCATTGGCTGCACTGTCAGCTTTTCACTCCATATCTTTTGACTTTTTTTGACAACGTTATGCAACTTAGGCTCCTGAAAGATCGAGATAGCCCAATGTTAAAGAAAATATAGAAAAATGAACACCCCATGGATGGACACACAACCACCCACTTGCCGCCCCCCACCCCCCAGTCATTGAATACCTGGCATCTACCCCAAAGAATCCCTCAGCACTGAAGGCACTGCCCGGCATGACCCCCCCCCCCCCACCCCTACCCCAGGATCTGTACTTACCTGTGTGTCTCCGGTGGGTTCTGTTCACCAGGTGCATGTCATAAGGGACCTGTCGTGATTCACATGGGTGTGCCTTCATGCGCACATCAATGGACAGTCTAACGTGGGGGTTAATCAGCTGAAAATGCCTGATGATGAGATTTAAATTGATAAAGTCGAGATCCCTGTTACATCATTGATGGAGGCAGAGACAATAGAGCAGGGAAATCCCTCTGGCATTATTGCGACCATCAATTCACTCGAGACATGAGTAGAAGTAAACCGTGACTTTAATCAACTTAGAACAGTGCCTGCCTGCGACTGAACCAATGCTGAGGACTGCCTACAGGTCGACTGCTCTTTGTACCTCCCTTCAAGGGGAGGAGCCATGGGCAGAACCCATATATGCCCCAACATGTTCCCCTATGGATAATGCCATACAATGGCCCATAGGAGAAGCCCACAGGGGCAACAGCATAGCACAGATACAAATACACTGGTGGATTATTAGTATAATACATTCACCCCCTGTTTTAAAAAAATGAAGTCCGGCGGGGGTGACGGGTTCATAAGTTCAGCCGGTCCGGCGCATGGATTGTGCTCTGTGATCGCCGAAGCTCTGGCGTTGTTGCTGCCCCGGGTGTCGAACCCGTCCATGCAGGCATCGGTAGTGAGGGCGCTGGTGCAGGTACAGATGTGGACTCCGGGAGCATCTCTTCTGGAGCTTCATTCCTGTGGATCGGTGAAGGGATGGTGGGAGGGAGGGAGCGCGGCAACCATATAGGGGTGGGGCGCTGGTTGTGGTAGGTTGGGCGGGATATGGTGGAGGGGCGGTGGTGGTGGAACCGGCGGGCGCCAGGTCCCGGAGGGAGATCGTATCCTGTCGGCCATTGGGGTGTTCAATATAAGCATACTGGGGGTTGGAGTGTTGGAGCTGGACCCTCTACCAGAGGATCGGACTTCAGGCTCCTGACGTGCTTTCTGAGTAGGAGCGGCCCCGGTGTCTTCAGCCAGGACGGAAGTGAGGCCCCTGAGGTGGATCTCCTAGGGAAAACAGATAGGCGGTCATGAGGGGTCTCGTTTGTGGCCGTGCAAAGTAGGGACCTAATAGAGTGGAGCGCATCGGGGAGGACCTCCTGCCAGTGAGAAACTGGGAGATTCCTGGACCGCAGGGTCAGTAGGACGGTCTTCCAGACAGTCGCGTTCTCCCTCTCCACCTGCCCGTTTCCCCTGGGGTTATAACTGGTAGTCCTGCTCGAGGCGATGCCCTTACTGAGCAAGTACTGACGCAGTTCGTCGCTCATGAACGACGAGCCCCGGTCACTGTGGACATAATTGGGGAAACCAAACAGGGTGAAGACACTATGTAGGGCTTTAATGGCGGTGGACGTGGTCATGTCGGGGCAAGGGATTGCAAAGGGGAAGCGGGAGAACTCATCAATAATATTGAGGAAATATGTATTGCGGTTATTGGAGGGGAGGGGCCCTTTGAAATCGATACTGAGGCACTCAAAGGGCCGGGATGCCTTTACCAGGTAGGCCTTATCTGGTCGATAGAAGTGTGGATTACACTCCGCACAGATCTGGCAGTCCCTGGTCATGGCTCTGACCTCCTCGGTGGAGTAGGGCAGGTTGCGGGCCTTGATATAGTGGATAAGCCGGGTGACCCCCGGGTGGCAGATGTCATCGTGGATAGCCGGTAGTCGGTCATACTGCGCGCGGGCGCATGTGCCGCGGGACAGGGCATCTAGGGGCTCGTTGAGCTTCTCAGGACGCTATACTATATCGTAATTAGAGGTGGAGAGTTCGATCCTCCACCTCAAGATCTTATCGTTCTTGAGTTTGCCCCACTTCGCATTGTCAAACATGAAGGCTACCGATCGTTGGTCGGTGACGAGGGTAAACCTCCTACCAGTGAGGTAGTGCCTCCAGTGCCGTATGGCTTCCACGATAGCTTGAGCCTCCTTCTCGACTGAGGAGTGCCGAATTTCGGAGGTGGTGAGGGCGCGTGAAAAAAAACGCTACCGGTCTGCCTGCTTGATTAAGGGTAGCGGCGAGAGCGACGTCTGATGCATCGCTCTCCACCTGGAAGGGGACAGACTCGCCCACCGCGCGCATCGCGGCTTTGGCGATGTCTGCCTTGATGCAGCTGAAGGCCTGGTGGGCCTCAGTTGCCAGTGGGAAGATGGTGGCCTTGATTAGTGGGCGGGCTTTGTCTGCATAGTTGGGGACCCACTGGGCATAATATGAAAAGAACCCGAGGCACCTCTTCAGGGCCTTGGGGCAGTGGGGGAGGGGAAGTTGCAGGAGGGGGCACATACGGTCAGGGTCGGGTCCTAGAACCCCATTTTCCACGACGTAGCCGAGGATGGTTAGTCTGGTTGTGTGGAAAATGCATTTCTCCTTCTTGTACGTGAGGTTTAGGGTTTGGGAGGTTTGGAGAAATCTGTGGAGGTTGGCATCGTGGTCCTGCTGATCATGGCCGCAGATGGTGACATTGTCCAAGTATGGATATGAGGCCCGCAGCCCGTACTGGTCCACCAGTTGGTCCATTGTTCTTTGGAACACCGAAACCCCGTTCGTGATGCCAAAGGGGACCCGGAGGAAGTGGAAAAGGCGGCCGTCTGCCTCAAAAGCCATGTAGTGGCGGTCCTCCAGGCGGATTGGGAGCTGGTGGTATGCAGACTTCAGATCCACCGTGGAGAACACGCGGTAGCGTGCCATCTGGTTTACCGTGTCTGCAATCCGGGGAAGGGGGTACGCATTGACTTGCGTGTACCGGTTTATGGTTTGGCTGTAATCTACAACCATCCGGTTCTTTTCCCCGGTCATGACGACCACCATCTGAGCTCTCCAGGGGCTATTGCTGGCCTCGATGACTCCCTCCCGCAAGAGTCGCTGGACCTCGGACCTGATAAAAGTCCTGTCCTGTATGCTATACCGCCTGCTTCTGGTAGTGACTGGTTTGCAATCAGCAGTGAGGTTTGCGAAGACTGGGTGAGGGTCGACTTTTAGGGTCGTGAGGCTGCATATGGTGAGTGGGGTAGGGCCCCCCCCGAACTTCAGGGTTAGGCTCCTGAGGTTGCATTGGAAATCTAGTCCCAATAGGAGCGGAGCGCAGAGGTCTGGGAGCACATATAATTTAAAATTGGCATACTCGGCGCCCTGTATTGCTAGGGTTGCGGTAGTGCACCCTTGGATTTGCACCGAGTGCGACCCAGAGGCGAGGGAGATGGTTTGGTGCGCCGGGAAAATTGTGAGCGAGCAGCGTCTTACCATGTCCGGGTGAATGAAGCTCTCTGTGCTCCCGGAGTCGAAAAGGCAAGACGTCTCGTGCCCGTTTACCCAGACGGTCATCATAGAGCTCCGGAGGTGCTTGGGTCGCGACTGGTCCAGGGTGACCGCGCTGAGTTGCGGGTAGTCGGCGTGGTCAGAGGTGCTGGAGCGCCTCGGCGATGGCTGCTCTTGTTGATCGTACGCGTCGAGCGGCGTAGCAGATGGCCGCCAGGATGGCGGCCCCCGTTGGTTGAGCGTGGCGGGCGGTGAGGAAGATGGCCGGCCGCGTGGGGGAGGATGGCCAAGATGGCGGTCCCCGTGAGTCGCACATGCTGTGAGGGCTGGAAGATGGCTGTCCCCATGGATAGCAGGAGGCTGATGACGTGTCTGCAGGGGGTGGAGTCGGCAGACACGCTACCACACTGCGGGGTCTGTGGGCCTGTGAGTCTGAGGATCGGGCCTCTGAGTTAGAGTTCTTGGACCTGGCCAGGTAAACTTGCCCTTTTCTCCCGCAGCTGCTGCAGTTTGCGTTACGGGCCGTGCAGTGCTGCCAGGGGTTTTGGGACTGGCCGCAGAAATAGCAGGGTAGGGTAGGGTAGGGTAGGGTAGGGTAGCCCCCCCCCCCCCCCCATGATGGGTGGGCAACCGCGTGGCACAGGCCTGGGGTAGTCTTTGGTTGGGGATCCACGAGGGGGTCGCGTGGTCAGCCGGGAACGTGTTAAAGCTCTGGAACGCTACTTCCAGAGAGGAGGCTAACTTTACCGTCTGATCCAGGACCAGGGCCCCCTTTTAGAATAGGCGCTGTCTCACATAGTTGGACCGAACTCCCGCCACGTAGCCGTCTCGGACGGCGAGTTCCATATGTTGAGTAGCCGTAACGACCTGGTAGTTGAAGCTGCGTGCGAGGACTTTCAGGTCGCGTAGGTAGTCGTCTAGCGATTCCCCGGGATGCTGGCGACGAGTGGTGAGGATGTGTCACGCGTAGACCTCGTTCACGGGCCATACAGAGAGGCGTCGAGCATCGCGAGGGCGTCTGCGTAGGAGGAGGCCCCATCGAATTGAACAGATTCGATGGCTCACCCGTGTGTGGAGGAGGCTCAGCTTCTGTTCGTCGGTGACGGAAGGCATGGAGAAGGCTGCGAGATAGGCCTTGAAGCAGCGGAGCCAGTGCAAAAAAATATCTTTCGCCTGCGGATCGAGTTCCATTCGGTCAGGTTTGAGGGCCGATTCCATAGTTACGTTTAAGTTGATTAAATTGATGCGACCATCAATTCACTCGAGACATGAGTAGAAGTAAATTATGGCTTTAATCAACTTAGAACAGTGCCTGCCTGCGACTGAACCAATGCTGAGAACTGCCTACAGGCCGACTGCTCTTTAAACCTCCCTTCAAAGGGAGGAGCCATGGGCGGAGCCCATACATGCCCCAACATATTCCCCTGTGGATAATGCCATACAATGGCCCATAGGAGAAGCCCACAAGGGCAACAGCATAGCACAGATACAAATACACTGGTGGATTATTAGTATAATACATTCACCACAGGCATAAAATCAGTTTTGGGTATCCCGCAGGAAATTATCGTCCATGTTCCTCCCCTGCCAACGTTTCAAGTTGTGACGCTTGATCAGAACTGTATGATTAAAAGGTTACAACCTGAAACGTTTACTCTTTTTAAAAATTAAATTTAGAGTGTCCAATTATCTTTTTCCAATTAAACGGCAATTTAGCGTGGCCAATCCACCTACCCTGCCACATCTTTGGGTTGTGGGGGTGAGACATACGCAGACCCAGGGAGAATGTGATGTTTACCCTGTTCCTCTCTTCACAGATGCTATCAGACAAAAAGACAGCTAACATAATTAGTTTCTTGGGCTGTAAAATAAACTGGTGAGACTGTTGCTCGAATATAAGACTCACAATTGTGCACAAAGCAATAAGGCAAAAGTGGATGAACTAATTAAAGTGGGAAACAGTCTGAGATGTTGTTTGTGAATTTGATAACATAAGTTAAGGATGCAATCACAATTATTGATTAAAGCAATAGGAGCAGCTTGGACGCAGTACAGTAAGGAAAATTTAAGTCTTGGAATCCACAATTGTTTTTAAGGATATTTGAAAAGGACTTCTGAGAGCTTGCATCAACTGCAAGTTTCTTGGATAAGAAATACTGGTTTACGTGACCTGGCAATGCTTGATGTGGAAGCAGTATCAAGGAAGTTTAAGAAAGAACAAAGCTATGTGCTGACAAACACAAAAAAGAACTGCAGACACAGGAGAGCTACACGCAGAGAATTTGGAGGACGAAGGCTCAGATGCAGACACAGAGTGAAAGAAAAACACCAGAGTTCTTGTGAGAAGAAGCAAATCACACTCAGGAAGAGGTCCGTTTTTCTGTTGATCAGAAAAAAACAGAAGTTCTTGGAGGCAAAGTGCAAGCTGGCTAAAAAAGTTCTAAAACCTGGATAGTTGTGTAAATAGCATGGAAACCCGAAAGAGCTGGGTATTTTCTCAGAAGTGGCCAAATCGTGAATTGTGCTATGGGCCAGGGCTTAGAAACTCCAAAGTATATTATGAAGTCCACCTGATCTACAACCTTTATATTGAATTTGGGTAGGATGAGCACAAGAACCTTCCCTTCAGGTGTGATTCATCAGTCTTCCCAGACACTTTAATAAAAACAAGCTTTATTCTAAGTACTAAGTATTTTATTGAGGCATTTATAATTTTAGCATTTTAATATTCTAAACAACAGAGCGGTCCATCACACACAAAAACCCACAATAACATACCCAACTTCCACCCTCCCTAACTCCCAGCTACCCATATATTAGATTCCCTGCCCTTATTCATCAGTTCCATGCCTCCCCCCCCCCCCCCCCCGCCCCAAACTGCTGACGGTCAGTTTTCCTTAAAGAAGTCAAAGAATGGCTGCCACCTCTGAGTGAACCCCTGTATTGAACCCCCTAAGGCAAACATAATCTTCTCCAGCCTGAGAAAGCCTGCCATGTAACTAACCCACACTCCCGACTTTGGAGGCTCTCGAGTGCCTCCATCCCTGCAAAATCCGTCTCCAGGCCAGCAGGGAGGCATGGGCCAAAACATCGGCCCTTCTCACCCCCTGGGCTCCTGGATCTTCCGACACTCCAAATGTTGCCACCTCTGGACTCAGAATCACCCTCCCTTCCAGGACCGCTGACATGACATCTGAGAATCCCTGCCAAAATCCCCTCCGCTTCGGACACGCCCAAAACACATGCACATGATTCAGACTTCTCCCGCACAGCCCACACCTGTCCTCCACCTCCTCAAAAAACCTACTCATCCGGGCCACAGTCATATGAGCCCTGTGGACCACCTTGAACTCGATCAGGCTAAGCCTGGCACCCGACGAGGATGCGCCGACTCTCCTCAAGGCCTTCTCCCATAGCCCGACTTCCAACTCCCCTCCGAACTCATCCCACTTCCTCTTCACCTCCCTGATTGGGACCCCTTCCCACTCCATCAATTCCTTATATATTTCCGAGACCCTCCCCTCCCCAACCCCTGTTTTAGACATCACCTTATCCTGTAGCCCCCTAAGAGGGAGGCGCGGGAGGCTTGGATCTGGCCTATGGACAAAGTCCTGTACCTGCAGGTACCGAAATCCGTTCCTCAATGAAGAGATCCACAAATCTCTCAATCCCTGCCTGCTTCCACCTCCTAAGGCCAGCGCCCCCGCCGGAGCAAACCGTTGTCACAGATCGGTGGCCCCCTCCAGTCTCATGTGCTGCCTTCATTGCCCCCACACACTTAGGGCTGCTACTACCACTGGGCTTGTGGAGTACTGCTCAGGTGCTGTTAACAGAGTTTCCAGACTTGTGCCCTGCAAAATACCGCCTCCACTCACTTCCACACGAACCCCTCCCCGACTACCCATTTCCTAACCATCGAAATATTGGCTGCCCGGTAGTAGTTAATAAAGTTTGGAAGGGTCAAGCCTCCTTTCCCGTGCCCCCGCTCAAAGAGGACCTTCTTCACCCTCGGGGCTTTCCCAGCCCATATAAAACCCGAGATCGCTGCGTTCATCTTCCTAGAAAATGCCTTAGGGATGAAGATTGGAAGACACTGAAAAACAAACAACAACCTTGAGTGGACTGTCATTTTCACAGTCTGTACTCTCCCTGCCAATGACAGCTTGGAGCACGTCCCACCTACGGAAGTCCCCTTTCATTTGCTCAATCACCCTGCCCAAATTTAATTTTGAAGCTGTTCCCAGTACCTTGGCACCTGAATCCCCAGGTACCTAAAACTCCTTCCCACCATTTTGAATGGCATCACTCTCAGTCTCCTCTCCTGCCCCCTTGCCTGGATTGCGAAGACCTCGCTCTTGCTCATGTTCAGTTTGTAACCTGAGAACCGGCCAAATTCCTCCAGTATTCCCATAATTCCTGCAATCCCCCCCCCCCCCAATGGGTCTTGTATATAAAGGAGCAAATCATCCGACAGAGCGAGACCCTATGTTCCACCACGCACCTCCCCTCACTATCCCCCGCGAAATGTTCGATGCCCTCAGCCCCATTGCCAAAGGCTCTATGGCCAGGGCAAACAAACAGTAGTGGGGAGAGTGGACACCCCTGCCTTGTCTCCCTGCACAGACTAAAATACTCTGATTGAACCCGGTTGGTCCTTACATTCGCCACCGGTGCTGATATAACAACCAGACCCAATCCACAAATCCCTGCCCAAACCCAAATCTTCGCAGGACATCTCACAAGTACTTCCACTCCACCTGATCAAAGGCCTTTTCTGCTTCCATGGCCACCACCACCTCGACATCGCGCCCCTCCACAGGCATCATTATCACATTTAGGAGCTGTCTAATATTGGACATCAAGTGTCTTCCCTTCACAAATCCTATCTGGTCCTCCCCTATCGCCCCCGGAACACAATCCTCTCTGTGTGTGGTCAAGATCTTTGCTGGCAATTTCGCATCTACATTTAACAGGGAGATCGGCCTATGCGACCAACAACTCTCCGGATCCTTACCCCGCTTCAAAATAAGGGAAATCTGTGGTGAATGTATTGCTACTATAATTCACCACTGTATTGTATTGTATTATGTTGATGCCCTTGTGGGTTCTGCCTGTGGCTCCGCCCCCTCAGGTGTGGTATATAAATCTGCAGCCTGTAAGCGGCACTCAATATAGAGCAGTCACAGGCAGGCACAGATCTAGCTTATTAAAACCACTGTTCACGAACTTCCGGTTGCGGCTATGCCTAGGTAGGTCACACGGTCGGCAGCTCCCGCCGACAATGGTCTTTTGGGCCCTTTTACGGAGCTCCAGCAGCACTTAGACGATGATTCCCGGTGTGGGAAGGAAACAGTGAGGGTTCCCCAGTGCTGTGTGGAGTAGACCAAGAGTGGGGCAGTCAAAAAAGTGGTTTTGGCGAAGAGAGGAGAATGGGTGCGAAAAAACAAGATGGCGGCCGGCGGGGATCAGGCAGCGTGGGCCCAGTGGTCACGGGAGCAGCAGGAGTTTCTCAGAAGCTGCTCCGCCGAGTTAAAGGCAGAGATGTTGGCCCTTATGAATGCTTCCATTGAAAGGTTGGTGGAGACCCAGAAGATTCAGGGGACGGCGATTAAGGAGGTGCAGCAAAAGGCCTCTGACAATGAGGATGAGATTTTGGGCCTGGCGGTTAGAGTGGAGGCGCACGAGGCTCTGCACAAAAGATGGCAGGAGAAGCTGGAAGACCTTGAAAATAGGTCAAGGAGGCAGAACCTGCGGATTCTGGGTCTCCCTGGTCCTGGCAAGGAGGCCGAAGGCGAATGAGCCGCCGAGAGCTATGGTGGTAAGATTCCACCGTTTCACCGATAAGGAGTGTGTCCTGCGATGGGCAAAGAAGGAGCGAAGCAGCAAGTGGGAGAACTGCGAGATCCATGTTTACTAGGACTGGGGCGCAGAGCTGGCCAAGAGGCATCCGGGATTCAACCAGGCCAAGGCGGTCCTCCACAGCAAAGGGGTGAAGTTCGGGCTGCTACAACCGGCAAGGACCGGCACCATTATTTCGATACGCCGGATGAGGCGTGGACTTTTATTAAGAACGAGAAGCTGGACTCGAACTAATGGACTGCAGTATGTTGTTGGGGCATCACGGTGGGGTAGGGGGGGCTGTGTTATGTTGGTTTCTCCCCGTTTCTTTTTTTGTTGTCCCTTTATCCTGGGCCCTCGAGGTTCTGGGCCGGGTCGCAGTTGGTGAAGAGCTGCGTCACAGGTGGCGGGGACGGGCAAGACAACGAGAGCAGTTTAGTCGCTCAACGTTGGGGATAGCACCCGAAGTTTGTTTGTTTGAGAGAGTTCTGTTTTTTCCCTTGACACCCGGGAAGAAGGGGGGGGGGGGAACTCCTTCTCTCTCATTTAGCTGGGGGAGGAGGGAGGGTGGGGAGGTTGGAAACCCGTAGAGGGAGCCAACAGTGGGATTGGAGGCAGAGGCGGGAGTGGCCGGGGTCAGTATGAGTCAGCTGACTTGCGGTAGTGCAATGGGGGGGGGGGAAAGGGGGTTAAGCGGATGCTTGACGAGGGTAAGGGGGTTGGGGGGGCGGGGAGGGCTGGGATGCTGCTTTGCTGACTGAAGGGGAATTTATGGAGTGAAAGGGAGAGTCGGGACGGGGAGCCTCCGGCTGGGGGGCTGGAGTGTGAGGGCACGTGGCTGGCCTAAAAAAAGGGGATGGCTAATCAGCAAGGGGGGGGGTAATTAAACCCCCGACCAGGCTGATCAGGTGGAACGTGAGAGGCCTGAATGGGCCGGTCAAGAGGGCCTGTGTGTTTTCGCACTTAAGGGGGCTAAAAGCAGATGTAGCCATGCTACAAGTGGCACATCTGAAGCTCGCTGACCAAACCAGGCTGAGGAAGGGATGGGTGGGGCAGGTCTTCCACTCAGGGTTGGATGCGAAGACCAGGGGGGTCGCAATCTTGGTGAGCAAGCGGGCGGCATTTGAGGCGGGGGGTATTGTGGCGGATAAAGGGGATAGATATATTATGGTGAGTGGCAGGCTGCAGGGGGCCCAGTTGGTGTTAGTGAACATGTATGCCCCGAACTGGGACGATGCAGGGTTTATGAAGCGGATGTTGAGTAGGATCCCGGATCTGCAGTCTGGTAATGGGGGGGGACTTCAATACGGTCCTGGACCTGGCACTGGACCGGTCGAGGTCTAGATCGGGTAAGAGGCCGGCAGCGGCCAAGGTCCTGAGGGGGTTCATGGACCAGATGGGGGGAGTGGACCCGTGGAGATTTGCTAGGCCAAGGACGAAGGAGTTTTCTTTCTTCTCCCATGTCCACAAGGTGCACTCGTGGATTGATTTTTTCGTGGTGAGCAGGGCGCTAATACCGAGAGTGGGGGGGGGGGGGGGGGGGTAGAGTACTCAGCCATTATTGCGATCTTGAACCATGCCCCACACTGGGTGGAGTTGAGGCTGGGGGCGGAGAGAGGCCAACGCCCTCTGTGGAGAGATGTCGGACTATTGGCGGGCGAGGAGGTCTGCGGGAGGATTCGGAGGAGTATCCAAGGCTAAGTGGCGACCAACGATACAGGGGAGGTCTCAGTGAGTATGGTCTGGGAGGCGCTGAAGGCAGTTATCGGGGGGGGGCTAATCTCGATCAGGGCCCACAGAAAGAAGAGGGATAGGATGGAGAGGGAGAGGTTGGTGGGGGAGATACTCAGGGTGGACAGGAGGTATGCGGAGTCCCCCAAGGAGGGGCTGCTAAAAGAGCGCCAGAGCCTGCCGGCGGAGTTTGACTTGCTTACCACAGGGAAGGCAGAGGCTCAGTTGAGGAAGGTACAAAGAGCAGTGTACGAGTATGGGGAGAAGGCAAGCAGGATGCTGGCACACCAACTACGGAAGAGAGAGGCGGCCAGAGAAATTGGGGGAATTAGGGACGGGGGGGGGGGGTAACACGGTAATGAGCTCGGTAAGGATCAATGAGGTCTTCAAGGACTTTTATGGTAAACTGTATGAGTCAGAACCCTCGGAGGGGGGAGAGGGGATGAAGCAATTCTTGGACCAACTGAGGTTCCCAAAGATGGAGGAGGGGTAGATGGATTGGGGGCCCCGATTGAGATGGAGGAATTGGTTGAGGGTTTGGAGGGTATGCAGTCGGGCAAGGCCCCAGGACCGGACGGATATCCCGTAGAATTCTATAGGACATTCTCAGAGCTGTTGAGCCCGTTATTGCTGAGAACCTTCAACGAGGCTAAGGAAAGGGGAACCCCTTCCCCCGACTATGTCGCGGGCCTTGATCTCGCTCGCCTTGATCTCGCTCATCGTTAAGCGAGATAAGGACCCATTGCAATGTGGCTCCTACAGGTCGATATCGCTCCTTAATGTAGACGCCAAACTGTTGGCCAAGGTCCTGGCCACCAGAATTGAGGACTGTGTCCCGGGAGTGATTAATGAGGATCAGACAGGGTGTGCGAAGGGCAGGCAGCTGAACACGAATGTGCGGAGACTCCTGAACGTGATCATGATGCTCTCGGAAGGAGGGGATGCGGAAGTGATGGCTACAATGGACGCAGAAAAAGCCTTTGATCGGGTGGAGTACCTGTGGGAAGTGTTAGGCAGATTTGGATTTGGCGAGGAATTCACAGGGTGGGTCAAATTATTGTATCAGGCCCCTGTAGCGAGTGTGTCTACGAATCTGCGGTCGGAGTACTTTAGGCTGCATCGGGGAACGAGGCAAGGGTGCCCCCTGCTGTTTGCCCTGGCAATCGAGCCAATGGTCATGGCGCTGAGGAGGTCTAGAAACTGGAGGGGGCTGGTTCGGGGGGGGGGGGGGGGGGGGGGGGGGCGGGGGAGGAGCATCGTGTTTCATTGTATGCGGATAACCTGTTCCTGTATATTTCAGATCCGGTGGAGGGGATGGGGGAGGTCATACAGATTTCGGGGACTTTTCGGGGTAGAAGTTAAATGTCGGGAAAAGCGAGCTCTTTGTGATACACGCGAGGGGCCAGGAAAAGAGATTGGGACAGCTACCGCTTAAGAGGGCGGAGAGGAGCTTTCGCTACCTGGGCATATGTATGGCTAAGAGTTGGAATGCCCTGCACAAGCTCAATCTAGCGCAGCTGTTGGATCAGATGGAGGAGGACTTTAAGAGGTGGGACATGCTACTGCTTTCCCTGGCGGGCAGGGTGCAGTCTGTGAAGATGACGGTCCTTCCCAGGTTCTTGTTCGTCTTCCAGTGCCTTCCCATCCTCATCCCCAAGTCCTTCTTCAAGCGGGTGAACAGGATTATCACGGGATTTGTGTGGGCAAACAAGACCCCGCGAGTTAAGAGACTGTTCTTAGAGCGCAGTGTGGTGGGCGCTGGCATTGCCGAACTTCTGCAGCTATTATTGGGCAGCGAACATATCCATGATCCGGAAATGGGTAGTAGAGGGGGGCGGGGGCGGCGTGGAAACGGCTGGAGGCGGCGTCTTGCAGGGATACTAGCTTGGGGGCACTGATAACGGCACCGCTGCCGCTCCTGCCGGCACGGTACACCATAAGTCCGGTGGTGATGGCGACATTGAGGATCTGCGGTCAGTGGAGAAGGCACAGGGAGGAGGTAGGGGCCTCAGTCTGGACTCCAATACGAAACAACCACAGGTTTGCTCCAGGTAGAATAGACGGGGGGTGCCTAAGCTGGCACAGAGCGGGTATCAAAAGGATGGGGGACTTGTTTATTGATGGGACTTTTGCTAGCCTGAGGGCACTAAAGAGAAATTCGGGTTCCCCCAGTGTATACCTTTCGGTACCTGAAGGTCCCTGCTTTCGTGAAGAAGCCGGTGGGGGAGTTTCCGCTACTACCTGCCCGTAGGATATTGGACAGGGTGGTCTCGGGCATGTGGGTAGGGGATGGAAAGGTATCGGACATATACCAGGAGCTGCAGGAGGCGGAGGAGGCCTCGGCGGAGGAGCTGAAAGGCAAGTGGGAGGAGGAGCTGGGTGAGGAGCTGGATGAGAGCCTGTGGGCAGACGCCCTGGGCAGGGTCAATTCCTCCTCAACTTATGCCTGGCTTAGCCTGATTCAGTTTAAGGTGATACACAGGGCGCATATGACAGTGGCAAGAATGAGCAAGTTCTTTGGGGTGGAGGACAGGTGTGTGAGGTGTTCAGGGAGCCCAGCAAACCATGTCCATATGTTTTGGGCATGCCCGGCAAACCATGTCCATATGTTTTGGGCATGCCCGGCACTTAAAGAATTCTGGAGAGTCTTTGAAAAGGCTATGTCCAAGGTCTTGGACACTCGGGTAAAGCCGAGTTGGGGGATAGCGATATTTGGGGTGTCAGAAGATCCGGGAGTGCAGGGGTCGAAAGAGGCCGGAGTCCTGGCCTTTGCCTCCTTGGTAGCCCGGAGACGGTGGCAACCGTTCCTTGACTTTCTCGCGGAACGTTAAGTGGAGGTCAGCAGCCGCAGCAAACCGGGGGGGGGGGGGGGGGGGGGGGGGGAGGTCGGGGGTGGTATGGGTTGCGGATAGATTTCACTTGCAAAGGGTAGATACATCACCTTGTTTTGTTAAATTGTTAATTCGCTTTTTTTTTTATTATGTTTTTTGTTGTCTTCTTTTTGTAGTGGTTTTGTAAAATTATTGTAAAATTTTGAATAAAAACAAATTTTTTAAAAAACACTGTTCACTTCTACTAATCGTCTCATGTGAATTGATGGTCGCATCAATTTAATAAGCTACGATATCGCAATGGAAGCCGCCCTCAAACCTGATCGACTGGAACTCGATCCACAGGCAGCTGAAGCCAAAGGAATCTTTTCACACTGGCTCTGCTGCTTTGAGGCCTACCTCGCCGCCTCCTCCTCGCCCGCCGTCACCGAGGCACAGAAGCCGAGTCTCCTCCACGCCCGGGTGAGCCACAGAATCTCTGTACTAATCGAAGACGCGACCACGTAAGCAGACGCGGTCGCGATCCTGAAAAGACATTATGTGAGGCCAGTGAACAAAGTGTTCGTGCGACATCTCCTCACCACATATCATCGACGCCCCGGGAAATCGCTGGAGGAACATCTACGCGACCTGAGGGTACTCGCTCGAAACTGTAACTACAAGGGCGTCACGGCCTCGCAGCACATGGAACTCGCCATCCGGGACACCTATGTGGCTGGAGTCCGGTCTAACTATGTCAGACAGCGCCTGCTCGAAAAGGGCACCCTCGACCTGGAAGAGACAGTAAAACTATCCACCTCATTAGAGGTAGCCTTCCAGAGCCTAAATGCTTTTCCTCCGACCACGTGATTTCCTCGTGGGCGCCGGAGGCGTGACCATCACCCGACCCGAGGGTGTCCCAGGCTTGTGCCGCGCAGCTGCCCGCCCAACGTGGGGGGCCGCCCTGCTATTTCTGTGGTCAGAACCAGCACCTCAGGCAGCGTTGCCCAGCTCGGAACACGACCTGCAGCGACAGCGGCAAGAAAGGACATTTTGCCAAAGTCTGCTTGGCCCGACCCAAAGTTCCAAAATCGCAGGCCTGACTCACAGACCCGCAGACCCCACAGCGTGGCTGCGTGCCTGCCGGTACCACCCCCTTCTGATGTGTCATCTGCCTCGTGCGACTCATGGGGGCCGCCATCTTGGCCGCCATCTTCAACGCCGCCTGACATGTCCAAAGATGTGCGGGTTAGGTGGATTGGCCATGCTAAATTGCCCGTAGTGTCCTAAAAAGTAAGGTTAAGGGGGGGGGTTGTTGGGTTACGGGTATAGGGTGGATACGTGGGTTTGAGTAGGGTGATTATTGCTCGGCACAACATCGAGGGCCGAAGGGCCTGTTCTGTGCTGTACTGTTCTATGTTCTATGTTCTATGTGCGACTGACGGGGGCCGCCATCTTGGCTGCCATCTTCAGCGCCGCCCGATATGTGCGACCAACGGGTCCCGCCATCTTGGCCGCCATCTTGGGACCACCCCGCTACCACCGACCACGCCGGCTACCCGCAGCTTGGCGCTGTCACTCTCGACCAGTCACGGCCCAAGCACCTCAAGAACTCCGTGATGACCGTCCAGGTCAATGGGCACGAAGTCTGTTTGACTCTGGGAGCACGGAGAGCTTCATCCATCCGTACACGGTCAGTAATAGCCCCTGGAGAACCCAAGTGATGGTCGGCAGGACCGGGGAAAAGAACCGGATGGTTGTAGACTACAGTCAGACCATAAATCGGTACATGCAACTCGATGCGTACCCCCTTCCCCGCATAGCGGACATGGTTAATCAGATTGCACACTACTGGGTTTTCTCCACGGTAGATCTGAAGTCTGCATACCACCAGCATCTGATCCGCCCGGAAGACCGCCACTACACTGCCTTTGAGGTAGACGGCCGTCTCTTCCACTTCCTCAGGGTCCCCTTCGGCGTCACCAACGGGGTCTCGGTCATCCAAAGACCGATGGACCGAATGGTTGACCAGTACGGGCTGCGGGCCACGTTCCCGTACTTGGATAACGTCACCATCTGCGGCCATGATCAGCAGGACCACGACGCTAACCTTCAGAAGTTCCTCCAAACCACGCAAGCCCTCAATCTCACCTACAACAAGGAGAAATGCGTTTTCCGCACAACCCGACAAGCCATCCTCGGCTATGTCGTGGAAAACGGAGTCCTAGGGCCCGACCCCGACCACATGCAACTCCCCCTTTCCCACTGCCCCAAGGCCCCTTCCAGGTGGAGAGCGACATGTCAGATGTCGCCCTGGCCGCTACCCTTAACCAAACAGGCAGGCCCGCGGCCTTCTTTTCCCATACCCTCAACGCCTCCGAGATTCAACACTCCTCTGTCGAAAAGGAAGCTCAAGCCATTGTGGAAGCTGTACAGCATTGGAGGTACTACCTGGCCGGTAGAAGGTTGACCCTCGTCACCGACCAACGGTCGGTAGCCTTTATGTTCAACAACACACAGCGGGGCAAGATCAAGAATGATAAAATCTTGAGGTGGAGAATCGAACTCTCCACCTATAATTACGATATCGTGTATCGTCCTGGGAAGCTCAATGAGCCTCCAGATGCCCTGTCCCGTGGCACATGCGCCAGCGCACAAGATGACCGACTTCGGGCCATCCACAATGACCTCTGTCACCTGGGGGTCACCCGGCTTCTCCACTTCATCAAGGCCCGCAACCTGCCCTACTCTACTGAGGAGGTCAGGGCCATGACCAGGAACTGCAAAGTCTGCGAGGAGTGCAAGCTGCACTTCTCTCGGCCAGACAAGGTCCACCTGATGAAGGCATCCCACCCCTTTGAGCTCCTCAGCATCGATTTCATAGGGCCCCTCCTCTCCACTGACAGCAACGTGTATTTTCACAACGTCATTGACGAGTACTCCTGTTTCCCGTTTGCCATCCCATGCCCTGACATGACCACGGCCACTGCCATTAAGGCCCTGCACAGCATCTTCACCCTGTCCGGTTTCCCCACTTACGTCCGCAGTGACCGGGGCTCCTCGTTTATGAGTGATGAGCTGCGTCAGTACCTGCTCAGTAAGGGCATTGCCTTGAGCAGGACTACCAACTACAACCCTCGGGGAAACAGACAGGTGGAGAGGCAGAACGTGACGGTATTGAAGGCCGTCCTTCTGGCCCTACGGTCTAGAAGTCTCCCGGTTTCCCGCTGGCAGGAGGTCCTCCCCGACACGCTCCACTCCATTCGGTTGCTCCTCTGCACAGCCACGAACGAGACCCCTCACGACCGTCTATTTGTCTACCCCAGGAAATCCACCTCCGGGGTCTCGCTTCCATCCTGGCTGACAACACCGGGGCCTGCCCTCCTCCAGAAGCACGTGAGGAGCCATAAGTCCGACTCCCTGGTCGAGAGGGCCCAGCTCCTACATGCCAACCCTCAGTATGCCTACGTGGCGCACCGCAACGGCCGACAAGATACAGTCTCCCTCCGGCATTCCCGGATCCCCAGCGACCATCACCTACACCCTCTCCTACAGGGCCTACACCCCCCCTTCCCCCATCATCGACCCACCGTGATGAAGCTCCAGACAACACGCTCCCGGAGTCAACGAGCCCAACACCCGTACCCACAGTGACGAGTTCAACACCCGTGCCGGCAGCGATGCCAGAGCTGAGGCGATTACAGAGAACGATCAATGCGCTGGACAGACTCGATTTGTGAGCCCACTTCACCTCCTCTGGACTTCAATTTTTTAACAGGGGGTGAATGTGGTGAACATATTGCTACTACAATTCACCACTATTGTATTATGTTGATGCCCTTGTGGGCTCTGCCTGTGGCCCCGCCCCCTCAGGGGTGGTATATAAATCTGCGGCCTGTAGGTGGCACTTAGTACAGAGCAGTCGCAGGCAGGCACAGATCTAGTTTATTAAAACCACTGTTCACTTCTACTAATCGTCTCGTGTGAATTGATGGTCGCATCAAAATCGATGCCTGCGGTAACGTTGCGGGGAGCACTCCCAACTCCTTGGACGCATTAAAATCCAGGAGCGGCCCCAGCAGCCGGAAAACTTTTCCTAAAACTCAACCAGGTATCCATCAGGTTCTGGGGCATTACCTGATTGCATCGCACCCAGCCCGACTAGAACCTCCCCCAAGCCCAATTGGGGCTCCCAGACCCTCCACCAACTCCTCATCTATCCTCAGGAACTCTAGCCCGCCCCCCCCCCCCCCCCCCCCCCCCAGGAATTGCTTCATATCCTCCTCCCCGGCTGGGGGTTCCGATTTATACAATCTACTGTAAAATTCACCCCCGTCAGATCCAAAACCCCCTTCCCTCCTGTATCTTTTACTTTCCCAATCTCTCTCGCCGCCTCCTGTTTCCTCAGCTGATGCACGAGCACCCTGTTTGCTTTTCCCCTATTTTCCCTCTTTTCATAGACCGTGGCCTTTACCCTCCTTAGCTGTTCCTCCGCCTTACCTGTGGACAGGAGCCCATATTCCAGCTGTAGTCTCTGATGCTCCTTCAAAAGCCCATCATCCAGAGACTCAGCATACCTCCTGTCCACCTGTAAAATTTCACCTACCAGCTTATCCAACTCAGCCCGCTCAGCCTTCTCCTTATTCACCGCCTTCAGTGTCTCCCACACCACCCCCGCCTAAACCTCACTGATTCAGGTTAGGTGCCATGGGAGGGGGCTGCCAGGCAAGCTGGGAGGGCTAGTTCACAGAAGCAAGTCATTGATCTTTATATATCCCAAATGGCCTCCCTC
This sequence comes from Scyliorhinus canicula, assembly GCF_902713615.1. NCBI lineage: Eukaryota > Metazoa > Chordata > Chondrichthyes > Carcharhiniformes > Scyliorhinidae > Scyliorhinus > Scyliorhinus canicula. The sequence continues at coordinate 107,405,749 of NC_052155.1, read as the reverse complement.
ACCCACTCACACACCTCCTTCTCCGCTAAAAGACTCACATTCAACCTCCATCGCGGCCGCTGGGCCTTTCCTTTGTTAACTTGCAGGTCTACCCAGTGTAGGGCATGGTCTGACACCACAATTGCTGAATATTCAGCATCCACCACTTCAGCCAGCAGCATTTTGTCCAACACAAAGAAGTCTATCTGGGTATACACCTTGTGCACATGGGAATAGAATGAAAACTCCTTAGCCTCCCAAATCTCTATTGATCCACCCCACCCATGCGCTCCATAAACCCCCGCAGCTCCTTCGCCATAGCTGATACTTTCCCAGACCTAGATCCAGGACCGTGTTGAAATCTCCCCCTGTAATCAGTCGATGTGAATCCAGGTCTGGGATATTCCCCGGCACCCGTTTAACAAACATCATCCCTGCTTGCGGGATATATATTTACCAATACCACTAACCATAATATATCTACCCTCCGGGTCTGCTTCTATATTCCCCACCTTGAATGCCATCCATTTATTGACCAGGATTGCTACCCCCCTCGTTTTAAAGTCTAATCCTGAATGGAACACCTGCCCAACCCATCCCTTCCTTAACCTAATCTAATCCCCCACCATCAAATGTGTCTCCTGTAACATAGCACGTCCGCTTTCAGTTACCTCAAGCACGCGAACACACGGGCCTTTTTGACTGGCTCATTCAGTCCCGAACGTTCCACGTGACCAGCCTGGTCGGGGAGCAACTCCCCCCGGGGGGTACCTCCACCCTCCATCAACCATAACCTCTCCTAGGCCAGTCTGCGGCCCAGGTCCTGCACCTCCCCTTGCCCGCCCTCGGGCAACTGCTATGATCAACCCTTCTCCTACTCCACTTGAAAATCCCCTCCCCATCAGCAGTCAAGTCCTCCCCCTCACCCAACCCCCCCTCCCACCCCGGTCTTCAGCTCATCCCCCACTTTGCTTCTGTGAACTAGCCCTCCCAGCTAGCCTGGCAGCCCCCGCCCATGGCACCTAGCATCTTACCCCTCGCTGGTTCCCCTCCCCCCCACTTAGTGCAAACAGTCGCAATAAAGGCAAGAAGCAAAAACAAACAATCCCTCCCAAGGCCCGAGCACAAAGGCCCACCCCTCCTCCCTTAACAAATGACATATACCAGCCTAACCCCAAACGGAACCAAAAAAGTGGAAAGAAACAAGCAAAACCCCCAAAATAAGTCCGAACAACGCAAACCCAAAGTTTTCCAAAACATAGTTCAGTTCTCCTCAGTCAAAGTTCAAGGTCCTCCTCCTGGTCAGTCTATTCTCCTTCATAAAGTCCGTTGCCTCCTCCGACGAGCCAAAGTACAGCTCCTGGCCCCCATAGGTCACTCATAGGCGGACCGGGTACAATAGTCCGAACTTTATGTCCTTCTTGTACTTGGCCGACTTCACCTTATCAAAGCTCGCCCTCTTCACGAGTCTGCTCCCAGGTCTTGGTACACCTGAATCTCGACATCTTCCCACGTACATCGCTTCGTCCACCTGGCCCAACTCTTAATGCGTTCCTGGTCCAGGAACCAATGTAATCGTACCACCATTGCACTCAGTGGCTCACCCCCCTGGGGCTTACGCATGAGTGCCCTGTGGGCCCGAGCCACTTCCAATGGTCGATCAAACATGCCTTCCCCAAGCAGCTTCTCCAACATCTTCCCCACATACGCCCCAGCATCCGATCCTTCGACTCCCTCCGGCAGACCCATGGAGAATGATTTTCCAGGTCCTCCACTTCCTCCAGCAGCCTCTTCTGCTGCTCACGTAGCATCCTAATCTCTACTGCCATCGAGGTGGACTGTTCCTCCTGTTCCCCGCCTGCTCCTCCAACCTCTGGATCGCCTGTCCCTGGGCTGCCAGTCTTGTCTCCATGTGGTCGACCACAGCGCCGGCCCTAGGGTTGCTGGCGCCCCGGGCAAGCTGAACTTCGGCGCCCTTGGGGGGGGCGGGGCCCGGGGGGCGGGGCCGGGGGCGGCCGGAGGGGGCCCGAGGGGGGGGGCGGAGGGAGCCCGAGGGGGGGGGCCAGAGGGGGCCCGAGGGGGGGGGCCGGAGGGGGCCCGAGGGGGGGGGCCGGAGGGAGCCCGAGGGGGGGGGGGGCGGAGTGACCACCGGCGAGCCTGGAGCCATCCGCCATGTTTGTGCGGGGCGGCCTGAGGGAGGGCGGCCACCGCGCATGCGCTGGTTGGCACCGGCCCAACTGCGCATGCTCGGGACCCGAGACTTTTACGTGGCGCCCCAAGCACATGGCACCCCGGGCAACTGCCCGAGTTGCCGGTACCTTGAGCCGGCCCTGGTCAACCACCACCTTCATCAAGTCCACTGCCCGGGCCAGGTCCTCCGCACTCTCCTTCCGCTGTTAGATGAACTTCTCATTTACAAAGTTCACCAACTGGTCCATCGACCACTGAGCTGATGGGGTCCGACTCTGTTCATCTGCCATATCCACATGCGTTGTCCGCTCCTCACTCACCACCACTGCCTGGTTCGTTCTTTTCTGATTACTTCTGGACTGCAGCTCCATAAACTGGGGGTCCCTTTATTTTGTTCTTGCTTCTACACCTTTTCTCTACAAGATTCCTGCAGCAATCCGGCGTAAAGGCCACAAAAAGACCACCATGAGCTGAAGCTGCCAAATGTGCGACCGCTTACTCCATGGTCACCACTGGAAGTCCATTCTAAGAACTTAGCTAACATTTATATAAACACACAGCAAGAATTGTTATCAATTACAAACATTAAAGACACCACACAGCTACAATAATCTATGCATAACACTTAATGAATCCCCTCTTAACTGTTCCAATTCTAAAACAAAATCCCATGAACCTAAAAAAACATTTTCAAGGGCGTGACCTAGCAGTCTGCATTCTCACTTTAATAAGACTGGTTTTCCCTGAGATTCTGATCCCGTCTCACTAGCAAGTTTAAACCCTTCCGGAAAGCAAAGTATACCTTTTATGTTACCGAAACAGGTAGCTATAATCAATGGGTTTTTTTCTGGAACAACTCTTTAAAATGAAAATAGAGAGAGACAGGCCAAAACACTTATTTTCTCTGTCTGTAGTCCACAGCAGTCAAAAACTGAAAGCAAAACCAAAAACCTCACACAGCTCAGCTCCACCCAGACAATGACATCACTGAAGCCATGTGACAAGACAAAAAAAAACTTTCTTACAATGACACTCCCATGACAATTGGGATGTTATTGGTTGGTCAGTTGCTAAGAAACTCTGGAAAGCTACACCATCAGGACTGTCATGACCCAAAGGGAAGAAGGCTCGCAGAAGTGTGCCTTGCTGATGATAATCAAACTTGTGAAACTCAGAGGTGAAAGCTGTTGTTGGATTGGACTCCTGGCCTACTCTGCATGAATAAAGAACAGTGAATTTTGGAACTGCGCAGCAATGTAAGGAGAATGCTTGTGGAAGGCATAATTTACTTTTTTTTAAAAAGTATAATTCGTGTTTAATTTGCATTGCTTTTGGGTTGTGTTAAAGTAATAGCTTCAACCAGTGGAATCTTGTTGGTAATTCCTTCATTTGGAAGTCATTCAGTAAATTTGTTTATTTTGGTTTATGATTTCCACATGGGGATCATAATTTATTTTTATAATGTTAATTAAAAAGCTAAAATGTGGGAATTGTAAACATGGTTTACAGGAATGCAGCATCAGAGTTGGAATTTTGAAACCAGCAATGAAAGAGGCAATAATAGCAATTATTGAACATTTGTAGCAGATCCACATTCCCTGCATGAGCTGGTGGCAATGAATTCCAATGATCTATGATTCACAGAATAGAAAAACCTCCTGAAATCTAACATAGCTCTATGTTAATGTAACTAATGCCAAGTTCCCTCGTTCTCCATAACCCAATTTAGATTCGCAACATATATATAATTGGTGCCATCCAGATTTTGGATGAGATTTTGAACTGAGGTCCCATTTCCCCCTCCCAGATCCATGTTAAAGTTTCCACTGCTGTCAGAGGGGCAGAGATCTCTGCTGAACTGAGAAATATTTATTCCTCAATCAATATCAAAACAGATAATTGTGGGACTTCTGGTGGCGGAAAAACACACGAGGTAGCTCCCACTAGAAACCTGACTTTTTACTCCTTTTTCCCAGCACCACAGGTCTCTAACCTCTTGGAAAAATCTTGAAACTTGACTGTTTAGAATTCTCTCATTACAAAATGCCCAAGAGAGGCAAAACCAAAAATGATTTGGTCCGAATCTCGTCGACAGAATCTGAAACCTCTCAGGGATCAACTGGTGATAAGATGGCGACGGGAGCTTCTTCTCCAGCCACTCCACAAACAGCCAAAGCTCTTTCCAAAATCTTGGCGGTCAAGTTTGGTACGCATCGACAAAGCTCTTTGGTGGATTTTAAAAGATCACTTGAGATGGCCTTGGCCCCCATTCGTTTCATTATTGAAGCCACCAATAGGACCATCAAAGCTCATGGAGCTACGATTAAGGTCATGGAGACGGCATTGTCAGACCACAGTAACAGGATCACCTCCTTAGAGACAATAAATGTGTATAGTGGGGTTACCGGAGGGGGTCAAAGGCTGGACCTCCACTGAATATTTCTTGGGACGTGTTCAATAAGATGGTGGATGAACTTTCATCCCCACACAGAATTAGACCAGGTCCATCAGTCACTTTGCCTAAGCCTCACATGGGAGATCATCCCCGTGCTGTGATCGCAAAATTTTACAGTTTCAAAGAGAAGTAGTTGGTTCTTCGATGGGCAAGGAGGGCACTGAAACCTTGTGTAGGAAGGATATTCTATTATGCTGTACCTGGACATGAGTGCAGACCTACTGAAAAAAAAGCCGCCTTTAATAGAGTGAAACTGTCCTATACAAGAGTGGAGTCAAGTTTGAGATGATTTATCCACCTCACCCTCGAGTAATGTTCCAAGAAAAAGACCACTTTTTTGACTTAGCGGGTAATACGGATTCTTGTGTCCAAAGGCACAAGTTGTGCTCTGTTTGATCTGTTCTTTGGCTTTGTGAATGGGCACTATGTATTTTGTTTCTTTTTATATTCATTGTTTGAGGGTATGTATTTTGTTTCTTTTTATATTCATTGTTTGAGGGTATTTCTTTTTAAATGTATTTATTCAAAGTTTTTCAATAAGTTTACAAAACCCTCCAAAAAAGAAAATAATACAAAAAGGGCAACATGCCAACACAACAGAACTTAACCCTCTAAACGATAAACAGTTTAGCAAATTAACACCCAATTCAAAACAGGATAGAGCATGCGCCCCTTACAAAAAGGAAAGGAAATCTCCCCCCCCCCCCCCCCCCCCCCCCAAACCCAGGGTTGCTGCTGCTGTTTTTTTAATTAAGGTTTTCCAAACTTTTCCATATTAAATAGTAATAATCTTAACACAGCAAATTAGTGAACATTAACATAGTGCATAAAGAGAATATACATCAGCAATCCACTAGACGTTACCCCACGTGCCTCAGTCCTCCCACCCCCTCCCATCGGGGCACTCACACCCACCCCCCCCCCCCCCCGGGTCGCTGCTGCTGCTGATGTTTTAATTTTCCCCGCGAAGTCAGCGGACGGTATTGTGCCCCCGCTCAACAGCAGCAGCTCTGTACCCTTGGCAAAGTTATTTCTACACATATGTAGGCATCCGTTCGTGGTGTTGTCCCTTGCTTCTCCCGGACGGAGTTCGCTGACGTTGTCATCTCGTGCGCACTTCCGCTTCTGCGGCCCTCCCGTCTTCCCCATTTTCTCTGTTCCTGTGGATGCCAAGTTTGTTAACGTTTCCCTGCCTCCGCCTCCCCTTCCCTGGCTCTCCTCTATTGTTCCCTGTCTCTCCCCCCTGTTCCCCCCCCCCCCCAGCCCTGTGGTTTGCCTTTCCTTCCTCTTAGATTTAGCTGTCCCTCCCCCCCTCTCCAGGTCTGTCTCTCCCTCTCATGCTTTGGCTACTTTCCCGTTTCTTGGCTACCTGGCTGTTCTTCTGCTCGTTTGTTGGCCACGAACAGGTCCCGGAACAATTGGGTGAACGGCTCCCACGTTCTGTGGAAGCCGTCGTCTGACCCTCGGATGGTGAATTTAATTTTCTCCATTTGGAGAGATTCCGAGAGGTCGGACAGCCAGTCTGCAGCCTTGGGTGGTGCTGCTGACCGCCAGCTGAACAGGATTCTACGGCGTGCAATCAGGGAGGCAAAGGCAAGGGCGTCTGCCTTCCTCCCCAGGAATAGATCTGGCTGGTCTGAAACCCCGAAGGTTTGAGGGTATTCTTGATTCCTTTAGTTAGATTTGAGCGACTTCTGCAATTTGTTCCTTTGTAACTATTTTTTCCTTTGTTTTCATTTTTATCATCTGCCGCAACTTTTAGTCTCCATCATGGTGTTGTAAGTTTAACAATTTTCACTCTTCAGTTGGGAGTCTCCCGCTAAAAAAGAGTGTTAGTTAACAGGAGTAGTATCACAGTTTTGTGCAGTTCATAATAATAGTTTTTAAAATGAGCTCAAGAGTTTGTGTTTAGTTATGTTTTGTTAACTGTAGGCTTTAGAGGGCAGCACGTTGCCCAGTGGTTAGCACTGTTGCCTACGGCGCTGAGGAGCCGGGTTCGATCCCGGCTCTGGGTCACTGTCTGTGTGGAGTTTGCACTTTCTCCCCGTGTCTTCGTGGGTTTGGTCCCCACAACCCAAAGATGTGCAGAGTAGGTGGATTGGCCACATTAAATTGCCCCTTACTTGGAAAACAAATAATTAGGTACTCTAAATTTAAAAAAAATTAATTACATTATAGGCTCTAAGTAAAATTATTTTTTTGCCACCGCTCCATTTGTTTTTGAGTGTGGTTATGCTCAACTGTAATGGTATCTGTGGGGTGGGGTGGGTTTTAGTTTGCGGCCGGTGTCTGTTGGCCTCTCTTTACGGAGTCACCTGACTTTGCTCGATGACCCTATTGGGTGGATCTTTTTGCTTTGCCTTAGGTGTATCTTTTGTTTAATACCTCTCCATGGGAATGGCTGACTTCGGTTTGAGTGGGGGGTGGACCTGGAATGTTAGGAGTTTGAATAGGCCTGTGAAATGGTTGAGGACATTTGCTCACCTAGAGCCTAAAATCTGATGGTTTTTTTTTGCAGGAAACAGTATAACACATCAAGGATCAGACCAGGCTGAGCAAAGGTTGGGTTGAGCAAGTTCTACTTTCAATAGCAGGGCCAGAGGAACAGCGGTTTTAATTAAGAAAAAGTCCAGTTTTATTCTTCCCAGATTGTGGCTGAGCTCAATGGTTGATATGTCATTGTTTGCAGCTCCCTGTCGAACATCCCAGTAGTTCTGGGAAACATTTATGCCCAAATCTGTAATGACACCAATTTTATTAACTCTCTGTGAGCTTCCCTCCCCACCTTGACTCACGTTAGCTTCTCTGAGAAGGCGACCTGAACTGTGTTTTGGACAGAAATTAGTTCTAATCCCAAATCTTTTATCCCAATTGGGGTAGTCAGGGTTTTTTCTTCTCACTCAAACCAAAGTCAGCCATTCCCATGGAGAGGTATTAAACACAAGACACACCTAAGGCAAAGCAAAAAGATCCACCCAATAGGGTCATCGAACCAAGTCAGGTTACTCCGTAAAGAGAGGCCAAAAGACACTGTCCGCAAACTAAAACCCACCCCACCCCACAGATACCATTACAGTTGAGCATAACCACACCCAAAAACAAATGGAGCAGTGGCAAAAAATAATTTTACCTAAAGCCTACAATATAATTAATTTTTTTTAAATTTAGAGTACCCAATTATTTGGGGGGAGATCCCTGGGTGTTTTCTTCTCCCGAATGACAGGGATTTTCCTTTTTTCCTTATGTTCACCTGGCTTATTCCGACATTGATTTTTTCGATTTAGATAGGGCTCTCCTCCCTTCCCTAATGGCAGCTGAGGACTCAGCAGTTGTAGACTGACCACCACCCACACTTTGTTGATTTGTTACTGGAGTCTGCCCCCACCCACCTGGAGATTGGATACAGTTTAGCTGGCTGATAAATTTTGCGAGCGCCTATTCACCTTTATTGCTGACTACATCAAATTGAATAGGTCCAACTCAATCTCCCCTTCCAGGTTGTGGGAAGCTTTTAAGGTCATCCTTCGGGGAGAAATTATTTTCTAGATCACATGTGGACTAAAGAAGTTGAAAAAGCAAGGCTGATAGACTCCATTTTAGAGGTGAACCACCAGTACTCACTCGATCCTGCTCCAGAGCTATACGCAAGCAGGAAAAGGTTGTAGACCCAATCGGAGCTATTGACCACCAATAAGGCGGTACGTCAGATACAGTGCTCCAGGAGTAATTTTTACGAATACAGGGAGAAGGACAGTCATTTTCTGACTCACCAGCCTAAATACCAGGCGGCCTCCCAGCAGATCCCCCAGATAGTCAACCCGGGCGACAACTTTGTTTCTGCCCCTTCTCAGGTCAATGTGGCTTTCAAATCCTTTTACAGCGATCTACATAATTCTGAACCTCCTGCAGACGAGACGATCATGTCTGATTTTCTGGGTGGTCAGTCCAGAGTTTTGATTGTTGGGACCTGCAGGAAAGCAGATATTATTCCATCACAATCCTAACTTGTGCCTTGTAGATGGTGGACAGGCTTTGGAGACGCAGAAGGTGTTACTTGCTGCAGAATTCTCAGCCTCTGACCGGCTCCTATAATTTATATGGCTGGTTAGTTAGGTTTCTGGTCACCTAGGATGTTGATGGTGGGAGTGTTGTTGTTACCACACCCTTTACAAGCGCAGTCAGTTCCAGCACCACAGACCTCGGAGTCCCAAAATAAGTGAATTAACCAATAATTTGTGTATTTTCCAGATCTTTAACCCTGGACCGCTCCAATGAGTTACAGGCACCAGATTTAGAAGTAAAACATTAACAAACTGTTTATTCATAAGAAGAATAAAAGAACATATAATGGAAATAATGGAACAAAGATCTACTAGTCCCAAAACCCCATCCCACCCTCCACCCGGACACACACAAGACAAGCACACAGTGAAGGGGATAGGAAAGCTTAAGAGGTATGAAAGATTTGTGGATCTTTGTTGCGGGGGTTGAAGTCCTTGTAGGCGGTGACCTCTTCAGAAGGTTCTACATCCATTCCGCCTTTCAACTTCTCTGATCTCTTCTGGCTGAATCGTGGAGAGTTCTCAGATTGGGCTTTTCCCAGCCATTCACAGAGAGGATTAAACTCTTACAGACCTGGTGAGAGAACCTGTACGCAGGTCTGGCTACTGTCAGCAGTCTTTTAAATAGAAGTACCTTCCACTGGTCTGTATGGGAGCTTCTTAAATCGCCTGGCAGAGAGAAAGCTGAAAGAGTGCGCCTTAAAGCTGTTTGCTGCCCGAATCTTTTCACAGAACTGACAAAATGGGCTTGCTTGTCCTGTTCCAGAGGTTTCTGAAAAGCTCCACCAATCCCAAATGAGAATCGGTCCAATGCCCAAATTGCAAACGAGTTGATTGGCTCCTTGCCAAATCCATCAGCATGACATCACAGCCCATGCCACAGAGCATACTAAATCAGAAGGTATCTGCCAGATCAGTACACATAGCTGCTTGCAGCAGGGGGATTCAGTTCAAAACCAAAAGTTGGTGATTTTAAAACCAGCCAGCAGGACAGGCATTAAACAAAGAACATGAAACAGACAAGAATTTTAACAAGTTCCTTACAATGTCATTGAATGTAAAGAGGCGGTGGTTCGATTGTCTCATTGATAATTGCCGTGTATGTGTGGCACGTTACTTGCCATTTATTCCAAGCCCAAATGATGGCCCAGTCTTGCTGCACATGGACACATACTGTTTCATCACCTGAGGAGTTCCAAATGGAATTGAAGATTATGCAATAATATAGCAAACACATCCACTTCTAACCTTTCATCCAGAATGTAAAATAACTCCTGGCTTCTTTTCTTTACTGAACTCCAACCGACAAGTGCAAAATGTTTTCTAAAATTGAGACCATCAACTAGCTGACTCTTCCTTTCGAGTCCAACTGAATTAAATTTCCTCTAGGTTTTCCCCTGCTCTTGCCTGAACGCTTATCCTTTTTGTGTTTTTGTCTCCCATCTTCATTCATGCTCTATCTCTGAGCTCATCTTGTCCACAAGATTAACGCCTGCTCCCTTGACCATATTCCCACGAAACTGCTGACCACATAGCATCCAAACTCCATGGCCATCTTTTCCAGAAGTTCATGTTTCAATCCCTCCATATCCAGCTTTCGTCCTACCACAGAATTGAAACAGCTCTCATCAAAAATTCACAACTGACATAACATATGACTCTGACAAAGGTAAACTATGCATCCTCGTCCCTCTCGACTTGTCTGCAGTTGTTGACCACTCCATCCTCCTGCAACACTTGCCCATTGTCATCCAGTTGGATGGATTGCACTGGCCTAGTTCCATTTCCATCTATATTATTGCAGCCACAAAAAAAAATCTGCAATGGGTTGCAGATCTGCTCTTCACAATTAGATGGTTGACTACACCATCTTTCTCTAACATGCTCTTTAACATCATTCAACTGGATGAGTCTGCACTTGCCTGGTTCTTTTCTCAACTATGCAAGCGTAGCCAGAAAATCAACTGCAATGACTTCTCTTCCTGCTGTTGCACAGTTACCTCTGGTGTCTCTAAAGGAACCATCTTTGACTTTGTTCTACTTCCTATCTACATGCTGTGCACCACAGCATTATCAAAAAGTCAGTTTCCATATATATGATGATGCCGCTTAACTTCAGCTCACCACCACTTCCCTCAATTTCTCCACTGTTTCTAAATTGAGACTGCTTAGCTGACTAGAGGCGCAGAAATTTCCAACTAAATATTTTGAAGACCAAAGCCATTGCCTTTGTCCGTTCTCTCGCTACCGCCTCCATCATTCTCTCTGACAACTCGGAGGCTGAACCAGTCAATTCCACCAGCCTCAGCTCATATGCTGATGAAACTCTCATCCACGCCGTTGTCACCGCTAGAATTAACTATTCTGACACACACCTGGGTAGCCTCCCATAGTTGATCATCCCTAAATGGGAGGTAATCCAAAACTCTGCTGCCCTTGTCCTAACTTGTATTGAATCCTCTACACCCTCACCCATGTGTTCGATGATCTAAAATGGCTTCCATTTAAGCAATTCATTTTGAAAATTCTCATTCTTGTTTCCAAGCTGTCAATGGCTTTGTTTTTCCCACTTTAAGTAACCTCCTTCAGCCAGACAAACAAAAAACAAAGAAAATTACAGCACAGGAACAGGTACAGAGGAGGTTCACCAGGATGTTGCCTGGTATGGAGGGTGCTAGCTATGAAGAAAGGTTGAGTAGGTTAGGATTGTTTTCGTTGGAAAGACGGAGGTTGAGGGGGGACCTGATTGAGGTCTACAAAATTATGAGAGGTCTGCGCCAATCCAGATCCTTTATCTAAACCTGTCGCCTATTTTCCAAGGATCTACTTCCCCATGTTCCCTGCCCATTCATAGGGCATTCAAGGGGCTGGTTTAGCTCACTCAGCTAAATCACTGGCTTTTAAAGCAGGCCAGCAGCACGGTTCGATTCCCGTACCAGCCTCCCCGGACAGGCGCCGGAATGTGGTGACTAGGGGCTTTTCACAGTAACTTCATTGAAGCCTACTCGTGACAATAAGCGATTTTCATTTCATTTCATATATCTGTCTAGATGCATCTTAAATGATGCTATCGTGCCCGCCTCTACCACCTCCGCTGGCAAAGCGTTCCAGGCACCCATCACCCTCTGCGTAAAAAACTTTTCACGCACATCTCTCTTAAACTTTCCCCCTCTCACCTTGAAATCGTGACCCCTTGTAATTGACACCCCCACTCTTGGAAAAAGCTTGTCGCTATCCACCCTGTCCATACCTCTCATAATTTTGTAGACCTCAATCAGGTCCCCCCTCAACCGCCGTCTTTCCAACGAAAACAATCCTAACCTACTCAACCTTTCTTCATAGCTAGCACCCTCCATACCAGGCAACATCCTGGTGAACCTCCTCTGCACCCTCTCCAAGGCATCCACATCCTTCTGGTAATGTGGCGACCAGAACTGCACGCAGTATTCCAAATGTGGCCGAACCAAAGGCCCAAAGAACTGTAACATGACCTGCCGACCCTTGTACTCAATACCCCGTCCGATGAAGGCAAGCATGCTGTATGCCTTCTTGACCACCATCGACCTGTGTTGTCACCTTCAGGGTACAATGGACCTGAACTCCCAGATCTCTCTGCACATCAACTTTCACCAGGACTCTTCCATTGACCGTATAGTCCGCTCTTGAATTAGATCTTCCAAAATGCATTACCTTGCATTTGCCTGGATTGAACTCCATCTGCCATTTCTCTGCCCAACTCTCCAATCTATCTATATTTTGCTGTATTCTACGACAGTCCTCCTCGCTATCTGCAACTCCACCAATCTTAGTATCATCTGCAAACTTGCTAATCAGACCACCTATACCTTCGTCCAGATTATTTATGTATATCACAAACAACAGTGGTCCGAGCACGGATCCCTGTGGAACACCACTAGTCACCTTTCTCCATTTTGAGACACTCCCTTCCACCAGTACTCTCTGTCTCCTGTTGCCCAGCTAGTTCTTTATCCATGTAGCTATTACACCCTGAACCCCATATGACTTCACTTTTTCCATCAACCTGCCATGGGAAACTTTATCAAACGCCTTACTGAAGTCCATGTATATGACATCTACAGCACTTCTCTCATCAATTAACTTTGTCACTTCCTCAAATAATTCTATTAGGTTTGTCAGACATGACCTTCCCTGCACAAAACCATGCTGCCTATCACTGATAAGTCTATTTTCTTCCAAATGTGAATAGATCCTATCCCTCAGTATCTTCTCCAACAGTTTGCCTACCACTGACGTTAAGGTCACAGGCTCTATAATCCCCTGGATTATCCCTGCTACCCTTCTTAAACAAAGGGACAACATTAGCAATTCTCCAGTCCTCCGGGACCTCACCCGTGCTCAAGGATGCTGCAAAGATATCTGTTAAGGCCCCAACTATTTCATCCCTCGCTTCCCTCAGTAACCTGGGATAGATCCCATCCGGACCTGGGGACTTGTCCATCATTATGCCTTTTAGAATACCCAAAACGTCCCCCTTCCTTATGCCGACTTGATCTAGAGTAGTTAAACATCCATCCCTAGCCTCAACATCCGTCATGACCCTCTTCTTGGTGAATACCGATGCAAAGTACTCATTAAGAATCTCACCCATTTCCTCTGACTCCATGCATAAATTCCCTCTTTTGTCTTTGAGTGGGCCAATCCTTTCTCTAGTTACCCTCTAGCTCCTTATATACGAATAAAATGCTTTGGGATTTTCCTTAACCCTGTTAGCCAAAAATATTTCATGACCCATTTTAGCCCTCTTTATTGCGCGTTTGAGATTTGTCCTACTTTCCCGATATTCCTCCAAAACTTAATCAGTTTTAAGTCGCCTAGATCTTATGTATGCTTCCTTTTTCATCTTAGCTAGTCTCACAATTCCACCCGTCATCCATGGTTCCCTAATCTTGCCATTTCTATCCCTCATTTTCACAGGGACATGTCTGTCCTGCACTCTAATCAACCTTTCCTTAAATGACTCCCACATTTCAAATGTGGATTTACCCTTAAACAGCTGCTCCCAATCCACATTCCCTAGCTCCTGCCGAATTTTGTTATACTTGGCCTTTCCCCAATTTAGCACTCTTCCTTTAGGACCACTCTCGTCTTTGTCCATGGGTATTCTAAAACTTACGGAATTGTGATCGCTATTCCCAAAGTAATCACCGACTGAAACTTCAACCACCTGGTCGAGATCATTCCCCAATACCAGGTCCAGTATGGCCCCTTCCAGAGTTGGACTATTTACATACTGCTCTAAAAAACTCTCCTGGATGTTCCTTACAAATTCTGCTCCATCTACGCGTCCAACACTACATGAGACCCATTCAATGTTGGGGAAGTTAAAATCTCCCATCACGACCACCCTATTGCTCCTACATTTTTCTATAATCTGTCTACATATTTGTACCTCTACTTCACACTCGCTTTTGGGAGGCCTGTAGTAAAGTCCCAACAATGTTACTGCACCCTTCCTATTTCGTAGCTCTACCCATATTGCCTCAGTGCTCGAATCCTCCATCGTGCCCTCCTTAATCACAGCTGTGATATCATCTCTGACCAGTAATGCAACTCCTCCACCCCTTTAACCTCCCTCTCTATCCCTCCTGAAGTATCTATACCCTGGGATATTTAGTTGTCAGTCTTGCCCTTCTCTCAACCAAGTCTCAGTAATACTAATAACATCATATTCCTAGGTACTAATCCAAGCCCTCAATTCATCTGCCTTACCTGCTACACTGCTCGCATTAAAACAAATGCACCTCAGACCACCTGTCCCTTGCGTTCATCATCTCTTCCCTGTCTACTCTTCCCCTTAGTCACATTGAGTTTATTATCCAGTACCTTACTGGCTTTAGTTGCTGCCTCTTTACTGACCTCTAACTTTCTAATCTGGTTCCCATCCCCTGCCACAAACCTTCTCAACAGTGTTAGCAAAAACAGCCCCATGGACATTGGTTTCAGTCCTGCCCAGGTGTAGACCATCCGATTTGTAATGGTCCCACCGCCCCCAGAACCGGTTCCAATGTCCCAAAAATCTGAACCCCTCCCTCCTGCGCCATCTCTCAAGCCACGTATTCATTCTGACTATTCTTGAATTTCTACTCTGACTGTCTCGTGGCACTGGTAGCAATCCTGAGATTACTACTTTGAGGTCCTACTTTTTAAACGTATCTCCTAACTCCCTAAATTCTGATTGTAGGACCTAATCCCGCTTTTTACCTATATCGTTGGTACCTATATGCACCATGACAACTGGCTGTTCACCCTCCCCCTTCAGTATGTCCTGCAGCCGATCTGAGACATCCCTGACCCGTGCACCCGGGATGCAACGTGCCATTCGGGAGTCTCGTTTTCGATGACAGAAACACCTGTCTACTCCCCTTACAATTGAATCCCCTATGACTATAGCCCTGCCAGTCTTTTTCCAGCCCTTCTGTGCAGCAGAGCCAGCCACGGTGCCATGAGCCTGGCTACTACTGCCTTCCCCTGGTGAGGCATCTCCCCCAACAGTATCCAAAACGGTATACTTGTTTTGGAGGGAGATGACCGCAGGGGACACCTGCACTGCCTTCCTGCTCTTTCTCTGCCTTTTGGTCACCCACTCCCTGTCTCCCTCACCAATCCTAATCTGCGGTGTGACCAACTCACTGAACGTGCTATCCACGACCTCCTCAGCATCGCGGATGCTCCCAAGTGACTCCATCCGCAGCTCCATCATGCGGTCTAACAGGAGTTGCAGCTGGACACACTTCCCGCACATGAAGGAGTCAGGGGCATCGGCCGCGTCCCTGAACTCCCACATTGAGCATCAGGAGCATAACACAGGTCTGGGATCTCCTGCCATTTTTACGCTTTACCTTAACTGATTACAAATATAATATCAAATAATGAATAAGTGAAAGGAATAAGGATTTTAATTACCAATCACAATACTTACCAACACACGAAGAGTTACATTTCTCCCAGCTACTGCTAATTGGAGCACTTTCCTTACCAGCCAATCAGGTCACTGCTTTGCTGTGATGTCACTCTTCAAGGTAAGTTTTTAAAGTGGTAAACTTACCTTCCCGACAGACCCCTGGCCACTGCTCCCGCCGAAAATCTGAAGGCCGCTTCTCCTGCAAGGTAAGTTTTTAAAGAGGTAAACTTACCTTCCCGACAGACCCCTGGCCACTGCTCCCGCCGAAAATCTGACTGCCGCTTCTCCTGCAAGGTAAGTTTTTAAAGAGGTAAACTTACCTTCCCAACAGACCCCTGGCCACTGCTCCCTTAGGGGTACCTGTGGTCCCTTCATTCTGGTCTCGTGTGTATTCCCAACTTTAATCACTCCATGGTAGCCGTGCCTTTAGCTGCCAAGGTCTGAAAGCGCTAGAATCTCCCTAAACCTCTTCCCATCTCTTTCCTCCTTTAAGACTCTCCTTAAATCTATCTCTTTAATCAAGCTTTTGATCACCGGGCCTAGTATCTCATGAGCTCACTGGTAAATGTTTAATATGCTCTTGTGAAGAATATTGGGACATTTAACTACACAACACTAAATGCACACTACTGTTGAGAAACATTTTGACAGCATGATGCATCTAAAATGAAACTAAACTTTTCTCTCATCAAGATTATAAGTCGAGCTAAATTTCCCTAATTAATTAAGAGATTCTCCCTTAAATTTTGGTATTTGGGCTTTGATTTGCACAGAAAAAATGAAGGTGTCCCACTTGTCATAAATTACCTGAATGCATAAAAGGTTTTCCTGTGTGACGTTCAGATATATTACAGACTATTGCCTCTTACAAGAGACTCTGAATCACAATTTTAACGGTGGTCCAAATCAAAAAACAGATAAATAAAAGTAAGATTATATATATTAAGCATATTTTAAAATAAAGTAGCAAATTGTTGTCTATATTCAATGCTATTATGCATTATTCCACAGTTGACAGGACAGGAAGGATACTTTATTTGATATTAACGGATATGGGAGGCAATTGGATGTTCTTCCTTATCCTAAAGGTCCTCCTGTTGCATCTGCTTGATAATTTCTCAGATAATCTGGCAAAAATAATTCACCATACAGGTGAAAACATCTGTCCTACCAGTCCAAAATAGCACATGCAAAAATCAAAATGCTGTACCACTGGAAGAGGCAAAAGTACTTGCTTAAAGAACAAAGAAAAGTACAGCACAGGAATTGGCCCTTCAGCCCTCCAAGCCTGTGCCGACCATGCTGCCCGTCTAAACTAAAATCTTCAGCACTTCCGGGGTCCTTATCCCTCTATTCCATCCTATTCATGCATTTGTCAAAATTTATCTTAAACATCACTATCGTCCATGCTTCCACCACCTCCTCTGGCAGCGAGTCCAGGCACCCAATACCCTTTGTGTAAAAAGACTTGCCTCGTACATCTCCTCTAAACCTTGCCCCTCGCACCTTAAACCTATGCCCCCTAGTAATTGACCCCTCTACCCTGAGAAAAAGCCTCAGACTATCCACTCTGTCTATGCCCATCATAATTTTGTAGACCTCTATCAGGTCGCCCCTCAACCTTCGTCGTTCCAGTGAGAACAAACCGAGTTTATTCAACCGCTCCTCATAGCTAATGCCCTCCATACCAGGCAACATCCTGGTAAATCTCTTCTGCACCCTCTCTAAAGCCTCCACACATTCTTCTGGAAGTGTGGCAACGAGAATTGAACACTATACTCCAAGTGTGGCCTAACCATACAGCTGCAACATGACTTGCCAATTTTATACTCAGTGCCTCGGCCAATGACGGCAAGCATGCTGTATGCCTTCTTGACTACCTTCTCCACCTGTGTTGCCCCTTTCAGTGACCTGTGGACTGTACACCTAGATCTCTCTGACTGTCAATACTCTTGAGGGTTCTACCATTCTCTGTATATTCCCTGCCTGCATTAGACCTTCCAAAATGCATTAACTCACATTTGTCTGGGTTAAACTCCATCTGCCATCTCTCCACCCAAGTCTCCAAACGATCTAAATCCTGCTGTATCCTCTGACAGTCCTCATTGCTATCCGCAATTCCACCAACATTTGTGTCATCTGCAAACTTACTAATCAGACCAGTTACATTTTCCTCCAAATCATTTATATATACTACTAACAGCAAAGGTCCCAGCACTGATCCCTGCGGAACATCAGAGTGGTCACAGCCCTCCAATTAGAAAAGCACCCTTCCATTGCTACTCTCTGCCTTCTATGACCTAGCCAGTTTTGTATCCATCTTGCCAGCTACCCGATCTCGTGTGACTTCACCTTTTGTACCACTCTGCCATGAGGGACCTTGTCAAAGGCCTTACTGATGTCCATAGACACAACATCCACTGCCCTACCTGCATCAATCATCTTTGTGACCTCCTTGAAAAACTATCAAGTTAGTGAGACACGACCTCCCGTTCACAAAACCATGCTGCCTCTCGCTATTACGTCCATTTGCTTCCAAATGGGCAGAGATCCTGTCTCGAAGAATTCTCTCCAGTAATTTTCCTACCACTGACATAAGGCTCACTGGCCTGTAGTTCCCTGGATTATCCTTGCTACCCTTCTTAAACAAAGGAACAACATTGGCTATTCTCCAGTCCTCCGGGACATCACCTGAAAACAGTGAGGATCCAAAGATTTCTGTCAAGGCCTCAGCAATTTCCTCTCTAGCCTCCTTCAGTATTCTGGGGTAGACCCCATCAGGACCTGGGGACTTATCTACCCTAATATTTTTCAAGACGCCCAACACCTCGTCTTTTTGGACCTCAATGTGACCCAGGCTATCTACACACCCTTCTCCAGACTCAACATCCACCAATTCCTTCTCTTTGGTGAATACTGATGCAAAGTATTCATTTAGTACCTCGCCCATTTCCTCTGGTTCCACACAGAGTTTCCCTTGCCTGTCCTTCAGTGGGCCCACCCTTTCCCTGGCTACCCTCTTGCTTTTTATGTACGTATAAAAAGCCTTGGGATTTTCCTTAACCTTATTTGCCAATGACTTTTCGTGACTCTTTTTAGCCCTCCTGACTCCTTGCTTAAGTTCCTTCCTACTTTCCTTATATTCCACACAGGCTTCGTCTGTTTTCAAACTTCTAGCCCTGACAAATGCCTCCTTTTCTTTTTGACGAGGCCTACAATATCTCTCGTTATCCAAGGTTCCTGAAATTTGCCGTATTTATCCTTCTTCCGCACAGAAACATGCCGGTCCTGAATTCCTTTCAACTGACACTTGAAAGCCTCCCACATGTCAGATGTTGATTTACCCTCAAACACCCGCCCCCAATCTAGGTTCTTCAGTTCCTGCCTAATATTGTTATAATTAGCCTTCCCCCAATTTAGCACATTCACCCTTGGACCACACTTATCCTTGTCCACCAGCACTTTAAAACTTACTGAATTGTGGTCACTGTTCCTGAAATGCTCCCCTACTGAAACTTCTACCACCTGGCCGGGCTCATTCCCCAATACCAGGTCCAGTATAGCCCCTTCCCTAGTTGGACTATCTACATATTGTTTTATGAAGCCCACTGGATGTTCCTTACAATCTCTGCCCCGTCCAAGCCCCAGCACTAAGTGAGTTCCAGTCAATATTGGGGAAGTTAAAGTCTCCCATCACAACAACTGATGCACGATCAATTGCACAAAGACTAAGGTTGGGTACAACTGTGACTTTATTGCAGTCAGATGCGTGGCCTCCTGCTGCAGCTAGCGAAATGGCAGATCAATGGAGGACACGCATATTTATACAGCTCCTACTGGGTGGAGCCATCTGGCAGGGGCTACCGGCGAACCTGTAGTACAGGTCCTACCTTAACATCCCCGAATACAGGTGTACAGTGGTTCACCACATTCACCCCCTGTTAAATATGAGTCCGGCGGGGGTGGTGTGGAACTATATACAGCGTTGAGAATTATGTACAGTGTCTAAGGAAAGAAGTGGGGGAGAAAAGAAAATGTCCATTTTGACGGTCCGGTGGCCGTTAGAGGTTCAGTCGATCCGGTGCTTTGACGATTCGCTGGGAGCGATGCAATGGTGGAGGCGATGTCGGTGCTGGTGTCACCAAAGTCGGTGCTGGTGCTGGCCTGCTGTCAGACGACTCAGGGAGCATGCCGAAATCTTCTTCGTCCTCTTGCGTGGGCAGAGGAAGGAGGGATGGGCTTGATGGGGTTAATGTTGGGAGCGCCGGGGGAGGGGAGGATGGCGCCTGGGCGGGGAAGTGTGTTTGGTTGGAACCTGATGGTGCCAGGTTCCTGAGGGAGACAGTATCTTGGCAGCCGTCAGGGAACTCCACGTAGGCATACTGGTGGTTGGCGTGGAGCAAGTGTACCCTGTCTACCAACGGGTCCGCCTTGTGGGGTCGGACGTGCCTACGGAGCAGGACCGGTCCTGGAGCTGCGAGCCAAGTCGGGAGCGACACCCCGGATGTGGACTTCCTGGGGAAGGTAAAAAGACGTTCATGGGGTGTGTTATTCGTAGTGGTGCACAGTAGTGACCGGATGGAGTGTAGTGCATCAGGGAGAACCTCCTGCCACTGGGAGGCTGGGAGGTTTCTGGACCGTAGGGCTAGCTGAACGACCCTCCATACCGTCCCGTTCTCCCTCTCTACCTGCCCGTTTCCCCGGGGGTGATAGCTGGTCGTCCTGCTGGAGGCGATACCCCTGCTGAGCAGGAACTGATGCAGCTCATCACTCATGAATGGGGATCTCCTGTCACTGTGGATGTAGGCGGGGAAACCGAACAGAGCGAAGATTGTGTTGAGGGCCTTGATGATGGTGGCAGACGTCATATCGGGGCATGGCATGGCGAAGGGGAATCTGGAGTACTCATCGACCACACTGAGAATATACGTGTTGTGATCGGTGGAGGGGAGGGGCCCTTTGAAATCCACACTGAGGCTTTTAAAGGGGCGGGAGGCCTTCACCAGGTGTGCACGGTCCGGCCGGTAGAAGTGCGGCTTGCACTCCGCACAGACCTGGCAATCCCTGGTGACTGTCCGTACTTCCTCGACGGAGTAGGGCAGGTTGCACGCCTTGACGATTGAGGTCTACAAAATTATGAGAGGTATGAACAGGGTGGATAGCAACAAGCTTTTTCCCAAGAGCGGGGGTGTCAATTACAAGGGGTCACGATTTCAAGGTGAGAGGGGGAAAGTTTAAGGGAGATGTGCGTGGGAAGTTTTTTTACGCAGAGGGTGGTGGGTGCCTGGAACACTTTGCCAGCAGTGGTGGTAGAGGCGGGCACGATAGCATAATTTAAGATACATCTGGACAGATATATGAATGGGCGGGAAACAGAGGGAAGTAGATCCTTGGAAAAAAGGCGACAGGTTTAGATAAAGGATCTGGTTCGATGCAAGCTGGGAGGGCCGAAGGGCCTGTTCCGGTGCTGTCATTTTCTTTGTATCTAGAACTTAAACTCGTCCTTATTATGAACATTATGCTGGGATCCATTTCTCCATTCTCATCATAATCTCGGAAACTTCAATCACGTCACCTTAAAATACGCTCCCTTCCACAGGGGAAAACAGCTCAATCTCCTTAATCATTTTCCCAGATTTCAACCAGCACGTCCTTTGCCTCTGCCCCCTCTCAAGGGGGAATATTGGAATATTGCGCACAATTCTAGTCACCACACTACCTGAAGGATGTGGAGGCTTTGGAGAGGGTGTAGAGGAAGTTTACCAGAATGTCGTCTGGTCTGGAGGGTGTTAGCTACATGGAGAGGCTGAATAGACTCGGATTGTTTTCATTAAAAAGTCGAGAGTTCAGAGATGACTTGATAGAGGTCTACAAGATTATGAGGAGCATGGATAGAGCAGGTGGGCAGGCATTCTTTCCCAGGGGTCAGTTACCAGGGGGCATAGGTTTAAGGTCTGTGAGGAAAAGTTTAGAGGAGATGTGCGAGGCAAGTTTTTTTACGCAGAGGGTGGTGAGTGTCTGGAACGCGCTGCCAGGGGACGTTGTGGAAGCAGATACATTTACGGCGTTCAAAAGGTATCTTGACAAATACATGAATAGGATAAGTATAGAGGGATACGGCACAAGGAAGTGCTGAGGGTTTTAGCAAAGGTTGGTATCATGGCCGGTACAGGCTTGGAGGGCCGAAGGGCCTGTTCCTGTGCTGTATTGTTCTTTGTTCTTTTGTTGACGAGGTGGTACAGTCGTGTGACTCCCGGGTGACAAAGGCTCTCGTGTAGGGCCCGGAGTTGGTCTACTTGAGCGCTGGCACATGTACCTCGGGAGAGGGCGTCTGGGGGCTCGTTGGGTTTGCCGGGGCGATACAAAATCTCGTAATTATAGGTGGAGAGCTCGATTCTCCACCGCAAGATTTTATCGTTTTTGATCTTGCCCCGCTGTGTTATTGAACATGAAGGCTACCGACCGTTGGTCAGTGAGGAGAGTGAATCTCCTGCCGGCCAGGTAATGCCTCCAATGCCGCACAGCTTCGACGAAGGCCTGGGCCTCTTTTTCAACGGATGAGTGCCGAATTTCTGAGGCATGAAGGGTGCGGGAAAAGAATGCCACGGGTCTACCTGCCTGATTTAGAGTGGTGGCACACTTCTCTTTATTATACCTAAGGTTGAGAAGAGTGGCGGTGCGGAGGAATTTAGCGAGGTTGGCATCGTGATCCTGCTGATCATGGCCGCAGATGGTGTCATTATCCAAGTACGGAAACATGGCCCGCAAACCATACCGGTCGACCATTCGATCCATCTCCCTTTGGAAGACCGAGACCCCGTTAGTGACGCCAAAAGGAACCCTAAGAAAGTGATAGAGCCGACCGTCCGCCTCGAAGGCAGTGTATGGACGGTCTGATTTACGGATGGGGAGCTGGTGGTAGGCGGATTTCAGGTCAATTGTTGAGAAGACCCGGTTGAGAAGAATGCGCAATCTGATTGACCATATCAGATATGCGTGGGAGGGGGTACGCGTCGAGCTGCATGTACCGATTGATGGTCTGGCTGTAGTCCACGACCATTCTGTGTTTCTCCCCAGTTTTAACTACTATCACTTGGGCTCTCCAGGGGCTGTTGCTGGCCTCGATGATACCCTCCCGAAGCAGCCTCTGGACCTCGGACCTGATGAAGGCCTTGTCCTGGGCGCTGTACCGTCTGCTCCTGGTGGCAACTGGTTTGCAATCGGAAGTTAGATTGGCAAAGAGGGAGGAGGGTCAACCTTGAGGGTCGCGAGGCCGCAAATGGTGAGTGGAAGTAGGGGCCCCTCCGAATTTGAGGGTGAGGCTCTGGAGATTGCACTGAAAATCCAGGCCCAGCAACAATGCAGCGCAGAGATTAGGAAGGATGTAGAGATGGAAACCGCTGAATTCTATGCCATGGACTGTGAGAGTGACCGTGCAGAACCCTCAGATCGGGACAGAATGGGATCCGGAGGCCAGGGAGATCCGTCGATTGGCGGGGTGGACTGCGAGGGAGCAGCGCCTTACCGTATCCAGGTGTATGAAGCTTTCGGTGCTCCCAGAGCCCAGCAGGCAGGAGGTCACGTGGCCATTGATTTTCACCGTTGTCGAAGCGGTGGCCAGGTTGTGTGGACGAGCCTGGTCCAGCGTCATCGAGGAGAGCTGCGGGTGATAGTCAGATGTTTCAGATGGAGAGCGTTGGAGGCCCAGGTCGTGGGATATCGTTGGCATTCCTGCCCCGTGGGGAAGACAAGATGGCGGCATCTGGAGGTTTTGCGGGGAACCAGATGGCGGCACCCATGGGGCGCACATCGCGACTGCGCGGGCCTGGCACACTGCGGCGAAGTGGCCCTTTTGTTACAAGACTTGCATGTGGCAGCACGGGCCGGGCAGCGTTGGGGGGGGGGTGCTTCAGTTGGCCGCAGAAGTAGCAGCAGGGACCCCTGGGGTGCACGGACTGGCATGTGGGGCAGGCGTATTGGCTAGGCAGGGCCCCAGCTGGGGGGTTCGTTTGCAGGGTCCAGGAGGGATAGGAGGGGTGGGCCGCAAGGCGAGAGGGGTAGGCCTGAACATTACGGGAGGCGACCATCATGGAGAGCGCTAATGTTTTTGTCTCCGCTAGGTAGGGCATGGTCCCTTCCAGCAGTTGTCGTCGGATGAGGTCCGACCCAATCCCCGTTACGAACGTATGATGCATGAGGAGATTAGAATGTTCGGTGGCCGTAACGGCCTGACAGTCACAGTCCTGGACGAGTGGGACTAGGGCCTGCCAGAAGTCTTCGATGGACTCACCAGGGAGTTGAGAGCGAGTGGCGAGTACGTGCCTGACAAAGAGAGTGCTCGCTTTCTGCGCGTAGTTCTCTTTTAGGAGTGCCATGGCTTCCACGTAAGTCGGGGCATCCTGGATCAACGGGAACACGCTTGAGCTCAACCTGGAATACAGAACCTGTATCTTGAGCCTCCGTCGGTGTGGGGTTTGCTGCGTTGATGTAAGCCTCGAAGCAAGCTAGCCAGTGATTAAAGTCCTTTCTGGCGTCGGGAGAGTGCGGATCCAGCTGCAGGCGATCTGGTTTGATTCTGATATCCATCTTGTTGAAAATCTGACTGTAATAAATTGATGCACGATCAATTGCACAAAGACTAAGGTTGGGTACAACTATGACTTTATTGCAGTCAGATGCGTGGCCTCCTGCTGCAGCTGGCAAAATGGCAGATCAATGGAGGACACGCATATTTATACAGCTCCTACTGGGCGGAGCCAGCCAGCAGTGGCTACAGACGAACCTGTAGTAAAGGTCCTACCTTGCATCCCCTAATACAGGTGTACAGTGGTTCACCACAACAACCCTGTTGCAAAATCTGTCTACCTATCTGCTCCTCTATCTCCCGCTGGCTGTTGGGTGGCCCCAACATTGTGACTGCACCCTTCTTATTCCTGATCTCTACCCATATAGCCTCGCTGCCCTCTGAGGTGTCCTCCTGCAGTACAGCTGTGATATTCTCCCTAACCAGTAGTGCAACTCCACCACCCTTTTTACATCCCCCTCTATCCCACCTGAAACATCTAAATCCTGGAACATTTAGCTGCCAATCCTGTCCTTCCCTCAACCAGGTCTCTGTAATGGCAACAACATCATAGTTCCAAGTACTAATCAAAGCTCTAAGTTCATCTGCCTTACCTGTTATACTTCTTGCATTAAAACATTATGCACTTAAGACCACCAGTCCCACTGTTTTCGGCAACATCTCCCTGTCTGCTCTTCCTCAGAGTCATACTGGCCCTATTTCCTCGTTCTCCCTCAATGCTTTCACCTTCTGACCTATTGCTCCGGTACCCACCTCCCTGCCATACTAGTTTAAACCCTCCTGTGTGACACTAGCAAACCTCGCGGCCAGGATATTTATGCCTCTCCAGTTTAGATGCAACCCGTCCTTCTTATACAGGTCACACCTGCCCCGGAAGAGTTCCCAGTGATCCAGATAACAGAAACCCTCCCCCCTACACCAGCTGTTTAGCCACGTGTTTAGCTGCTCTATCGTCCTATTTCTCGCCTCACTGGCACATGACACGGAGTAATCCCGAGATTACAACCCTAGAGGTCCTGTCTGTTAACTTTCTGAGGGTTTTAGGTTTTGAACTAACGTTTTCATTAGTTATTCTTAAATCCTTGCTTACTTTTTGAAACAGAACATTCAAGCAAGTTTAAAAAAAAGTCATTAACAATGCAAGTTGATAGAATATATATATATTTTTCTGAAATGTGCCATTTAGAAGTTTTCCTGTTATCAATATATATCCATCTCCAGAAACAGCATGGCGTTAAATACACTATGCAATTATAAAACTACAGTTTCCTCTAATTCAACTATTGTTTGCTAATTTGTACATTTTCAGTAAAAATTTCAAACAAAACAGGCTGATTAATAATTGATGGCCAGTACATATTAAATAACTCAAATCTTCATATCTCTCACCTGAGTGGCCACAATTCTCCCTCCATTATTCAAGTAATGTCTACATCATATATGCAGTTTTATATACAGTGACAATTTAATTGGACTTTCTAGTAAAGGAGTGAAGTTATAACCAAAACCAATAGATGATTTTGACATGCTCCATCAAATAAGATGGCAGGGAGGTCAAAATGTGTAAAATATTATCAATTAGCCATGCTATGACATGGGATATCAACACTATTTTTGGAACACAATACATTATTAATTCTTAAAGAAATATCACACAACATACTTGTCCAAACTTAATTATCCAACATTGGTAAGCTGTGTTCACAATATTTAAATTGCATACATAGAGCATGTCACCAAAATTTCAGCAGAAAAAAATCTTAAACAGGCAGACTATCCTTAAAAATTCATCACTTTGGAATCTTCAGACTTGGAAAGAGTGAAGCAATTAAATATTTGGATCAGTTGTAAGTTTCACAAGGAATGTACAATTTCTTTAAAATACTTTTAGGGTGTAAGCTCCATTAATTCACTGGCCTTCACCCAATTGCTGTGTGAATTCAGATAGTTGTACACATTCAAAAGCCCAGATGCTGATGCCTTGAAGCTGAATGAACAGTGCTTTCATTTTCTGCTCATTAGCTTTTTTCCCTATAGAATCAGTGAAATTGTCCTTTATAAGAATGAATCTTCAGTTGGTGGGGCATAAGAAAAGCCAATAAATGCATCATCAGCTTCTAAAACGCTAGCATTAACTGTTGAACGGTCGGGAGATCGACAAATGGATTGAGGCACGTGTTCTTCTGTGAATTCTGGATCAAAATTTTGTAGGTCTTCGGGTCCAGCCTGAAACACAAATAATATTAATAATAATCTTTCTACCGTCACATACACACATCGCATACAGTTTATGTATGCGGATATTAAATATTATTTACAGTTTTTTTTTGAATTGCTGAAAAAACAGAAACATACCACATTGGGATTAAATGGTGGGGGAATTTCCTTCCGATCTAGATCTTCCCAGTTGATAACATCAAAAAAAGGATGGCTTTTGATTTCAGCCTGCAATAATACAACCCGACAGCAAATCAATGTACAGCAAAAATTCTTTAAAACATTTATATAAAAAGGCATATTAGTACTAAATACACAGAATAATAGAAATCTGGTAACTGGCTCAACTGACTATCTTTAAGATGTGAGTCCAGATAGTGAAGCATTTGGCAAAAAACTGGGTCAAAGCGCCTCCAAATTATTTTACCGTAGGGAGTATAACAGCTGAGTTTAATCATATTTAATGAAGATGTTCAAAAGGTTGTTGGTCAGAATGCTGTAGGATCAGTCATAGTTTTAGGAACCGAGTACACAATCGAGGTTAATATTCAGTACACTATAACGGGCACGCTGCATTGTCAGAGAACCTGGGCTCAAACTTACAAAAATGGGTGGGTGGGGGTCATGTCAGCAGTTAAACTGCAAAAAAACGGAAACAATTAAATTTAAATCAACAAACTCCACAGCTTAATGGAGATGGGATGAGCATCAGGGATCCCCGTTACTGTCTGTGTGGAGTCTGCATGTTCTCCCAGTGTCTGCGTGGGTTTCCTCCGGGTGCTCCGGTTTCCTCTCACAAGTCCCGAAAGACGTGCTATTAGGTAAATTGGACATTCTGAATTCTCCATTGTGTACCCTAACAGGTGTCGGAATGTGGCAACTAGGGGCTTTTCACAGTAACCTCATTGCAGTGTTAATGTAAGCCTACTTGTGACAATAAAGATTATCAGTAAGTCATTTAAATATAATGAGGCTACCTGCCTTGATTGCAACAATCATTCTTTTAAATTCATTTCAGCCCAGTTTCACAGACTTTAGGAATACCGGCAGATACAAGGAAGTGAGAAGGATTGAATCAAAGATTTTTAAATCCAAGATGGAAGCAACTTAGTTGGGTCGACAGATTGGAGAAGTTAGGACTGATTTCCTTGAAGAGAAGGCGGAGTGGAGATTTGATAGAGGTATTCAAAACCATGAGGGATGTGGACAGATAGGGAAAAATTGTTCCCACTGGTAGAAAGAGTGAGAACAAGAAGGAACAAATTTAAGATAATTGGCAAAAGAAATGGTGACATGACAAAAAAACTTTTTCACGGAGTGGAAGGATCTAGAAACCAATGGCTTTTGAGTGTAGTGGCAGCAAGTTGAATAGAGGCATTCAAGAAGAAATATTATCTGAAAAGGAAGAATGTGCAGGGCTACAGGAAGGTGTGGAAGTGACACTTGGGGAGTTGCTCCTTCAGAGATGCAGCACATGACAGGCCAAATGGCCTCCTTATGTACTGTACCATTCTGTGATTCTAAGAAGTACTTAAAGAGTAGGGAGCCCTGCCAACATCCTGGCCAATATCCCTTTTGAATACCACCACTTTTTAAAAAATGGACTGGTTGCTGTTCATAGGACCCTATTTGAAATGTAAGACCAGCTATAGAAAAAGACCATGGTTAAAGAATAACCCTTAATTTTCACACCTGTATATCAAATCTCAAGTTTCATTTTGTGAATAAATTTAGATTAGGTATCGCAAAAACAGTTTTGAAAATTAGCACCAAAAAGCAGGCAATAAACTACTGGTCAGATAATTATTTTGTCTTTAGAATCTCCATGTAAATACCATATTCATGTGGTATAGCGTTAGTATATAAATAATGACCATCGAATAGATTACCCATGTCATTATTTCTAATGATGCAGATAATGTGGTAGAAGTTCATTAATAAAGAGGGTGGTGAAAGAAAGTGAAGATGACTATATGAAAGTATTTTCTTCAGTAATTTCTTGGAAAGTTTAGAATATCAGAATTGTTTTCTTGATGGGCACTTTGCAAATGGATTGTGTGACAGATGGATCTCAAAACTATAGGCAGAAATTTTAACCTGATGGGAGAATAAAAATGGGTAAATCAGGGTCAATTGGAAGAAAATCAGGTGATGCGTATAATGGGCAACAGATCCAATATACTCCTGCTGTTGTTTTAAAGTTCCAGTGTCCATTACTGATGTGTGACATGGGCCTAAAACATGGCTGAAAACTGGCATCTGTGATGTTGGGGACCTTAACGGGAGGTAGAGATGGAACATCCACTTGGCACATCTTGCTGATGATGGTTGCAAATGCTTCTTCAGACTTGTATTTTGCACTGATGCGTAAAGGACTCCAATCTTTTGAGGATTGGGATATTTATGGAGCCTCCTCAACTGAAAGACGGCAGCTGATAATGGAACAGTCCCTCAGTGCTGCAATGGAGTAGCTGCAATGGAGTAGGTCAAGTTTGTGGAGTGGGACCACACAGAATTGTTATAGTGCAGAAGAGAGCCCATTGTGTTTGCACCAGCTCTCCAAATGAACATCATGGCTCAGTGCTATTTTCCTGCCTTTTACCTGTAGCCCTACACAGAAACAATTAGTGCCATTCTCCTGCATCTTCTCTGTAACCCTACACAGAAACAATGTCCTTGTGAATGCCTCGATTGGACCTGCCTCCACCACACTTTCAGGCAGTGTAATCCATACTCTCACCACTCAAATGAAAAAGTTCTTTCTCTCAATACATTTGCTTCTTTACAAATCACTTTAAATCTGTGCTCTCTCATTAATCGATCCTTTTACGGATGGAAACAGTTTCTCCATATTTCCTCAGCTCAACCCTTTTATTATTTAAAATATATATATTTTTATTGATTTGCATGATGCAAGGAACATCATACAAAAATAAAGAGAAATCTACAAAATGGGAACATGAAAGAGAAATGAACAGGTAGGTATACAAAGGTAACATATTACAGATATGAGGGCCCTAACTTTGGGCCCCCAGTGATTGGGTGCCACAACCGTACTGTATTAATTATATACATGTTGCTTCCTGGGGTCAAAACATACCAGGGGCGAGTTTGGTGCCACATGGGTGTACCTTGCTGTTATTGTCGCGATTGCTCCCATGTGCTTCCTTACCATTGATCCCCTCTGGCTCCTTTACCCTGCTTAACCCATTATAGTTGGTGTTTCTCCCTTCCCCGTTTCCTATTCGCCCCCCCGTAACGGCCTTTCATTATCCGTTTCAGGCCTCCCTCACCTCCCCCAGTCCTCCCACCCCCGTCCCTCACCTCCCCCAGCCCCCTTTCCATCCCATCACCACCACCCCCCCCTTCCCTATTGGTTGCTGGTCACAAACAGATCTTTAAACAAGCGGGTGAATTGCCTACATGTGTTGCGGAAGCCTTCCTCTTAATCTCGAATGGTGAAATTTCATTTTTTTTCCAATTTAAGGAATTCTGATGTTGGGTAGCCAGTCTGCGGCCTTGGATAGCAGTACTGATCTCCAGCTGAGCAGTAGTCTCTGGCGGGCGATCAGGGAGGCAAAATCTAGGGTATCGGCCCCTCTCCCCGTAAAGACCTCTGGCTGTTCGGATACCCCGAAGACTGCCACTAGTGGGCATTGCTCCACCCTCACAACCTTGGGCATGGCCTCAAAAAAGGCAGTCTGGTACCCGACAAGTCTGGGACAGGACTAGAACATGTGGGTGTGGTTGGCCCAGGCCTCCCCGATACTGTTCATATTTGTCCTCCACCTCTGGGAAGAACCCGCTCATGCATGTTCTGGTCAAGTGCGCCCTGGGTACTACCAGCCCTGTGCATGAGGAGATGGAGTTAGCCCTATGCAATGCTGCGATCCAGAGTCCTTCCCCTAACTCCTGCCTAACTCTTCCTCCTTTTTCTTGTCACATCCAGTTGTGGCCATACCTCCTCTAGCAGTCGTATGTCAGTGCAGTTATTGTCCCCTAGTTCCCCCGGGGCTAGGAGTCTGTCCAGTAAGGAGTGTCCAGGGAGCTGGGGGAATGTAGCGGTTTCCTTGCAGAGGAAGTCCTTTATTTACATATACCGGAGCTTGTTCCCTTTCAGGAGCTGGAGCTTGTCCATTAGTTCCCCAGGGTCGCTACTCTACCATCTACATTTAGATCACCTACCGTCAGTATTCCTTCGTCCTGTCTCCACCTTTTAAAGGAGGCACCTACTGTCACAGGGGTAAATCTATGGTTCATGCACATGGGGGCCATTGCAATCAGATTGAAGTGGTGTCTGAGTTGATACCATGTCCTTAGCATAGCCACTACCACTGGGATTCTTGCGTACTTGGCTGGGGGAAATGGGAGTAGGGACGCGGCCAGTGCTTGGAGGGATGTCCCCAGTGCAGGAGTTTTCCTCCGTATTTACCCAATCCACTCCCGACTCTTTGATCCACCACCGTATTCTTTCTGGGAAGGTTTTACTCTTGCTCAGGGTGATTTTGTAACCTGAAAAGGCTCTGAACTGCCTGAGGAGTTCCATTACTCCTGCCATGTGCCTCTGTGCAGCCGGAAGCATTCAGAGCTGGTTGTGTTTGTCCATATGCTCGCCATGAGAGCGCTGTACAATAGTTTCACCAATGAGATAACTGGCACAAACCCCAAACGTTTCAGTACCTCCATGAGACACCTCTTTTCGACTCTGTTGAAGGCCTTCTCTGCGTCTATGGAGCTGATCATTTCTAGTATCCTCCTCGGGTGGGGTCATAATCACGTTCAGCAGGCGTCTGATGTTTGCCATTAGTCCACAGCCCTTGACAAAGCCCATCTGATCCTCCGCAACCACCTCCGGCATGCATCTCTCCAGTCGTCTCGCCAGGCCCTTTGCCAGGACTTTGGCACAGTGTTTAGGAGTGAGATGGGTCTGTATGACCCGCACTTTATCTGGTCTTTGTCTTTTTTAGGGATCAGTGATACAGAGGTCTGTGCCAGCATGAGCGGCCTGTTCCCTCTTGATAGCGAGTCATGGAACATCTCCCGCAGGTGCCCGGCCAGTTCTGCCGCAATTTCTTTTATAGAAGTTCAACGGATGTCCGTCTGGACCCAGTGCTTTAACCGACTGCATGGAGTCGATGCTCTCCGTGACTTCCCCCAGTTCTAGTGGTGCTTCCAGTCCCTGCCTGTTTTCCTCCCCCACAGCTGGCATGCCCATCGAGAAACCACCTCATCTTCGAGTCCCCCTCCAGGGGCTGGGAGGTATACAGCTCCAGGTAAAAGGTTGCAAAGCTTCATTGATCTTATCTTCCGCTGTGACTAGCTTACTTTCCCTGTCCTTCACCTGTGCCATCTTCCTCGTGGCTGCCTGTTTTCTCAACTAGTGAACCAGCAGGCAGCTGGCCTTGTCTCCACGTTTATAAAGGGTCCCCCATGTCTGGCAGAGTTGGTGCACTGCTTTCCCAGTGGAGAGCAGATCAAATTCTAATTGTAGCTGATTTGATTTTGATTTGATTTATTGTCACGTACTGAAATATAGTGAAAAGTATTTTCCTGCAGCCGAGGGAATGTACAGAGTACGTACATAGTAGACAAAAGAATAATCAACAGAGAACATCGAAAAATGGTATATCGACAAACAGTGATTGGTTACAGTGCAGAACAAGGGGCCAAACAAAGCAAATACATGAGCAAGAGAAGCATAGGACGTCGTGAATAGTTTTCTTACAGGGAACAGATCAGTCCGAGGGAGAGTCGTTGAGGAGTCTTGTAGCTGTGGGGAAGAAGCTGTTCCTATGTCTGGATATGCGAGTTTTCAGACTTCTGTACCTTCTACCTGATGGTAGGGTCTGGAAGACGGCAATGCCTGGGTGGGAGGGATCTCTGATAATGCTGTCGGCCTTCCCGAGGCAGCGGAAGGTGTATACAGAATCAATGGGGGTGTGGCAAGCTTGTGTGATGCATTGGGCTGAGTTCACCACACTGCAGTTTCTTGCGATCTTGGACCGAGAAGTTACCATACTAGGCTGTGATGTAACCGGATAGGATGCTCTCTATCGCACATCTGTAGAAGTTTGAGTCGATACCAAATTTCTTTAGCTTCCGTAGGAAGTAGAGACGTTGTTGGGCTTTCTTGACTGTAGCATCAATGTGAGTGGATCAGGACAGACAGTTGGTGATGGTGACCCCTAGGAACTTAAAGCTATCGACCATCTCCACTTCGGAGCCATTGATGCAGACGGGAGTGTGTGTCGTGCTACGCTTCCTGAAGTTGATAATCAGTTCCTTGGTCTTTCCAACATTTAGAGAGATTGTTTTCGGTACACCATGCAACTAAGTGATTTATATCCCTCCTGTCGTCTGATTCGTCGTTGTTTGAGATACGGCCCACCACAGTCGTATCATCCGCAAACTTATAGATTGAGTTGGAGTTAAATCTTGCCACACAGTCATGTGTGTATAGCTTTTTCCTCTCTGCCAGTATTTCCACAGTCAGATACAGTGGAGTGTCACTGATCCACCTCCAACATGGAGGCGATCAGTCGTTGCCTAGCTGTCCTCTCCTTCCTTTCCCAGAGCGCTTTATATGCTATTATTTCCCCCCTTAACACCGCCTTTAGTGCCTCCCAGAACGTGGAGGGTGAGACCTCCCTGTTCTGGTTGCAGGATCGGTACCTGCCGATGGCTTGTGATATTCTTTTGCAGAACGCCTGGTCGGCGAGGAGGGTTGTGTCCAGCCTCCATGGGGGGGGGGGGATGCTGGGCACGGCCCGTCTACACCCTCACATCCACCTAGTGTGGTGTGTAGTCAGAGATTGCTATTGCGGAGTATTCCCCCCTTACCACCCCTGGAAGAAAACAGAAATCAAAATGGGAATATACTTTGGGAACTTGGGAGAAAAGAACACCTCTCTGCGCTGGTTGAACCTCCATGGGTCCGCCCCAACGCCCCTATCCGCTCAGTAAAGGTTTTTGTACCTTTGCCATCGCCGATTGTTTCCCTGATTAGTGGCTGGACTTGTCGGGGTCCTGTACGCAGTTGAAGCCTCCCCAATAATGAGTTGGTGGGAGTATAGGTCGGGATCTTCACCATCAGTTTTTGTAAATGGAAGTCTGGGTCATCCCAGTTAGGGGTGTATATATTTACAAGCACCACTGGTGCCCTTTCCAGGATGCTGCTGACCATTATATTCAGCGCCCTTGTATCGCAGCACGCTCGAAAGGTCTGTCCTACCCAGCTTTTTCGTACCCTCATCGGGCCTTTGATATTCCGGGTGACTATTCTAATATGGAGGGGGGGGGGCATGATGGTGGTTCTGCACCCCCCCCCCCCCCCCCCCCCCCCGGCTACCCAATCCTGCGGAGTCAATCGTACTTATCACACGTGTATGCCATTTGAGATCCATACAAGATGGACACCTATTTGTTCTTTGTTCCAGCTGTCCCCATGTGCGACCTGCTTGCAACCAACATTCTTGATACGTGTGGTGAATCACAGTAGCGTAATTCACACTATTACACATGTTGTACTATGTCGCTGTAAGCTCGGCACACGAGCAGTTGCGCTGCTCTGCCACTAGGGGGAGATGCACTGGTAGTGTACGGGAGTTTGTACTGGGCTCCACCCTTGGCTCCACCCACGGCTACTCCCCCCTAACCGGAAGTATAAAGGTTGATGCTGAGAGCCTGCCTGCCAGTTCATCTGGAGTTCATAGTGTTACAGGCAGGCTCTGTTGTAAGACGATTAAAACCACTGTTCACTTCTAACCACGTGTTGCGTGAATTGATGGTCTCATCAATACGCACCCCCTGGAGCCCCTCTACCCTTGCTGTTCCTTCTTTCTCCCTGTTGCCTCCCCCCTTAACCCTTCATTCCCCCCGTATTCGGCACCCCCCCCACTTCTGCCAGGCGCTCTGTTCTTTTTGGGAGCTGCACCGTGGCTTCCGCCCACTTCATCTTACTTTCATGCACTAGCATACACGCCAGTGGGTGGTAGGGTTGTCCCCCTGGGAGCAACTCCCTCTGCCAATTTTGTTCTATTCCCGTGTCGGTGCACTTCTGCTCTTCCCCTCACACCGCACCCCCCCCACCCCATCGTCTCGCCAGACTCAACATTCCAAACCACCTTACTTTTGAATAAAGTTGTCTTGACCTGGCACTTGGCCAGGTCGGCCCCAGTTTCTTGGTAGATGCAGATTGCAAGTCCCTCCCATCTGTATGACCTTGTTCAGTTCAGCACCCGCTCTTTGTCCTGGAATTTATGGAGTTTTGCTATGATAACCCTCAGTGGTTCTCCTGCTTTGGGCCTCTGCGGGAGAAACCCATGGGCCGGTTTACCTCTGCGAAGCATTCCACTCTGACTAACTTTCTGACCATCTGCATGATGTTCTCCGTCGGGTTTCTGCCCTCTATGCTCTCAAGCAGCTTGACAATTCTTAGGTTCTGGAGGCAGGACCTGTACTCTTGATCTTCCAGCTTCCCCTGGAGTGCTCTCCGGGTTGTTACCAACCTTGCCACCTCGGCCTCGAGCGTGGCTGTCCGATCGCTCTGCTAGATGGCCGCTTTCTCCAGGTGCCACATCGTTGCCTCCTTGGTCTCCAGTCCCCATTCTTTCCAGTGTTTTTTGAAGAGGGCCACAGCAATTTCTATGGCCGACATGAGGTTCTCCTTAAAGGGGTCCCTGTGTTTTTGGAGTTCTATTGAGAGAAGTTCCATCCACTGCTCTGTCGGTGGGTGGGCCAGCGTTCGCGATCCGATTAGGTCCATCATGCTCTGCTCCGCTTCGTGTGTCTATTACTTGCTATTTTTCTGGCTGAGGGCGTTTCCTTTTGTTTGTGTAGGATGAGGGTGGGAATTTATTTTTGTTACTTTGGTGTCCGATTTACAGGTTAAAGCCAGATTTGAAACGTTAGCTCCCTTCTCTCTCCACAGATGCTGTCAGACTTGCTGAGATTGTCCAGTATTTTCTGCTTTTATTTCAAATTCTAGCATCCGCAGTAATTTGCTTTTTCTTTGGTTCCAGGATATTGGGCCCAGCTCTGTTTTGCCCCATTGAAATCAGCTCTCCCCCAATGAATTACTCTTACTCTGGATTGCCCATTATCCTTTTCTACCGTCATCCTAAACCTTCTGATACAATGATCACTGTCTCCTAAATGTTTCCCCACTGACACTTGATCTATCTGGCCTACCTCATTTTCCAACAGTGCCTCCTTACTTGTTGGACTGAACACATGCTGCTATAGAAAATTCTCCTGAACGCAATCTAGGAACACTTGCCACTTTCTACCCCAATATAGACTGGAATAGAGATAGTGTAAAAGGACAATTTAAGTCCCTCATTATAACTACTGTACAATGTTTGCACCTCTTTGTAATTTCTTTTCAGATTTGTTCCTCTACATCCTTCCCACTAGTTGGTGATCTACAGGCTACACTGAGCCAAAATGATTCTGTCCTTGAATCCTCTGGGACATACTCTTTCTCTAGCACTGCAGTGCACTTCCGAACCAATACTGCCACCCCTCCTCCTTTTACTTCCTTTCCTATCTTTTCTGAACACACTTGTATCCAGCGATACTTAATAACCAACACTTGAGCAAGGTCTCATAATACACCATAACATCATAATTCCACATGGCAATCTGCACCTATAACTCACCATAATCTACTCCCTGAATTCACATACATGCAGTATAAACCTGACCAACTCCATCTATTAACTTTTCCCTTACTTCAATTTCACCTATTAACTTACTATTGTCTAGGCCACCCCTCAATTTATACCCCACTGACAAGCTGGTTTAAAGCCTACTCCATAGCACGAGCAAATCTCCCTGCAAGAATATTAGTCCTCATCTTGTTAAGGTGCAATCTGCCCAGGTTGTACAGGTCCCACCTGTCCCAGAACCAGTCCTAATGCCTCAAATAAGATGCCTTTCCTCCTACATCAATTCTCCAGCCACATGTTCAATCGCTCAATCCTCCTATTCCGAGGCTCACTAGCACATGGCACTGGGATTAATCCTGAGATCACTGTTCCTGAGGTCCTGCTTTTCAATTTCCTTCCTAACTCCCTAAAATCTGCTTTTAGGGCATAATTTGTCTTCCTACCTATGTAATTGATACAAATATGGTCCACAACCTCTGGTTATTCACCCTCCCCCAAAAAATTTCCTGCAGCCACACTGTGACATACTTGACCATCCTGGAGTCACATTTACTGCCATAGAAACACCTTTCTGATCCCCTCACAATAGAATCTTTTACTATTGCTCCTCCATTCCTGTGCAGCTGAGCCACCCATGGTGCCACAGGTTTAGTTCTGGCTGCACTCCCCTAAGGAACCATTGCCCTCACCTGTATCCAAAGTGGAAACCCTTTATAAAACAATACTCAGGAGACTCCTGCACTACTTGTCTTGATCTCTTGGACTGCTTGGCAGTCACCCATTCCATCTCAGCATTCATTCTGTTAACCTACGGTGTGACCATACCCTAAATGTGCCATCCACTTAGCTCTCTGCCTTGCGGTTTGCATAATAGTGGCTCCAGCCGCCACTCAAATTCCGAAAAACCTGAAGCTCAAGTTTTTGCAGCCGTTGGCACTTCTGAAAATGTGTTCATCTAGGACACAGGTGTGCCCATGACTTCCCACATACAGCAGGATGCACATTCTACTCGGCTGAGCTTTTACAATTACCAGTTACTCACCAATCAGTTCTTCCCTTTAGCAAAGATAGATCCAGCTACGGGAGGCTGAAAAATAGGTAGAAAATGAAAGGACACCGCCTTTTCTCTTCACTAAACCCCCTCACTCACCAAACTCCAATTTTAAGCACTCCAATGCAGCCCAAATCAGTTCTCGTGCAGAACCTTTTTAATAAATTCCACCAGAGCTAAAGCTTGGGCTTTTAAATTACTGGTCCAGTGACATTACCACTATGACATTCTGATTTAAGAGGTGAGATTGCTTACTCAGCCAAGAGTGATACATAGCAAACCCATCAGATCGGAATACAGACCACAAAACAAAATGCTGCTATGAGGCACAAGATTTTATGAGCTGTCAAAGAACCTTGCTAATGACTCTAAACGCTTGCAAATGGTGCAGGATTTCAAGGTTTTACGACAACTTCTTACAAAATCTTCTTTTGCTCCTAATCTTCTCTGCCTTTCTTTTTCAAGTAGCCCTTCCAGGATAGAACAGGCTTCATTACTTGCTCCAGGTCTCAGCTGCAATGGCTTGTGAAGGATGTATTCATACATCTCAGCAGTATCACGACTGTAGAAAGGAGGCTGAAAATAAAAACATATTGATTTTGCTGAATTACTTCATTTTATTTTTGATCAATTTGTTGTAATCCATTGATTAAAAATATTTTTCCCTCTCTCAGATAGTCGTAAGTTCTCTGGACTCAACACAGAATATCCTAGGCATAAAGGCAAGCAAATTATGTTCTTTCACGATTAAGACACTTTGGACATGTAGTACCTATTGGAAAACATCAGTAAAATATCAGGTATGATATGCGAACTAGAGTCACAACAGGTCAGGTAAGAGTGACAAGTTCCCTTACAAAAAGTAATGAATCGGTTGGGTTTTTAATAATAATCTGTCTGATTTAGAGTCATTTTTGTTTGTGCTAGCCAATTCCATAAATGTCCACAGCAGGATTTGAGTTTTAAACCTACAGTTTGCTATGGACTACACTATTGCACCCAATATGCAGTGCAGCCTGAAAACAGACTTCATTTAAATCAATGTAGAATACTTAATTCACAAAATATGATAGATGCTCAATAAACCCAAAACAAAAGCTAGATTACATACCAGGCCATACAGCATTTCAAATAGAACAGAGCCAAGACACCACCAGTCAACTGTATTATCATAAGGTTGTTTTTTGAGCACTTCTGGTGCAAGGTACTGAAATACAGAGAAATAAAAATTTATTAGAATGCTACAACCTTTAATTAAAAAGACACCCTCATCATGCGTTTGTTTGCACTAATCAATTGTTTTCTCTGGTTCAAGATTTCATTTTTTAGAATGGGTACAGTTCATGCCCATATAGAATAATCATAGAATTTACAGTGCAGAAGGAGGCCATTCGGTCCATCGAGTCTGCACCACTCTTGGAAAGAGCACCCCACCTAAGCCCACACCTCCACCCTATCCCCGTAACCCCACCTAACCCCAAGTTACATTGCAATCGCAATGTTACATTACAACACGAGTCATGTGGGACAAGTATCCTGGAGAACTTTTAATTTAATGTAAATTAATCAACTATAAAGAAAGATTAGATAAATTACTTGGCATAAAATTTAAACCCAATTTGATAATTCATTGATTACAACCAATGTTCAATTAATTAATCAAATACAGGAAGATACAAGTTTAAAAGGAGAGTAACAGTAAAGGATTCAGAATTTTCAATAAATTAAAATCAGAGGTATATCAATAAGGTATAAGTAAAAACATTTAAGCTTATCCCCCGTAAAATAAAGTGACACAGGACCAGGGAATGGGCTGAAGGCAAGTAGCTGGTGTGCCATTCCTCCATGAGGCTGAGAATTTAATGGATACCTTGGTTCTAGATGTGCTCACCCTGCAGTTAAGAAAGTGCAGCCATTGAGGGGATGGGTGACTGTCAGATAGATAAGAACCACCAAGCAGGTAGTCTAAGAGTTATTGGAGTGCATTGTGCTCTCCCAACAGTATTCTGTTCTGAGCACTGATGAGTGATAGTTTCTCAGAGTGCAGTCAGACTATTTCCATGTCACCATGACTGGCTTAGCTGCACAGCTGCTTGAAGAATAGGAAAGCAAAAGCAACAGGTCAAGGGAAAAAACAGGCATTTCTGTGGCTACAGAGATTAATTCTGCATGGTACATA
Source organism: Scyliorhinus canicula (assembly GCF_902713615.1). Taxonomy (NCBI): domain Eukaryota; kingdom Metazoa; phylum Chordata; class Chondrichthyes; order Carcharhiniformes; family Scyliorhinidae; genus Scyliorhinus; species Scyliorhinus canicula. The sequence continues at coordinate 107,366,422 of NC_052155.1, read as the reverse complement.
GAATCAAGGATGACATTGAGCAGCTACTGAGTACTCTGAAGGAAGGATGAACAACCAGAGGCATAGTTTAGGAAGGTAGGAAGGAGACTAGCAAGCTGAACCTCAAAGTTGTAACCTTCTGATTACTCCCAGTGCCACGCGCTAGTGAGTATCGGAGGATAGAACAAATTAATGCTTGCCTGGATATATGGAGGAGGGAGGGCAACAGATTCTTGGGGAATTCGGACTATTTGAGGAAGTGGGAACTGTACAGGTTGGGTGTATTGCACCCCAACAGGACTGGGACAAATGGTTTGCTCATGCTATTTAAACAAACCTGGCAGGAAGATGGGAACCACAGTGTAACATTAGAAAGGAAAAATAAGGTGCACAATGGATTAGGAGAGACAGACTATATAGAGACTGAGAGAAAGACACAGTAAGACACAGTAAGACATTAGATGGAGTCAGAATAAGAGGAATGAAATAAAGCCCAAATTATGTTTACAGTGCGTACATGCAAATTCATGGCGCACGGTAAATAATTTGGGTGAGCTTCTCGCATAGGTGGACACATGTGGTTGGCACGCTAACAGTGGTTAGCACTGTTGTTTCACAGTGCCAGGGTCCCAAGGACAATTCCTGCTTGGATCATTGTCTGTGCGGAGTCTGCATGTTCTCCCTGTGTCTGTGTGGGCTTCCTCCGGGTGCTCCCGTTTCCTCCCACAAGTCCCGAAATACGTGCTGTTAGGTGAATTGGACATTCTGAATTCTCCTTCTGTTTACCTGAACAGATGCCGGAGTGTGGCGATTAGGGGATTTTCATAGTAAATTCATTGCATTGTTAATGTAAGCCTACTTGTGACAATAATAAAGATTATTATGGGAATATGATGTTGTGATGAGAACGGAGACCAGGTTCAATAAAGGAAAGGATCGGCTAGTAACTATTCATGAATACCATTATACTGTATTGAATAGGCTGCCAATTAGTGGGAAGATAGAGAGAAGTAAATTTGCAAGATAGGTGCAATAACCATTTAAGTTGGGAGTTTTAATTATCCTAATATAGACTGGGATAATAATGGTGTTTCTGGTTTAACAAGGAAGGAGGCATTCCTGGAACTCGTTCTGTGGAATGAGATGGGTCAAGTGGATCAGTGACAGTACGAGGGAACATTTAGAGGACAGTGATCATAGTATCATAAAGGTTTTGGTTAATGATGGAAAGGACAAGGAGCAATCCATCTGCACTTGGGAGTGAATCACATCCGGATTGGGGCGGGCACAATCCATAAGGGAATCCCATCCAAGCAATTTGATCCCCTCCCGCCTCAAAAACTGCCAGAGGCAGCGTAAAATTCAGGACATGGTGAAATTATAGGAATGTTAGTCAAGATACTGAAGCTGGAGTTTTCTGGCTATTCACTAAACAGGATCTTGCAGCCCAGCCGATGGTGCACCCCCGTCGTGGGTTTCCCGGTGGCAAGGGATGCATTGAACTGGAAACCCTGTTGACCACAGCAGGACCAGAAGATCCTGCTGCTGGACAATGGTGAGCCATCTCTGCCACCACGAAATACGTGGCGGGTTGCACGGTAAAACGCACCCACTATGGCTGAAAGTTGAGAAAGACTGAGATGCTGGAAAACTAAAATGAAAACAGAAAAGGCTGGCAGAATCTATAGAAAGAGAAGCAGAGGATGACTGCACTTAAAGTTGATAAATCAATAAGGCCAAATTAGATGCATCCGAGGATACTGAGGAAGGGTAGAAATTGCAGAAACGCAGGCAATAAACTTCAAATCCTACTTAAATACGAGGGTAGTAAGGCCAAGTTCAGAAACTACAAACCAGTCAATTTAACCCATTGGTGGGTGTGGTAAACCACTATTGTAGTTTTATTGCTACATGCCTGGGCTTGTCCCTGCTGGCTCCGAACCACTGTTTCGGGCAGCAGGGTAGCATGGTGGTTAGCATAAATGCTTCACAGCTCCAGGGTCCCAGGTTCGATTCCCGGCTGGGTCACTGTCTGTGTGGAGTCTGCACGTCCTCCCCCTGTGTGCGTGGGTTTCCTCCGGGTGCTCCGGTTTCCTCCCACAGTCCAAAGATGTGTGGGTTAGGTGGATTGGCCATGCTAAATTGCCCGTAGTGTCCTAATAAATGTAAGGTTAAGGGGGGGGGGTTGTTGGGTTACGGGTATAGGGTGGATACGTGGGTTTGAGTAGGGTGAACATGGCTCGGCACAACATTGAGGGCCGAAGGGCCTGTTCTGTGCTGTACTGTTCTATGTTCTATGTAGTATATAATATGTGTACATGTGTAAACTGTCACTATTATATGTAATGTGGTAAACCACTGCCTGCTGGCTCCGCCTCCCCTCGGGCTCGGTATAAAGGTGGCTGGTCTCCGCCGCTGCCCCAGTTCGGGATCCAAGGCCAGGAGGCTTTCTGTTTAGTTTATTGTAGCCTCAGTTACGTTCACTTCTTGCCACGAGGCGACAATGACCTGGAGAATCACTAGCCGAATTCTTGCGTGCCTTGCGGGTACTCGGCCGGAACTGTGTTTTCCAGGCGGTATCGGCTACCCAACACGCGGAGCTGTTGATCAGGGACGCCTATGTCGCCAGCGATTGCTGGAAGGAGGGTACACTCGGCCTCCCAGAGACAGTGCAGCTCTCAAACTCGCTGGAGGTGGCCTTCCAGAACATGGAGGCTTACATCTCCGACCACGTGGCACCCTCATGGACCTCGTGGGCGCCGCCATCATCCGACTCGAGTGCGGCACAGGCATGTGCCGCGCAGCAGCCCACCAACGCCGGAGGCCCGCAATGCTACTTTTGCAACCAAGGTAAGCATCCCAGACAGCGCTGCCCTGCACGCAACGTGACTTGCAACGGGTGTGGGAGGAAGGGCCACTTTGCCAAAGCCTGCCAGGCCCGGTCTATCCCTAAAACGCCGAGGCCCAGCAGCGCTGCCTGCAGCCTGTCGGGGCCGCCCCCACCTGCCACGCCACCCACCATGTGCGACCCGTGGGCGCCGCCATCTTCGATTTGGGCCGCCATCTTTGACACCATCTTGTACTCCACCCGTCACACGCGACCCATGGGGGCCACCATCTCCGATGCCACCCGCCATGCGCAACCAGTGGGGGCCACTATCTCCGATGCCACCCGCGACCCATGGGGGCCGCCCTCTTGGGACCACTCCGCAGCCTCCCGGGAGCCCTGCTCACCCGTTCGTACGCTGGCCGCCGCTACCTCCGACCGGCCTACTCATCACCATCCAAAGCTCGCCTCCATCACGCTCGACCAGTCCCGGCCTCATCACTTCGCAAAATCTACAATGACCGTCCGGATCAACGGACACGAGACGGCCTGCCTTTTCGACTTCGGAAGCACAGACAGCTTCATACAACCAGATGCAGTAAGGCGCTGCTCCCTCCCAATTTTACCCCTGACCCAGAAAATCTCCCTGGCTTCCAGATCACATGCAACAGAAATCCGGGGGTACTGTGTCGCGACCCTTACTGTTCAAAGCGTAATAACTTCAAGCTCTACGTCCGTCCCCATCTCTGCGCTGTCCTATTGCTGGGGCTCGACTTCCGGTGCCACCTCCAAAGCCTTACTTTAAAGTTCGGTGGACCCCTGCCACCCCCTCACTGTCTGTAGCCTCGCGACCCTTAAGGTCGCTCCATCCTCGCTCTTCGCTAACCTCACCCCGGACTGTAAGCATGTCGCCACTAGGAGCAGACAATACTGTGCCGGGACAGGGCCTTTATCAGATCGGAAGTCCAGCGATTCATACGAGAGGGGTTCATTGAGGTTAGTACTAGCCCCTGGAGAGCCCAAGTGGTGGTCGTCAAGACTGGGGAGAAGCACCGGATGGTTATCGACTACAGTCAGACCATCAACCGGTACACGCAGCTCGATGCTTACCCCCTCCCCCGCATATCTGACATGGTCAACCAGATTGAGCAGTATCGAGTCTCCTCCACAGTTGACTTGAAGTCGCGTACCATCGGCTCCCTATCTGCCCAGAGGAGCGCCAATACACTGCCTTCGAGGCAGATGGCCGCCTCTACCACTTCCTCAGGCTTCCCTTCGGCGTCACCAATGGGGTCGCCGTCTTCCAAGAAGAAATGGTTGACCAGTACGGTCTGCGGGCCACATTCCCGTACTTAGATAATTTCACCATCTGTGGCCATGACCAGCAGGACCATGATGAAAACCTCTGGCACTTCCTCCGCACCGCTAAACTCCTGAACTTCACATACAATAAGGAAAAATGCGTTTTCTGCACAACCCGCCTAGCCTTCCTCGGCTACGTCTTGGAAACGGAGTCCTAGGGCCCAACCCCGACCACATGCGCCCCCTCATGGAACTCCCATTCCCCCCTGCCTCAAGGCCCTGAAGAGATGGCTGGGGTTCTTCTCTTACTATGCCCAGTGGGTCCCTAATTATGCGGACAAGGCTTGTCCACTTATTAAATCCACCATTTTTCCCCTGATGGCTGAGGCCCGCCTGGCCTTCAACTGCATCAAGCCAGATATTGCCAAAGCTGCGATACACACTGTGGATGAGTCCATTCCGTTCCAGGTGGAAAGCGATGCGTCGTACTTGGCTCTGGCTACCCTCAACCAGGCGGGCAGTCCCGTGGCTTTCTTCTCCCGTATCCTCCATGCGTCCGAAATTCAACACTCCTCCGTTGAAAAGGAAGCCCAAGCCATTGCAGAAGTTGTGCAATATTGGAGGCATTACCCGGCCGGCAGGCGATTCACTCTCCTTACTGACCAACGGTCAGTTGCCTTCATGTTGAACAATACACAGCGGGGCAAAATCAAGAATGACAAGATTCTGAGGTGGAGGATCGAGCTCTCCGACTACAACTACGAGATCTTGTACCGACCGGGGAAGCTCAATGAGCCCCCAGATGCCCTATCCCGCAGTACATGTACCAGCGCATAAGTAGACCGACTTCGGGCCCTCCACAATGACCTCTGTCAGCCGGGGGTCACCCGCTTCTTTCATTTTGTCAAGGCTCGCAACCTGCCTTACTCCATCGAGGAGGTCAGGACCGTGACCAGGGACTGCCAGGTCTACGCGGAGTGCAAACCGTACTTCTATCGGCCAGACAGAGCGCACCTGGTAATGGCCTCTCGCCCCTTTGAGCGCCTCAGCATCAACTTCAAAGGGCCCCTCCCCTCCACTGACCGTAACGCGTACTTCCTCAACATTGTTGACGAATACTCAAGATTCCCCTTTGCCATCCCATGCCCTGACATGACCTCTGCCACCGTCATCAAGGCCCTGCACAGTATCATCACCTTGTTCGGGTTCCCACCTACATCCACAGTGATCGGGGTTCCTCCTTCATGAGCGACGAGTTGCGTCAGTTCCTGCTTAGCAAGGGCATCGCCTCTAGCAGGACGACCAGCTACAACCCCCGGGGTAATAGACAGGTGGAGAGAGAACACGTGACGGTCTGGAAGGCCGTCCTCCTGGCCCTACGGTCTAGAAGGCTCCCAGTCTCCCGCTGGCAGGAGGTCCTCCCTGATGCGCTCCACTCCATCCGGTCGCTCCTGTGTACTGCCACCAACGAGACCCCTCACGAACGTATGTTTGCCATCTCCAGGAAGTCCACCTCTGGGGTCTCGCTCCTGTCCTGGCTGACAGTCCCATTGCCAGTCCTCCTCCGGAAGCATGCGAGGAGTCATAAATCAGATCCCCTCGTCAAAAAGGTCTTACTCCCATGCCAACCCACAATATGCCTACTTGGCACATCATGACGGGCGACAGGACACAGTCTCCCTCCGGGATATGGCACCTGCAGGTTCCCCAGCGATCGCCACCAGCCCCGCCCATGCACCGTCTCCCTCCACCACTACCCAGCTACTTCAAGATTTGGCACCCGCAAGCCCACCGGCGACCATCACCACCACCCCAGCCCGCACACCGCCGCCCCCCCTCCACCGACTCAACTACTGGGTGAAGACGAAGACAGCACGCTCCCGGACGCGCAGGTCTCGATACCGCACCACAGCCGGGACTGAGACAATCACGGCGGAAGGTCAAGGCCCCCGACAGACTTGATCTTTAAAGGACTTCCGGTGCCGGCAATGAGTGAGTGAGCCGCACATTCGGGGGCTCTCACTCCGGCGGGATTTGAGGACCTGGTTTCCCGGTTTTGCGGAGCGGTGAAAGGATGGCCACGGAGGTGCGGAGGAGCGAGCAGAGCTGCATGGAACTGCGGGAGGGCAGAAAGCAGCGAAAACGGGAGAGGAAGGGACAAAGACAAGATGCAGGTGAAGCTGACCCAGGAGTCAAGATGGCGGACCTACGGACCTCGGACCCGGCGATCCAGCAAGCGTTGGAAAACATGCTGCAGGTGATTAAAAACAGTTTTGAGTCATTGAAGCGGGATAACTTGGACTCACTTCAGAAGGCAGTGGATCAGCTGAACCAGAGACTGGATGCCCAGGACAAAAAAGTTAAGGAGCTGGGAGAGGCGGTGGAGGAGCAGGCGGATGCGCAGACGATTGCTGCGCTAGAAGTCGACGGGTTGAAGGAGAGACAGAGAAGACTGCTGGACAGAGTAGAGGAGCTGGAAAATAGAGCCCGTAGACAAAATCTGAGGATCATCGTAGTTCTCGGAGATAGTGGGACCGGTCTTGACTAGGGTTTTTAATGAGGCAAGGGACAGAGGGACCCTGCCGCCGACGATGTCGCAAGCCACCATCTCGCTGATATTGAAGCGGGACAAGAACCCGGAATCCTGCGGGTCATACAGGCCAATCTCCCTGATCAATGTGGATGCCAAGCTCCTGGCAAAGGTCCTGGCGATTAGAATTGAGGACTGCGTACCGGAGGCGATTGGGGACGATCAGACAGGGTTTGTGAAAGGCAGGCAGCTGACAGCTAACTTGAGAAGATTGCTTAATGTGATCATGGTGCCCCCGACGGGCAAGGAGGTGGAGGTACTGGTGGCAATGGACCCTGAGAAGGCCTTCGACCGGGTGGAGTGGGGCTATTTGTGGGAGGTGCTTGGACGGTTTGGGTTCGGGGAGGGACTGGTTAATTGGGTCAGACTATTGTACCAGGCCCCAAAAGCTATCGTTAGGACGAAAAGGATAATGTCAGATTAGTTCAGACTACATCGCGGGACCAGACAGGGATGCCCACTCTTCCCGTTGCTGTTTGCGCTGGCCATAGAGCCATTGGCGATTGCGTTGAGAGCTGCAAAGGGGTGGAAGGGAATGACGAGGGGTGGGGGGGGGGGGGGGGGGGGGGGGGGAAGGTGGAACATCGGGTCTCTCTCTATGCGGACGACCTGCTCCTGTACGTGTTGGACCCACTGGTCGGGATGGAAAATATACTGGAAACATTGAGGAAGTTCGGCCGGTTTTCAGGGTACAAATTAAATATGGCCAAGAGTGAGATGTTTGTGGTGCAGGCAAGGGGTCAGGAGAATAGACTGAAGGAGCTGCCATATAGGCTGGTTGAGGAAAGTTTCCGGTACTTGGGGATACAGGTGGCACGAGACTGGGGCAGGTTGCACAAGTTAATTTGACTAGAGTGGTGGAGCAAATGAAGATGGAGTTTCGGAGATTGGATGCACTCCCGCTGTCACTGACGGGGAGGGTGCAGACTGTAAAGATGACAATCCTCCCTAAATTCCTGTTCATCTTCCAGTACCTCCTGATCTTTATCCCACGGTCCTTCTTCAAAAGTACTGGCAAAATCATCATGAGCTTTGTCTGGGCGGGAAAATCCCTGCGGGTGAAGAAGGCGATGCTTGAAAGGAGCCGCAGCGAGGGAGGGCTGGCATTGCCGAGTCTGATCAACTACTACTGGGCGGCTAATATAGCCATGATAAGGAAGTAGATGGTGGGTACGGGGTCTATCTGGAAGCGGGTGGAGGCGGCTTAGTGCAGGGGCACCAGTTTGGCAGCCCTGGCCACGGCTCCCCTACCGCTGTTGCCAGCCAGGTACTCCTCTAGCCCGGTAGTGGGGGCGGCCCTGCGGATATGGGGCCAGTGGAGGAGGCATGTAGGGGAGGTAGGTGCATCTGTCTGGGCTCCAATATGTGATAACCATCGATTTATCCCTGGGAACATGGATGGAGGGTTTCAAACATGGCGGCAGGCGGGAGTGAGGAGGGTGGGCGATATGTTCCTGGAGGGGAGCTTTGTGAGTTTGAGGGGCTTGGAGGAGAAATTTGGGCTGGTAAGGGGAAATGATTTTAGGTACTTACAGATGCGGGACTTTGTCCGCAGACAGGTCCCATCCTTCCCACGCCTCCCACCAATACGGATCCAAGACAGAATAGTCTCTAGAGGAGAAGGAGAGGGTAGAGTCTCGGATATCTACAAGGTGCTGATGAAGGGGGAAGAGTCCCAGACGGAGGAACTGAAACTCAAATGGGAGGAGGAGCTTGGCGGGGAGATGGAGGACGGGCTGTGGGAAGAAGCCCTGAGTAGGGTAAACTCAACCGCAATATGTGCCAGGCTCAGCCTGATTCAATTTAAGGTCGTTCACCGGGCCCACATGACGGTAGCTCGGATGAGCAAATTCTTTGGGGTAGAGGATAAGTGCGCTAGATGCGCGGGAGGACCAGCGAACCACGTTCACATGTTTTGGGCATGTCCTAAGCTTAGGGGGTACTGGGAGGGATTTGCGGGGATCATGTCCCAGGTGCTAAAAACAAGGGTGGTGATGAGTCCAGGGGTGGCAATTTTCAGAAGACCTGGGAGTCCAGGGGAGAAAGAGGCCGATGTTCTGGCCTTTTCTTCCCTAATAACCCGGCGGCGAATACTGCTGGCATGGAGGGACTCAAAACCCCCGAAGACCGAACTATGGCTTTCGGACATGTCAAGTTTTCTGGGTATGGAAAAAATTAAGTTTGCCTTAAGGGGATCTGTACTGGGGTTCGCCCAAAGGTGGCAACCATTCATCGACTTCTTCGCGGGAGAGTGAACGTCAGCGGGGGGGGGGGGGGGGGGGGGGGGAAGAGAGAGAGAGATTAGAGTAGGAGAGATAAATAGGCGGGTAGTGCCTATGGGAGAGGAGCGGGCATGTGCAGTATGGTTTGATTAAAGTATTGGTTTTACGTTGATGTTTGCACATTTTTGTTATCTGTAACTGTCTACAATGCCAAAAAATACCGCAATAAAATTGTTTGTTAAAAAAAAAAGACTTGATCTTTAAGTCCACTTCACCCCCGCTGGGACTTTTTTTTTTAAACAGGGGGTGAATGTGGTAAACCACTGTATTGTATTGTACTGTTATATTGCTACATGCCTGGGCTTGTCCCTGCTGGCTCCAAACCACTGTAGAATATAATATGTGCATTGTGGTAAACTGCCACTGTATTATATGTAATGTGGTAAACCACTGCCTGCTGGTTCCACTTCCCCTCGGGCTCGGTATAAAGGTGGCTGCTCTCCGCCGCTGCCCCAGTTCGGGATCCAAGGCCAGGAGGCTTTCTGTTTAGTTTATTAAAGCCACAATTACGTTCACTGCTCGTCTCGTGTTCGTTGATGGCACACAAGTGGAAAAGCTTTTCAAAATGATAATTTGGGACCAATTACAGTCTCTTAGGAAATTGTGGATTAATCAATTTAAAGCCAGCAATGATTTATTGAAGAAAAATCACATCTAAATAACTTTATAGAGTATTCTGATGAGGTACCAGAGAGGGATGCTGAAGGTAATGTGGTTGATGTGATGATGTACAAGGACTTCCAAAGGCTTGTCAGCAACGTCAAAGGTCATGGAATTTAAAAAAGGACAATGGCAGCACAAATATGAAGTTGACAGGAAGCAAGAGAGTAGTGGTGAATAGTTGTTCCTGGGCCTGGAGAAAGGCTTATTGTGGGGTATTCTAAGGGTTGGTACTCGGATCACTGCTTTTTGAAATCCATTAATTAATAATCTAGACTTGGGTGTGCAGGGCACAATTTCAAATTTGTAGATGACACAAAAACTGTGAGGAGGATAGTGATCAACTTCCAGCAGGCGTAGACAGACTGGTGGAACAGGCGGACACTTGGCAGATGAAATTTAATGCAGGGAAATGTGAAGTGATACAATTCAGTAGGAAAAATGAGGAGGTGCAAAATGAGATAAAGGGATGGAGGAGCAGAGGGACCTTGGGGAAATAAGTGCACAAATCGCAATGGGCGGTGGAGCAAGTTGGGAAAGTGGATATTAAGGCATATGAGATTCTGGGCATTATAATAGAGGCAAAAGGTATAAAAGCAAGGAAGTTTTGTTGAACTTATAAAACAATGCTACGGCCTTAACTGGAATATAGTGTGGAGCCCAAAATGGGACACTTTAGGAATGATGATTCTAGGGTGCTGGGATAAAAGCAAAATACTGCAGATGCTGGAGATCTGAAATAAAAATGGAAAATGCCGGGAAGACTCAACAGGTCTGTCAGCATCTGAGAGGAGAGAAAGAGAGTTAACGTTCTTCAGAATACAGTAATTTCAGTTACATGGATAGATTGGAAGATTCAGATCATGAAGGGTTTGGAAAGTGAAGAATGGGAGAAAAAGTTGTATTCAGGAAGAACCAGAGTAGACCAATTTAAGATGATTTGGCAAAAAAGCCAAAGGGCACACGTGGAGAAACCTGTTAAATGCAGCATGTGGTTAGTATCTACGTGCAGATAGATATAAAGGTATAAATGGGTATGATATAATTGGGATTACGGAGACATGGCTGCAGGGTGACCAGGGATGGGAACTGAATGTCCCAGGGTTTTCAGTATTTAGGAAGGACAGGCATAAAATAAAAGGTTGTGGCGTGGCACTGCTGGTTAAAGAGGAAATTAACACAGCAGTGAGAAAGGATATTAGCTCTGACAAAGTGGAATCTGTATGGGTAAAGTTGAGAAATACCAAGGGGCAAAAAATATTAGTGGGTGCCATATATAGACCCCCAAACTGCAGTGGTGAGGTTGGCAATGGCATTAAACACAAAATTAGTGATGCATGTAATAAGGGAATATCAGTGATGATGGGTGATTTTAATCTTCACATAGATTGGGCAAATCAAATTAGCCACAATGCCATAGAGGACGACTTCCTGGAGTGTATACGGGACGGTTTTATTGACCAATATGTGGAGGAACCAACTCGAGAGCAGGCCATCTTAGACTGGGTACTAATGAGAAGGGAATCATTCTGGCTGTACGAGACCCCTTGGGGATGAGCGACCATAACATGATAGAATTTTTTTATCAAAATGGAGAGTGAAGTCGTTGATTCGGAAACTTGGATGTTGAATCTTAATAAAGGGAACTATGAAAATATGAGGCGCGAGTTGGCCTTGATAGATTGGGGAGAGTTACGTAAAGGGATGACAGTGCATAGATAATGACAAACATTCAAGGAACGCATGGGGGAACTACAGCAACTGTTCATTCCTGTCTGGCAGAAAAGCAAAGTGGGTAAGAGGACGAATCCATGGCTTACAAAGGAAATTAGAAATAGTATCCGATCCAAGGAAGAAGCATACAGATTGGCCAAGAAAAATAATAGATCTGAGGATTGGGAGCAGTTTAGAATTCATCAAAGAAAGACAAAGGAATTGATTAAGAAGGGGAAAGTACAAAAGGAAGCTTGCAGGGAACATAAAGACTGGAACTAAGAGTTTCTATAGATATGTGAAGAGAAAGAGATTGGTAAAGAGAAATGTAGGCCCCCTACAGACAGAAATAGGGGAATGCATAATAAGGGACAAAGAAATGGCTGAGCAATTGAATACACACTTTGGTTCTGGCTTCACAAAAGAGGACTCAAATCAAATACCAGAAATGCTGGAAAATGAAAGGTTTAGTGAGAGGGAAGAACTAAGGGAGATCAACATTAGTAGAGAAATGGTGAAGGGAAAATTGATGGGATTGAAGGTGGATAAATCCCCAGGCTCTGAGAATCGGCATCCCATGAGTGCTTCAGGAGGTGGCTCTGGAAATAGTGGACGCATTCTATCCCCGTAACCACAGGTAACCTTTTTGGACACGAAGGGCAATTTATCATGGCTAATCCACCTACCTGCACATCTTTGGACTGTGGGAGGAACCGGAGCACCCGGAGGAAACCCACGCAGACACAGGGAGAACATACAGAGTCTGCACAGGCAGTGACCCAAGATGGGAATCGAGCCTGTGACCCTGGAGTTGTGAAGCAACTGTGCTAACCACTGTGCTATTGTGCTGCATGATCTGGACAGGTTGGGCGAGTGGGCAAATCAATGACAGATGCATTGTAATTTGGATAAGTGTGAGGTTATTCACTTTGGAAGCAAAAACAGGAAGGCAGATTACTACCTGAATGGTTGTAAATTGGGAGAGGGGAGTGTGCAGCGGGACCTGGTGTCCTTGTGCACCAGTCGCTGAAGGTAAGCATGCAGGTGCAGCAGGCGGTAAAGAAGGCTAATGTTATGTTGGCCTTCTTTGTGAGAGGTTGAGTATAGAAGCAGTGACGCAATTATACAAGGCCTTGGTGAGGCCACACCTGGAGTATTGTGTGCAGTTTTGGTCTCCTCCTCCGAGGAAGGATGTTGTTGCTCTTGAGGGAGTGCAGCGAAGGTTTACCAGACCGATTCCAGGGATGGCGGGACTGTCATACGAGGAGAGATTGACTAGGTTGGGATTGTTCTCGCTGGAGTTCAGAAGAATGAGGTGGGGGGAATCTCAGAGACTTATAAAATTTTAACGGGATTAGACAGGGTAGATGCAGGGAAGATGTTACCAATGATGGGTGTGCCCAAAACCAGGGGTCACAGTCTGAGGATTCAAGGTAAACCATTTCGGACAGAAATAAGGAGACATTTCTTCACACAAAGAGTGGTGAGTCTGTGGAATTCATTACCACAGGAAGTAGTTGATGCTAAAAGTTTGAATATATTCAAGAGGTGGCCAGATATAGCACTTGGGGAGAATGGGATCAAAGGCTATAAGGAGGAAGCAGGATTAGGCTATTGAGTTGGATGATCAGTCATGATCATGATGAATGGCACAGCAGGCTCAAAGGGCCAAAAGGCCTCCTCCTGCTCCTATATTCTCCGTATCTATGTATGTCTGCTGGAAGCAGATTCAATCATTTTTTTAAAATAAATTTAGAGCACCCAATTATTTTTTTCCAATTAAGGGGCAATTTAGCATGGCCAATTCATTCTAGCCTGCACATCGCTTGGGTTGTGGGGGTGAGACCCTTGCAGATAAGGGGAGAATGTGCAAACTCCACACAGACAATGACCCAGGGTCAGGATCGAACCAGAGTCCTCGGTGCAGTGAGGTAGAAGTGCTAACCATTGTGCCACCCGGAAGCAGATTCGATCATGCCTTTCAAAAGAGAATTGATAAATTGAGCTAATGAGGGGAATAAATTCAGGATTTGCCGATGGCATCAAATGTCAAAGCCTCAATTTTAAGCTATTTATCTCAATTATAATCTCACATTTTAAGTACAGCCTGCTCACTCTTTCACTTGCGTTTCTCTTCTCCTTTGCTTGTGTTATAGTCTTTTGTCTTGTTTTTTATTTCTGATTTCAAGTTGTGCCACATCCAGCATCAATAGGACTCTCTGATTAATTGGAAAATGTAATCCTGAGGTGAGTTCGGTGCTACTGATCCTGCCCCAGTGTGGTTTGATCCCACGATGGCTACCAGAATTTTCTAATAGTCTAACTGACAGTGGATGAATGACAGTGAATCCAGCATCCTACCATCCTTTCCCTTAATCAGGGTCATGATCATTCTTTACAACCAATGCAATTGGTTGAGTGACAGGAAACCATGAATAGTGGTGAATGCATGTTTCTTGGACTGGAGGATGCATTATGATGGGGTCCCCCAGAGGTCAGTGCACACTTTGGTGTGCAGAGCATAATTTCAAAATTTGCAGATAACACAAAACTTGGAAACATTATGAACTGTGAGGAGGATAAGGACATAGGTAGGCTGATGGAATGGCTGGACACGTGGCAGGTGAAATTTTATGCAGATACACGTGAAGTGATTTGCTTTTGTACGAAGAATGATGAAAGACCATGTGAAATAAAGGATGCGCAGGAACAGAGGGATCTGGGTTTATATGCACAAATCATTGAGGGTGGCAGGACAGGTTGAGAAAGCATATGGGATCCTGAGCTTTATAAATAGAAACAAAAAACAAAAGCAAGGAACTTATCATAAAACTGTATTAAACATAGGTTCAGTCTCAACTGGAGGACTGTGCCCTGTTCTGGACACCACATTTCAGGATGAATGTGAAGGCATTAAAGAGGGTGCAGAAGACTTCCGGTTGCGGCTATGCGGAGCTAAGCCGCACGTTTGGCAGCTCCCGCTAGAAACGGACTTTTGGGCTCTTTTTAGGGCCCCCAGTGGTGCTTGATCGACGATTCCCGACGTGGGAAGGGGTCTGCAGTAGATCCCCAGGGTTCTATGGTCCGGACCAGGAGTGGGGCGAGCAGAAAAGCGGTGGCAGCGCCTCTGGAAAAGCGGGGGAAGGAAAACAAAATGGCGGCCGGTGGAGCCCTCGAGGGAGTGGAGGCAGTGGGCGCAGAGCAGCAGGAGACTCTTCAGCGCTGCTTTCGGGAGCTTAAGGTGGAGCTGCTGGAGTCACTGAAGGCTACCACCGGTAAGCTGCTGGAGACTCAGACAGCCCAGGGGGCCGCAATCCGGGAGCTGCAGCAGCAAGCCTCCGAAAGAGAGGATGAGGCCGCGGCCCTCACGGGGAAGGTGGAGATGCACGAGGCGCTCCATAAAAAGTGGCAGGAGCGGTTCGAGGAGATGGTGAACCGGTCGAGGCGGAAAAATTTACGGATCCTGGGCCTCACGGAGGGGCTGGAGGGGTCAGACCTGGCGGCCTATGTGGTCGTTTTGTTGAACTCGCTTATGGGAGCTGGGTCCTTCCAGGGTCCCCTGGAGCTGGAGGGGGCCCACAGAATACTGGCCAGGAGGCCCAATCCGAATGAGCCGCCGTGGGCGGTGCTGGTGCGGTTCCACCGTTTCGTTGACCGGGAGTGCGTGCTTCGGTGGGCTTAGAAGGAGCGGAGCAGCAAGTGGGAGAACACGGTGGTGCGGATCTACCAGGACCGGAGTGCGGAGGTGGCTAAGCGGAGGGCCGGATACAACCGGACGAAGGCGGTGCTCCACAGACAGATTGTGAAGTTTGGCATGTTGCAGCCGGCGCGTCTGTAGGTCACCTACAAGGACCGTCACCGTTATTTCGAGTCCCCGGAGAAGGCGTGGGCCTTTGTGCAGGCCGAGAAATTGGACTCAAACTGAGGGTCAGGGATGGGGTTTCTGTATGTAAATGTAACTGTGTCTATTTTTTTGGAGGGGGTGTTTAGGCACTTGAAGGGGCTGAAGGCGGATGTGGCCATGCTCCAGGAGACGCACCTGAAGGTGGCGGACCAGGTTCGACTGAGGAAGGGATGGGTGGGCCAAGTATTTCATTCAGGGCTGGATGCGAAGAATCGGGGGGTGGCGATCCTGGTGGGAAAGAGGGTGTCGTTTGAGGCGTCAAATGTGGTGGCTGACAGTGGCGGGAGGTATGTGATGGTGAGTGGTAAGCTGCAGGGGGAGCGGGTGGTGCTGGTGAATGTCTACGCACCGAACTGGGACGATGCGGGGTTTATGCGGCGCATGTTGGGCCACATTCCGGATCTGGAGGCAGGGGGCCTGATCATGGGGGGGGGGACTTCAACACGGTGCTGGATCCCCCATTGGATCGATCCAGGTGCCGGATGGGTAGGAGGCCGGAGGCGGCTAAGGTGTTGAGGGGGTTTATGGATCAGATGGGAGGGGTGGATCCCTGGAGGTTTGCGAGGCCAAGGGCCAGGGAGTACTCGTTTTTCTCCCACGTGCATAAGGCCTATTCCAGGATCGATTTTTTTGTCCTGAGCAGGGGGCTGGTTTCAAGGGTGGAGGATGCCGAATACTCTGCCATAGCCATTTCGGATCATGCCCTGCACTGGGTGGACCTCGGGCTGGGAGAGGAGAGGCCCGCTCTGGCGCTTGGAGGTGGGGCTGCTGGGAGACGAGAAGGTGGGCGGGAGGGTTCGGGGGTGTATCAAGAGGTACCTTGAGGCCAACAATAACGGGGAGGTCCGAGTGGGGACGATCTGGGAGGCATTGAAGGCGGTGATTAGAGGGGAGTTGATTTCCATCCGAACCCATAGGGAGAGGGGAGAGCAGAGAGAGAGGAAGAGATTGGTGGGGGAGATGGTGAGGGTGGACAGGAGATATGCGGAGGCTCCGGAGGAGGGATTGCTGGGGGAGCGGCGTAGCCTTCAGGCCAGGTTTGATCTACTGACCATCAGAAAGGCGGAAGCTCAGTGGAGGAAAGCACAGGGAGCGGTGTATGAATACGGGGAGAAGGCGAGTAGGATGCTGGCACACCAGCTCCGAAAGCGAGACGCGGCCAGGGAGATTGGGGGAGTGAAGGACAGAGATGGGAAGGTGGTGCGGAGGGGGGTAGACGTTAATGGGGTCTTTAGGGACTTTTATGGGGAATTGTACCGGTCTGAACCGCTTCTTGGACAAGCTGCGATTTCCGACGGTGGAGGCGGGGCAGGTGGAGGGACTGGGGACGCCGATTGAGCTGGAGGAGCTGGTCACTGGGATTGGCAGCATGCAGTCGGGGAAGGCACGGGGCCGGATGCATTTCCGGCCGAATTTTATAAAATGCATTCATAGAATTTACAGTGCAGAAGGAGGCCATTCAGCCCATCGAGTCTGCACCGGCTCTTGGAAAGAGCACCCTACCCAAGGTCAAAAACTCCACCCTATCCCCGTAACCCAGTAACCCCACCCAACACTAAGGGCAATTTATCATGGTCAATCCACCTAACCTGCACATCTTTGGACTGTGGGAGGAAACCGGAGCACCCGGAGGAAACCCACGCACACACGGGGAGGATGTGCAGACTCCGCACAGACAGTGACCCAAGCCGGAATCGAACCTGGGACCCTGGTGCTGTGAAGCGATTGTGCTATCCACAATGCTACCGTGCTGCCTCCTGTTGGTCCCCTATGCGGACCTGTTGGACCCCCTGTTGGTTCGGACCTTTAACGAGGCAAGGGAGGGGGGGCTTTGCCCCCAACTATGTCACGGGCACTGATTTCTTTGATCCTTAAGCGGGACAAGGACCCCTGCAGTGTGGGTCATATAGGCCGATCTCACTGCTAAATGTAGACGCCAAGCTGTTGGCGAAGATCTTAGCTACAAGGATAAAGGATTGTGTGCCGGGGGTCATTCACGAGGGCCAGACGGGGTTTGTAAAGGGAAGGCAGTTGAATACCAACATACGAAGGCTTCTGAATGTCATTAAGATGCCGGCTGTGGAATGGGAGGCGGAGATAGTGGTGGCATTAGACGCGGAGAAGGCCTTTGATAGGGTTGAGTGGGGGTATCTGTGGGAGGTGTTGGAAAGGTTTGGGTTTGGGGAGGGGTTTGTCCGTTGGGTGAGGCTGCTCTATGAGGCCCCGATGGCGAGTGTAGCCGCGAATAGGAGGAGGTCGGAGTACTTTCGGCTGCACCGGGGGACGAGGCAGGGGTGTCCCCTGTCCCCCTTGCTCTTTGCGTTGGCAATTGAGCCCCTGGCCATGGCGCTGAGGGAGTCGGGGAACTGGAGGGGCCTGGTGAGGGGTGGGGAGGAGCATCGAGTGTCACTTTATGCGGACGACCTGTTGCTGTATGTGGCGGACCCGGTGGGGGGAATGCTAGAGGTGATGAGGATTCTCAGCGAATTTGGGGGCTTTTCTGGGTATAAGCTCAACCTGGGTAAGAGCGAGCTGTTCGTTGTGCACCCGGGGGATCAGGAGGGGGGGATTGATAGGCTCCCACTGAAGCAGGCAGGGAGGAGCTTTAGGTACCTGGGAGTCCAGGTGGCTAGGAGCTGGGGGGCCCTGCACAAGCTTAACCGCACAAGGCTGGTGGAGCAAATGGAGGAGGAGTTTAAAAGGTGGGATATGTTACCGCTGTCGCTGGCGGGTAGGGTGCAGTCCGTCAAGATGACGGTGCTCCCGAGGTTTTTGTTACTGTTCCAGTGCCTCCCCATCCTTATCCCGAAGGCCTTTTTTAGGAGTGTCAACAGGAGCATCACGGGGTTTGTATGGGCACACGGGACCCCGAGGGTGAGAAGGGTGTTTTTGGAGCGGGGCAGGGATAGGGGGGGGGGGCTGGCGCTGCCCAACCTCTGTGGGTATTACTGGGCTGCCAACGCAGCAATGGTGCATAAGTGGGTAATGGACGGGGAGGGGGCAGCATGGAAGAGGATGGAGATGGCGTCCTGTGTAATTACGAGCCTGGAGGCGCTGGTAACGGCGCCGTTGCCGTTCCCTCCAACGAGGTATACTACGAGCCGGGTGGTGGTGGCTACCCTGAAAATTTGGGGGCAATGAAGACGGGATAGGGGGGAGCTCGGTGGAGTCCCTGATACGGGGGAACCACCAGTTTGTCCCGGGGAGCATCAATGGGGGGTTTTTTAGCTGGCACAGGGCAGGTATTAGGAGGTTGAGGGACCTGTTTTTAGATGGGAGGTTTGCGAGCCTGGGTGAGTTGGAGGGGAAGTTTGGGCTCCCCCGGGGAACATGTTTAGGTACATGCAGGTTAGGGCGTTTGCCAGGCGGCAAGTGGCGGGTTTCCCTATGTTGCCCCCGCGGGGGGGGTTCGGGACAGGGTGTTCTCGGGGGTGTGGGTTGGAGGAGGGAAGATTTCGGACGTATACCATGTTATGTAGGAGGTGGATGAGGCCTCGGTGGAGGAGCTGAAGGGTAAATGGGAAGAGGAGCTGGGTGTAGAGATTGAGGAGGGGACGTGGGCGGATGCCCTGGAAAGGGTGAACTCTTCTTGTGCGAGGCTTAGCCTCGTACAGTTCAAAGTGCTGCATAGGGCTCACATGACCGGAACGAGGATGAGCAGGTTCTTTGGGGGCGAGGATAGGTGTATTAGGTGCTCGGGGAGCCCAGCGAGCCATGCCCATATGTTCTGGGCATGCCCAGCGTTGGGGGACTTTTGGAAGGGGGTAGCAAGCACGGTGTCGAGGGTGGTAGGATCCAGGGTTGAGTCAGGCTGGGGACTCGCGATATTTGGGGTAGCAGCGGAGCCGGGAGTGCAGGAGGCGAAAGAGGCCGGGGTTCTGGCCTTTGCGTCCCTAGTAGCCCGGCGTAGGATTTTGCTTCAGTGGAAGGATGCAAGGCCCCCAGGCATGGAGGCCTGGATCAATGACATGGCGGGGTTCATCAAGTTGGAGAGGGTGAAATTCGCCCTGAGAGGGTCGGTGCAAGGGTTCTTTAGGCGGTGGCAGCCTTTCCTGGATTTCCTGGCGGAACGGTAGGGAAATAGGCCGGCAGCAGCAGCAACCCGGGGGGGGGGGGGGGGGGGGGGGGGGGGGGGTTTGGTTCGGTGGGAGGGAGAATTGTGTACATGGGTTTGTTGGATGTGGCGGGTGTTATCTCTTTCCTTTTTGTTGTTTTCTTTTTTGTTTTTGTAGTTGCTGGGGGGGGGGGGGGGGGGGGGGGGTGGTTGGTTTTTGTTCTTTGGTTTTTACTATGGTTGTTTTGTTAATATTGTTTTGTTGTTTATATTTGTGAAAATCTTAATAAAAATTATTTTTTTTTAAAAGAGGGTGCAGAAAATATTCACAAGAATGGTTCCAGGGATGTGGAACTTCAGTTACATGGACAGATTGGAGAAACTGGGGCAGTTTTCCTTGGAGGAGAGAAGGTTAAGAGGAAATTTGATAGATATGCTCAAAATAATGAGGGATCTGTAAAGAGTAAATAGGAAGAAGCTGTTCTCACTGGAGTAAGGATCAAGAAACTGACAACACCGATTTAAAATGATTGGCAAAAAAAAAGCATGGTGACATGAGGAAAACCTTCTAAATTAAAAAAACCTAACCAGTGGTTAGAATCTGGAATGTGCTGCCTGAGCTTGTCGGAGGCAGATTCAATTATGGCTTTCAAAAGAGAAATAGTTAATTATCTGAAATGGAAAAAAATGCATGGCTACAGGCAAAAAGTGGGAGAATATTTTGAGGTGAACAGCTGTTGCAGAGAGCTGGCAGAGACAAGACATGCTGAATGGCCTCCTTCTTTGCTATAAATAGTCTACGAATACATTTAACCTGGATCGCAAAATATAGCATTTCATGAAAATCACTAAATACAGTGAAACAGTGCTGAATTATTTGTCAAATAGTATAAAATTTTCTATAAAAAGTGAGCACCTCTGGCGTTCCACAGAAAGTAGATGTGGTGTCAGTGCAAGCAATTCCTTCTTTACAAAGGCCAAAGTCTGTTAAAGCTATGTGCCCCTGCAACACAAAGCAAACAGCATCAGATAATAAAAACAAGATATTTAAACAAGCAGAAAATGTTGGATATAAACAGAAAGTCAATCATTATCTGTAAGAGACATCAAGGTAACATTTTTTTCCAGTCACTTGCCTCTTTTCTTTACAGATGCTAAATAACCTGCTCTGAGTTTACACCATTTTATTTTTTTTCAGGTTCATAGTATTTACAGATTTATTATTTAAAATGTAAACAATAAAATAATTGAAATGTAATTCAACATTTATTTTCAAAAGTTGACTAGCAGTTTCCATAAATCTCAGCTTTAGCTAAAGTAGACTGGCAAGCGTGGACAAACGTGTACTTTAATGATTATGATAGGAAATATTCAGAATACGGAGCAACTGATGACCCCTATATTCTTATTGCTTAATTATTGTATCAGCATTTGTGTTTTGTGCAAACCATGGACTGGTCGATGATGGGTGCAAAATTTAGTTGCGTCATGCACTTTTGGATCCAAAATTGTGTGCAAGCTACATATGAATATTTATGATGTGGGCAATATTAGATGTCATTTTGGGTAGGCTGTTAGCATGGGCATTGAGAGCACACACTGGAAAGCACAGTTGGCAGATAGTGATGCAGCTCAGCATATAATGCCGATTTGACTCTAGCGGTAGCATTTTTGACCTTGTTGCTGCTACTTTATTTTATATTATTTATTCTCTGATCGGATGTGGGTGTCATTGATAAGGCCAGCATTTTTTGCCACCCCTAGCTGTCCTGGAACAGAGTGGCTTGCTGGGCCATTTTGGAAGGCAGTTTAGAGCTGACCACATTACTGAGATTCTCAAGTCACATGTAGGCCGCACCAGGAAAGGACAGATTTCCCTCCCCAAAGGGCATTAAGTAAGCCAGATAGGCTTTTACAACAATTGATGATAGTTTCATGGTCAACATGGGGCTAGATTTCAATTCCATATTTTGTTAATTGAATATAAATTCCACCAGCTGCTTTTGTGGGATTTTAACCCATGTCCCAGAGCATTAGCCGGGGCCTCTGGATTAGCAGCCTGGTGATATTAACACTATGCCACCATCTCCCCAACTAACATCCTCTCTTCAGAGCAGTTGAAAAGAGGATCTATCGTCAGTAACCACAACATAGAAGAGCAAACGAAAAGAAGATCTAGAAGCATTAACCACTACTTAGAAGAGCAGGTGATAGGAGGAGCCAGAGCCACTTCAGTATGGGCTCTCCCACCCACAGTTGTATTTAAGCACCTCAAGTGCAACTGGATCCATGTAGGCAATGTAAATATCTTTGCACCATTTATAATAACCATTTTGAACTGTCTGTAATGTTTCCTTGATTGTATTGAAGAACCTCAAGAGTGCAACATGATGTATTTAGAAAACTTCAATATTATTGCATTTTGTGTGACGACCACTTCGAAATGTTTGTAATGTCCTGTCAGAATTAATGTCGAGTCCATATGAACTGTAATATGGACTCAAAACATTAATTCTGTTTCTCACTCCACGATCCTTGTGAGGGCTTGTGAGAAAGGAATTGTGATAATCATGGGTGATTGTAATCTACATATAGATTGGACAGATGTGATTGGCAAAATTAGCCTGAATAGTGACTTCATAGACTATATTCAGGACAGTTTCTTAGAATCGCACATTTTAGCACCTACCAGGGAACAGGATTTACTCGATCTAGTAATGTGCAATAAGACAAGGTGCCCAGGTGGCACTGCCAAGCTGGCTGGAGCAGTGGCACTGCCAAGAGCCTGAGCCCGAGGCGGGCATTTCCAAGAAAGAAGGAATGGAGGTGCAGGGTAGGTAAGAAAGGGCCTCTGGTAGGTTGGGGCCTAAAGAGGGGGCCCCAGGGACCACATAGCAGGGTGGTCACTTGAGAGTGTGGGGGAGTGCCCACATGTGCGGAGAGGGGGGTGACACTGGCCATGGATGGGGAATGTGGGGGATTCACAAGCTCACTTTGAGATCGAGGCACACTTCTAAAATGGCAGCCCGATCTCTCAGCTCCCCAGTGATGTAAATAATTCTAATTATAGGCTAAACCGGTGAGAAACTCTCCATGGCCCCAAAAAGTGACAGTGTCATTAGATAGCGGTGGGGAACTCGCTGACAGAGCCAGTGGGAAACTCCCAGCACAATTTGCCACAAACGACACTTGGAAACCTTTCCGTTAGATCGTGTCCAAGGGGTCTCCCCATTAAGATGGAGGTGAAAATAATTTTTACCTCTCAGAGGGTCGTGAATCTTTGTCAAAGCTGGGGAGAACTGGAGTCCAGTTCTCTCCAGCTTTTGACCAAGTCATCCAGACTCGAAACATTACCTCCCTTCTCTCTCCACAGATGCAGTCAGATCTGCTGAGATTATCTGGTATTTTTTGTTTTTGTTTCAGAGTCTCAGGCAGATCCTTTGATCTTCGCTGAGACTGAGATAAACATATATGATAGCTCTGTTTTACTAAGGAAGTACTTACTGAAATCTGCCAGCTCTTGCAAGTAGTACAGGCTTAGCACAGGCTGGGGGTGTGTCAAGGCGCCTACCAAACTGGATCAGTGACATTTCCAACAAATTGCAGTTGCCTGACTCCTGTTACATAAGGGTGGTAACTGAGGTTCTCTACGTGAAGAGAGGGGGAAACATTGCCTTTGCTTTTTCTAAAGAGATGCAGGTGAAATGATCATGGTTTTCCCCATGATAAAAGGCTTCCTCATGGGGAAAAGTGCATTGACCGTACGTCACTTTACAGGCTATGCATGTAAATTCTGAGATATACCACAACTGTGAATGGTTACACTTCCTCAGCGTCCAGTTGAGTTGAAGCCACATTCAGCACATCATGCAGGTCAATGGCCAGTATTCTGGCAACAGCCATTCTGTGAGTCTTTTGTATCTTCAAGGTTTGAACCCCCAAGAAACCAGTGTATGGTACTGGCACAAAGGTCTACATGCTTTCCACCTGGGAAATAACTGTGAGAAACCCATGCACACAGGTACCAGGGTATTGGCCGGGTGGGGCACTGAATGTTTGAGTGTTGCCTGAAATAGCAGCCATTGGTTATACTACAGCTTATTTTCAAGGCTTATTAAATTTTGTGGCCATTGCCTTCAGTTATACCACTCATGTCAACACCATTGCATCATCTGCACCAACAATAACCATCGGATTTGGTGTTTACATGACCTAAGTAATCTGTAATTTTTATTAAGAAACATTTAAATCTACATTAAAACTGAGCAAAATGCTGTATCTAATATTTTAGCTCTATTCCTTCCTAATGTTCTGTTGTTCATTTAACAAGCAAAAATAGATAAATGGAACTTAATAGGTTACACCTGTGGCCCATATTTCAGTGTTCTTAAAGAATCAAACTGCTTGACTAATAAGAAATTCATGTGCATACCTGAGAGTCTAAAAGGATATTTTCTGGTTTCAAATCCCTATTACAAAAAAGAAATAAAATAAATTGATATTAAGTCAAACTACATGTCATTTAGTTTTGCAATAAGAAATGAGAAAATTGAGATAGGCAGTTCAGAAGATCAGGATTAATCAAATTTCAAGTTTAGAAAACAGCCTCAGTTTGGTTCTGGTACAAACAAATCAGATCAGTAAGTATATACATTCAGCCACTGCAACACCACCATCAACATCATCGCTAAAAATATCACTAGTGCAATACCCCAATCCCTCCAGGAAGCATTCAGGAACTGGGACCAAGTCAAATTAGCAAGGTGAGGTGAGGATCATCCACATAAACAGAATACAAGTGGCAATAGTTTTGAAAATGTTGAGGGTTGTGTATTGTGAAGCTGAAAGGCATGCATGGGCTGGTGCTGGGAAATGTGAAAAATTGCTCAGGTTTGTCCTATCTAATGTTCCCGTCAAGCAACCTAAAAAGGTACACTTTAAGGTGACTCTCCCCGATGCAAAAAAGGGCCTGCGCATTGAAACAAATTGCTTTCATACTCCAAAAATAATTAGACAGAATGTTGTTTCTGCTCACAAAAAAAGCAGGCTAAATCCAACACAGCCAAATAATACCTTATTAGCTTAATCTCTATCACCAGCAAATTGATGCAAGTAACTGTAACAAGCACTATGAAGCGGCACATATTCAACAATAACTTGCTCACTAATATTTAGTTTGGATTCCACCACCATTACTCAGCTCCAGACTTACGTAATTACATCTTTAATTCAAACATGGTATAAAATCAGAATTTCAGAGCTACGGCGAGAGTAACAGCCTTCAGACCAATGCAGTATTTGACAGACTATGGCACCAAACAGGCTGGTAAAATTGGGGTAAACTCTCCAGTGGCTGGAGTCATACCTATTGTTGTGTATATGCAATTTGGAATAACACATGCTGCCATTTGATGCAGTTTTGAGTAAAAAGTGAATTCAATGCTTTGAAGTGAGTTCAATGTGTTTTATTGAACTATTAGCACAGTTCTCAATGAGTTCGACTGCCTGCTAATCTAAATGTAGTAACTCGGTCTAACTGAACCAGCCTTGCTCTAAGCCACGTGCTGGGGTCTGATGCTGAGGATACACCCTGTCTCACTCTGTAGATGTTGGTCTGTGGAAAGAGGCGGGGTGTGAGTGCCTCATCCCTTTTATAGTGAGATACCACCCGAGTGTCCTAACTGCTCATTGGTCGTGTCCTATTCTATGTGTTCATTAGCTGCATGTTTGCATATCATGACACCTACTACAAAGGAAGATCATCAAATTGATGCTTCCGACTGGGTTACATCAATAGTTACCTAGAAACAGTTCGAATAATTAAAACTGATTCTAGTTTTTGGGTAAATACTGTACAGCCGCACAATGAGCTTCCGCAGGAGACACCCCCACCACCTGGACAAACCATGGGACTCCCCTCCCCAACTCCCATCCCACCCTCCACCTACCACCCCAGAATGTTCCGTGCCTCCACCTCCCTCCCCACCCCACCCTCACAAGGATTACACCTCCCAATGTGAACTTCCCAAACCACAGAATTCCCCCATTCCAATTGAACTCCCAATCCCCATGGGAATGTTTGCCCCTCTCCAAGGCACTCGCCAACCCTAACCCCTCAACCCCAAGGCCCCAGCCTGACTCGACACCCCCCCCCCCCCACCTCACAATCACACATACTTACTTTCTCCCTGTCTTTTCAAGGATTATCTAAGGACCTTGAAATTTACCTGGTTTACGGCAACTAGTGCCAAGAAAAGAGGGCATGGCTTAAATACCCGAGACTCTACAACCCTTGTCACTGGGCCCGATGGACAGCCTAACTGTCCAGATCTCGCCCGGCCCAAGTTGGAAGGTCGGGCAAGATAGGATTGCTTGGATTTCATGGCAAGAACCTTTGAGCAGAATGGCAATCTGACTCAATTAGAACTCCATCGGAAGTTTTGACAATATTGTCTAGTGCAGGGTTTTTCAAACCCAGGGTCGTGACCCGCCGGTGGGTCGTGGGTAGGTGTCGGAAAGGTCGTGGAGCGATCGATTGTGGCGTCCCTGATCGAGGGAAGATGACCCCAATGGCTGCAACCGGCTTTTGAGAATGCCGGACACGGGCAGTCCCTGATTGGCTGCAGTGTTTGAGGGGGTCGGGGCGGCGCAGCGCGAGGCTGGGCTGTCTGCTGGTCACCGCGTGCAGTGAGTGGGAACAGGGGCTGATGGGCGTGATGCACTATCAATTGTACTAAAGACTCGGATTGGTACAACAGAGGCTTTATTACAGTCATATGTGTGGCCTGTAACTGCAGCTGGTAGAATGGCTGATCAGGAGAAGTCATGCATATTTATAGGCTCCTTGTGGGCGGAGCTTGCCGGCAGGGGCTACCGGCGAACCTATAGTATAGGTACTACTGTACATCCCCTAATACAGGAACACAGTTACACAGTGGATCACCACATTTACCCCCTGTTAAAAATGAGTCCGGCGGGGGTGGCGTGAAACTATATACAGAATTGTGAATTATTTACAGAGGGGAGAGAAAAAAAATATATGGGTCCATCTTGTAATCTGGTGCCCGTCAGAGGTTAAGCCTGTCCGGTGGTTTGACAGTTCGCTGGGAGCGACGTAACAGTGGTGGCGATGTCGGTACAGGCAGTGTCGGCGTCGTCGACGTCGGTGCTGGCGCTGGCCAATAGTTGGATGACTCCGGGAGCGTGCCAAAATCTTCCTCGTCCTCTAGCGTGGGCAGGGGAAGGAGGGATGGACCTGGTGGGGCTGATGCTGGGAGCGCCGGGGGAGGAGAGGGTGGCGCGTGGGTGGGGAAGTGTGTGGGAGTGGGAGCGGCTCCCGAGGGAGCAAGGTCCCTGAGTGAGAGCGTATCCTGGTGGCCGTCGGGGAACTCCACGTAGGCATACTGGGGGTTGGCGTGGAGCAGGCGCACCCTGTCCACCAAGGGGTCCGCCTGGTGGAGTCGGACATGCCTACGCAGTAGAACCGGTCCTGGAGCTGCGAGCCAAGTCGGGAGCGACACCCCAGATGTGGACTTCCTAGGGAAGGTAAAAACACGTTCATGGGGTGTGTTATTCATGGCAGTGCACAGTAGAGACCAAATGGAGTGCAGTGCATCCGGGAGGACCTGCTGCCAGCGAGCGGCTGGGAGGTTTCTGGACCGTAGGGCCAGCTGGACGACCCTCCAAACCGTCCCGTTCTCCCTCTCTACCTGCCCGTTTCCCTGGGGGTTGTAGCTGGTCGGCCTGCTGGAGGGGATACCCCTGCTGAGCAGGAACTGACACAGCTCATCGCTCATGAATGAGCTGTCGCTGTGGATGCAGTCGGGGAAACTGAACAGAGCGAATATGGAGTTGAGGGCCTTGATGACGGTGGCAGACGTCATATCCGGGCATGGGATGGCGAAAGGGAACCTGGAGAATTCATCGACCACACTGAGGATATATGTGTTGCGGTCGGTGGAGGGGAGGGGCCCTTTGAAATCCACGCTGAGGCGTTCAAAGGGGCGGGATGCTTTCACCAGGCGCGCGTGGTCGGGCCGGTAGAAGTGCGGCTTGCACTCCGCACAGACCTGGCAGTTTCTGGTGACTGTCCGTACTTCCTCGACGGAGTAGGGCAGATTGCGGGCTTTGACGAGGTGATACAACCGAGTGACCCCCGGGTGGCAATGGCTGTTGTGCAGGGCACGGAGCTGGCCTATTTGTGCGCTGGCACATGTACCTCGAGAAAGGGCGTCTGGAGGCTCGTTGAGCTTGCAGGGGCGATACAAGATCTCGTAATTATAGGTGGAGAGCTCGATTCTCCACCTCAAGATTTTATAAACTTTTGATATTGCCCCACTGCGTGTTGTTGAACATGAAGGCTACCGACTGCTGGTCAGTGAGGAAAGTGAATCTCCTGCCGGCCAGGTAATGCCTCCAGTGCCGCACCGCTTCAACGATTGCCTGGGCCTCCTTTTCAACAGACGAATGTCGAATTTCAGAGGCATGGAGGGTGCGGGAAAAGAATGCCACGGGTCTGCCTGTCTGGTTTAGAGTGGCTGCAAGGGCGACATTTGAAGCGTCGCTCTCTACTTAGAAGGGCAGTGCACGCATCCCGGCATTGGCTATGTCTGCTCTAATACGGGTGAAAGCATGTTGTGCCTCGGCCGTGAGGGCAAAGTGAGTGGACTGTATCAGTAGGCGGGCCTTGTCCGCGTAGTTTGGGACCCACTGGGCGTAGTAGGAGAAGAACCCAAGGCAGCGTTTGAGGGCCTTGGGGCAGTGGGGAAGGGGGAGCTCCATGAGGGGGCGCATGCGGTCGGGGTCGGGCCCCAGGAGTCCGTTTTGGACTACGTAGCCGAGGATGGCTAAGCGGTTGGTGCTGAACACGCACTTCTCTTTGTTGTAGGTGAGGTTGAGGAGAGATGCGGTGTGGAGAAATGTGGCCAGGTTGGCGGCGTGGTCCTGCTGGTCATGGCCGCAGATGGTGACGTTGTCCAGGTACAGAAACGTGGCCCGCAGTCCGAACCGGTCAACCATTCCGTCCATTTCTCTTTGGAATACTGAGACCCCGTTAGTGACGTCGAAGAGAACCCGAAGAAATTGATAGAGGCGACCTTCCGCCTCGAAGGCAGTGTATGGACGGTCCGATTTGCGGATGGGGAGCTGGTGGTAGGTGGATTTAAGATCAATCGTTGAGAAGACCCGGTACTGTGCAATTTGATTGACCATATCAGATATGCGAGGGAGGGGGTACACATCGAGCTGTGTGTACCGATTGATGGTCTGGCTGTAGTCCACGACCATCCCGTGTTTCTCCCCAGTTTTAACCACTACCACTTGGGCTCTCCAGGGGCTATTACTGGCCTCGATAATACCCTCCCGAAGCAGCCGCTGGACCTCGGACCTGATGAAGGTCTTGTCCTGGGCGCTGTACCGTCTTCTCCTGGTGGCGACGGGCTTGCAATCCACAGTCAGATTGGCAAAGAGGGAGGGAGGGTCAACCTTGAGGGTCGTGATGCCGCAAACGGTGAGTGGAGGTAGGGGCCCGCCGAATTTGAGGGTGAGATTCTGGAGGTTACATTGAAAATCCAGACCCAGCAACAGTGTAGCACAGAGATTGGGGAGAACGTATAGGTGGAAACCGCTGAATTCAACGCCTTGGATGGTGAGGTTGACCACACAGAAACTTCGGATCGGGACAGAGTGGGATCCGGAGGCCAAGGAGATCCGTTGATTGGCGGGATGGACCGCGAGGGAGCAGCGCCTTACCGTGTCCGGGTGGATGAAGCTGTCGGTGCTCCCGGAGTCCAGTATGCAGGAGGTCACGTGGCCTTTGATTAACACTGTCGTCGAAGCAGTAGCCAGGTTGTGAGGACGGGACTGGTCCAGCGTCATGGAGGCAAGCAGCGGGTGGTCGTCCGAGGAGTCAGATGAGGAGCGACAGCGACCCGGGTCCAGCGTTCCAATCCCGAGGGGGAGACAAAATGGCGGCGATGGCGACGTCCGGAGGACCTGTGGGGGAGAAGATGACGGCGCCCATGCAGCGCATGTTGTAGCGGCGGGGCAAGATGGCGGCGTCCATGGAGCGCACGCTGCGGGCACGGGGCAAGATGGCGGCGCCCATGGTGCGCACATTGTGGGGGTGGGACAAGATGGCGGCACCCACAGGCCGCACGTGGACCTGGGGGGAGAAGATGGCGGCACCCACTGGTCGCATGTGGCCCCGGGAGCAGAAGATGGCGGCGCCCATTGTGCCATCGGCTGAGGGAAGGGAGCGAATTCGGGCGCGATAGCGGCAACTGCGCGGGCCTGGCACACCGCCGCAAAGTGGCCTTTCTTGCCACAGGATTTGCAGGTGGCGGCGCGGCCTGGGCAGCGCTGGTGGGGGTGCTTCTGTTGGCCGCAGAAGTAGCAGCGGGGACCCCCAGAGTGCGCGGTGTGGCAGGCAGCGCAGGCATATTGAGGAGTGGTCCCAGGTGGGGGGGACGTTTGCGGGGTCCACGAGGTGTAGGATGGGTGGGCCGCGCGGCGAGCGGGGTAGGACTGGACATTACGAGAAGCGACCGTCATGGAGAGCGCTAAGGCTTTCGACTCCGCTAGGTCGCGCTGGCCCCTTCCAGCAGTCGTTGTCGGATGGGGTCCGACGCAAACCCCGTCACGAATGCATCACGCATGAGGAGATTGGAATGTTCCGTGGCCGTGACGGTCTGACAGTCACAGTCCCGTACGAGAGGGATAAGGGCTCGCCAGAAGTCTTCAATCAACTCACCAGGTAGTTGTACGCGAGTGGCGAGTACGTGCCTTGCGATTAGAGCATTTGTCTTCAGAACGTAGTTCTCTTTAAGGAGGACAATGGCGCCTGCGTAAGTCGGGGCATCCTGTATCAGCGTGAACACGCTGGAGCTCAACCTGGAGTAAAGCACTTGGATCTTCTGAGCTTCCGTCGGCGCGGGGTCGCTGAGTTGATATAGGCCTCAAAGCAAGCCAGCCAGTGATTAATGTCCTTTCTGGCATTTGGCGACTGCGGATCCAACTGCAAGCGATCTGGTTTGACCCTGATGTCCATAATGCATAAAATGTGACTGTAATAAATTGATGCACTATCAATTGTACTAAAGACTCGGATTGGTACAACAGAGGCTTTATTACAGTCAGATGTGTGGCCTCTGACTGCAGCTGATAGAATGGCTGATCAGGAGAAGTCATGCATATTTATATGGCTCCTTGTGGGCGGAGCTAGCCGGCAGGGGCTACCGGCGAACCTGTAGTATAGGTACTACTGTACATCACCTAATACAGGTACACAGTTTCACAGTGGATCACCACAGGGTGACCACGCAATACTATCAGTGGTGACCCCAGCTTGGAGTTCCGATCTGGCGCTCACCCTCTGCGCGCTGCTCGGTTCTTCCCCGCCACCGATCGGCAGTATGCAACCTGCAGCTCTGTGGTCAAGCTGTTCATTGATCAGCACAATGACCGCTTCTACTCCCACAACATAAAGAACTGGTCGGGAAGTTGTCAGCAGTCTGTGACTGGGATGGATGCAGCTACTAGACAGTGAGGGGGAAGCCAGGCCAAGTTTGTCGGCAAGGAATACCTATCAAATGAGGCCAGTCAATACAGCGGACATAAGCCAACAGTGGAAGAAACCTACACAATCATCACTTTGTCTCGCCACTCTCTGGAAACCAGGAAGGAAGTGCTTTTGGTGAAAATGGAGAAGGAGATGATGCAATGCAGTGGAACCAGTAAGAAATATTATGACATTGCATATGTTTGGCAAGTTATTTAATCTTGTCTGAAGCCATTGTTTGTAAAAGTAGAAACATGATTGTACTTCTTTCTATACTTATTTCAATTTCTAAAGAAATAGGAACATATTTGAAACAAAGTATGTGTGTCAATGTATGGAAGCGCATGTTCAACTGAAATTATTTGAATTTCAGTAGTAAAAAGTCATAAACTTGCAAAAATCAGGTTTTGGAAATAAATGCCAGCCTCGATGGCCTTTAAATATAAATGATGGAGTCTTTCCTCCAGAGGCAGCAGCAGGGAGAAGATCACGCGGCCGGCAAGTACACTGACGCTACGCGCCCTGTACGTCCGTGGAGAGATTCCTTCATTTTGTAGCTGCCAGCAAGCTGGCAACAGGATTGTGCGAAGAACTGAAGATGGATACTTTTGTAACAAGCAAGAGAGGTCCAGAGACACAAACAGGCCAGGATCTCAACTCAATCTGCTGGAGATAGCTCCACAGGAGAGTCCATGGCAGGACAAAGCAATGCTCGTGTGAGCTGTATACAGAGCCCCAGAGTCTATGGTGAACAACTCATTAAGAAACTGAAATCGGGAACAAAGCAGTATACAAATGATTTCTTGAGGGGTGGCTTTAAGAATGCAAAGTCCACGTGGGTTATATTCAGAGAAGTACTGGCAAATGAAAGTTTAAAACCCTGAAATCTTCAAAGGCATTTGAAGACTAAGCATGGCGAGTTTGAGGACAAACCTCTTGGTTTATTTCAAAGGATACAGCGAAAAATTAAATCGTCAGCTGAAGTCCAAAGCAAAAATGCAACATCATGAGGACCAAACAGGCTCACCTGCCGCATTAAAGGTAAACAATAATGGCGTCGCCAAGGTCGGCCGGCATGGGTCACCAAAGTTGGCCAGTTGGTAAAAGTGGTTTCCGGGAAAAAAAAGTTTGAAAAACACTGGTCTAATGTGTGGCTTACTTCAACTTCCCTACTTCTCTCCACCCACATACAAGACAAAATCAAGAATATGATGGAATATGCTCCACTTGCCTTTGATGCACATCCAAAAAAGCCATGTAAATCATAGAATTTACAGTGCCGAAAGAGGCCATTTGGCCCATCGAGTCTGCACCAACCCTTGGAAAGAGCACCCTACTTAAGCGCACACCTCCACCCTATCTCCGTAACCCAGTAACCCACCTGACCATTTGGACACCAAGGGGCAATTTAGCATGGCCAATCCACCTAAACTGCACATCTTTGGACTGTGGGAGGAAACCGGAGCACAGGGAGGAAACCCAGGCAGACACAGGGAGAAAGTGCAAACTCCACACAGACAGTTACCCAAGGGCGGAATTGAACCCGGGTCCCTGTTGCTGAGAGACAACAGTGCTAACCACTGTGCCTTGCATTCCCACTTTCAATTTGCTGAATGTGATTAAAATACTTAAGCCTGGAGATTCCATTTCCCTCCTTCTCTGGCTTGTCATCACTGTACCAATATACATAGTGGGGGCCAGTTTAGCTCACTTGGCTAGACAACTGGTTTGTGATGAAGAGAAGGCCAGCCACAAGGTTATTCACGAAGGCCCACCTTCTCAACCTTGCCCCTCGCCTGAAGTGCGGCGATCCTCAGGTTAAATCACCACGTCAGCTCTCCCCCTCAAAGGGAAAAGCAGTCTATGGTCATCTGGGACTATGACTGCTTTACCTTACCTTTATTATACATAGATATACATTATATCATAAAATTCAAATTATATTGTACAATGTACAATAGCTAGTATTGAAGATGTATCTATTTATAATAGACTGTACAGATTTACATTAAATTTAGAACAATAGAATACCTGTAAACAATGTTGAGTGAATGCAAATATCCCAGTGCACTGGCCATTTCTGCAGCATAAAATCTGGCTCTGTCTTCTGGGAAGCAACGTTCCCTTTGTAGATGGAAAAACAACTGAAAATAGTTCAGGATAAGTACATTAACTCATGATGATCAAATACAGCATAGACTTTCCATGTTACCCATGAATTAAGAGGAATCATTCCTATTTTAAGCTTGTTAGTATTATGGGCTGCCGTTTCGAATCAGACAGAATAATTATGGCATATATAGGGGGAAGGAAAGTTTCTTGTAAATATTAGTAACAGCAAAATTGTACCAACTTGCAATATAATATGCCTTCTATTTAGTAGTAAAACAGCCTATAATGTGTTAGGAGTGTGAGGTTTTAAAAGATAATTATGTTTAATTACTTTCTTTAATTCAAGGATGAAGTAGAGGACAGAAGGTCATGTAATCAGTTAGGATTCTGCTCGGTAACAGGTCAGGTGCGTTGGTTACCATGGTGGTTGGGAGACCAAGCAAGGTGTAAAATGATCACACTGGAAACAAAGGCAAGAGCAAACTTTATGTCGCTAAGATTTCAGACAGAAAAAGGTAGAGTGACAAAGGATTGCAGCTGTTGTGGTAATAGCGGACTTGTGTCTTTTTTGTGGACTATGAAGCAGAATGTGGGAGAAAAGATGGTTTCTGGTGAAGAGATGCATCCCATTGCAGTCCAAGTAATCTGGAATATTTGCCCAACGTGATCAGGGATGATGAGAATCACCAGAGCAAGTTTTACTACTGGTAGTTGGTTTGGAACTTCTTTGCATTTTGATAGTCACTGTTATTAAGTAGTTTAGAGTATTAGTTGCCCTTAAATGATGTTTAGTATGTTGCTTTAGTCCAGTAAACCTTTGAGTGTAATCCTTTCAGTCGGTCATTGAGAATTAAATCTCTTATTTAAGTAATTGATCTCTACAGGGTTCATAACACTCCTTTGAAGCACAAAATTGACACCGGTGTTGTGAAAATAAAGGTAGTTTTAAGGGATTTATATTTGTATTGGTAAACATTAGAATAAAGTATAGTTTTTTTTAATATAGTGGGTTTAATTTAACATTTCTGTGCCTGCAAGGGTAAAACCTATAGTTAGGTTCTTGCAAGACAAGGTGTTAACGTGTGGATATTGCTTTAGTTCCAACTGAGTTTCTATTGTGCACGGACAGCAAAACCTTGATGGAAGCAGCAAAGGGAAAACATAAATTTAAAAGATGATTTCAAAGTGTGAATTTTGAAAGCGGAACTTTAAATCATTCGTGTGGAAGCCGTCGGTCAGTGAGACAAGGTAGCTCACAGAATAAGAAGCATCTGGGGGGAATTGTGAGGAGAAATCCACAGACATTCACTTGGGTTCAGTGTGGAGTATGTCTTATCGCAGTCATCTTCTGTGCTCAAAAGGGAGTGTGTTAATGAGACCATGGTAGATCAAAGTGTACTTTGTAATTCATGTAAATCCTAAAATCTTTGCTTAATTGTTAAACTAAAGTGGGAGTAAGAGAGTAATGGATTATAATCCAATATTTTCATGTTTAATAAATGTTTTTTTCTTGTTAAAACTAATTAGCGGTCTTGTAACACTGTTCCTCCACGTTTTATAAAACAAAAGTAAAAGTTATGGTCTTTTAAGCCAGGGTTCCATGCTGGGGTCTTCCCGTCCAGTTATAGCATCAACTGGGATTGAAACACAGCGTCAAAGCAGAATATATTAGCATTGGTGGTCAAAAATGTAGGTAGCAAACAGCAATTTTCAAGTAGGTGAAAGAGATAGAGAGGTGCAAAGGCTGCAGGACAGCATTCCATAGGTTTGGAGCTGGAAAGCCAAAGACATAGCTACAGCTGGTGTGGTGAAGCAGTAGCCAAACTGAAGCAACATAGTTGCACTGAGGTTTGGAGCAAATTACAGAAATAGGCAAGACTACGAAGCTCAAAACTTAAGGATGGAAGATGAGAGATTAATGTCAGAACATAATGTGCTCGACCATGGGAATTAACTTTTCATTTTTGGGTGAAAGGAGTTTCAGTCTCAAATGTTGGTCGGGAAATGGAGATGTTAATAAACTGAGGCTAGCTGTTTCCTTACAAGTGAATGGACCAATTATAAGGAACTGCATATTTTGTTTTCGCATTCTTAATATAACACTAGTGCAGAGTTTGAAACAGATTACCTACACTAATGCTACATACCACAGATTAGGTACATACCTCAGGTTAAGAGGAGGGAAAAGAAAACATAAAAGAGAAAAATCAAAATAAACAGGACGTATTATTATATTACATATAGTTACCAAAAAGTAGCCATTTAGTAGTTCTGTATTTGTCATTTCATTTTAACATTTTCTACAGTCTTAAACATACTAAAATGTTTCTCTTAGTGGGCAAAGCAGATCACAAATTCAGTGTTACCTGTTTGGTCGACCAGTTCAAATACCAATACTAACCTCTCCACCATTAATAAAATCCAGAACAAAGTAGAGCTTGTCTGTGGTTTGGAATGAATAATGAAGCCCAACCAGGAAGGGATGTTTCGCATTTTTCAACAATACATTTCGCTCAGCCATAATGTGCTTTTGCTGCATTGAAAAAATATTTTCATATCTGAAATTCATACACAAATCGAGAAACTACCAAAAAAAACTGGCAATAAATGAAAGTTTTATTGTCACCTCTTTTTTCTTTAGGATTACTTTCTTATGCAAGACTTTGATTGCATAAAATTTCCCATCAATTTTATGTTTCGCGAGTAGAACCTAACAAAATAATTTTATAGCAACTGTTAGGTCAATAAGACATGAAAATAAATTTAGATGGTATATATCAAAAACTTAATTGCATTTTGCCATTTTTAAAGTGGACTTGATTAACCAAAAGGGGGCTGCACAGGAATTAACCTTTTTTTCTGGAAACAACCAACAGCAGTTACAAGAACAAAAAAATTCCTCTCTCAAAGAATCTCTACAGTACAGAAGAATTGCTACAGTACAGAAGGAGGCCATTCGGCCCATCAAGTCTGCACCTACCCTCCAAAAGAAAACACTCTGGGAACACTCCCAACCCCATCCCCATAACCTAACCTACGCATCTTTGGACTATGGGACGAAACTGGAGCTCCTGGAGGAAACCCACAGAGACACTGGGCGAACGTGCAACTCCAGTTATCCAAGGCCAGAATTGAACCAGAGGTCCTAGCGCTGTGAGGCAGCAATGCTAACCACTGTACCACCATGCTGCCTTTTCAGCCTGTGGAATTTCACACTTCATTATACAAACCCCTTGTAACCACTAAACCAGGGGACTTGCAGGTCAAAAGGCATTCCGCTCACAGAGTTGTTAACACTCATCTCACACTCCCTCCACCTCATGTGCGAGGTTGGGGCTGATACAGCTGAAGGTGGTGTACAGCTGAAGGTGGTGTACAGCTGAAGGTGGTGTACAGCTGAAGGTGGTGTACAGAGCGCACCTTACAAGGGCGAGGATGAGCCAGCTCTTTGAAGGGGTAGAGATATGTGTAAACGTTGCGGGGGAGGTCCCGCAAACCACGTTCATATGTTTTGGTCCTGTCCAAAGCTGGAGGATTACTTGAAGGAGGTGTTTAGGGTAATCTCTAAAGTGGTGCACATGAAACTGAATACCTCGGGAGGCCATATTCGGGGTGTTGGACCAGCCGGGATTGGAAACGGGTGCGGAGGCAGATGTAGTTGCCTTCGCCTCGTTGATCGCCCAAGGTGGATTCTGTTAGGGTAGAGATCAACCTCTCCACCCTGAGCCCTGGCATGGTGGGGGGACCTGCTGGAATTCTTAACGCTTGAAAAGGTCAAATTTGAACTGAGAGGAAGGATGGAGGGGTTCTACAATTCATGGACGTTATTCATTATGCACTTTCGAGAACTGGATCACATCGAACATTAGGAGGGTTGGGGGCCGGGAGGGTTGGGGGTAGGGGGACTGTATGTGTTAATGGTGACTATGGGTGATTCCGGATTCCTTTTTGTCATTTGTTTATGTTAACATGCGGGCCAATGTCTGGGGTTTTCTGGGGAGGATGGGATCGTTGTTATTGATATGGGGATTGACATTACATTCGTTACTGATTATTGTTTATTGTTGGGTGTAAAATTGGGAGAAAACGTGGAAAAGGAAAATTTAAAAAATATCAAAAAAAGCATTCATCTCACACCTGGGACCATCCAAGTCACTCTCAAAAGGGGACAATGGATGTCATTTGCATCTTGATGAGTTTGCCCCTTGAGCGGAATCAGGGGATCTGCTGAGACAAT
The DNA here is from genome assembly GCF_902713615.1 of Scyliorhinus canicula. Taxonomy (NCBI): domain Eukaryota; kingdom Metazoa; phylum Chordata; class Chondrichthyes; order Carcharhiniformes; family Scyliorhinidae; genus Scyliorhinus; species Scyliorhinus canicula. The sequence goes on along the minus strand of NC_052155.1, from coordinate 107,329,205 downwards.
GGCTTCTTGTAACGAGAACCTCAATATGAAACTCTTTCAGCAGCCAATGGCTGGGCCATTTTCAGTCCTGAATCAACGGCAGTTCCGGACACTGAACAAACACTCTTTGAAATCATTATGAAGGTCACATGACTCTTAACCATTTTGAAATATCAATATTCCTTTGAGAATTCAGAAATCCTCAGACTGTTGCTTTAACACCAACTTGAAAGGACTCCAGCAGCCTGGCTAAGGAAACATGAGTTACCATCTCAACTTCTCAAAGCCTACTTGATTTTAAGAGTCTCTGATCAATGCCTGCCAAGTGATTTAAGCACAGAATGTAGCAGTGTTATTAATTTCAAGATTTTCTTTGCATTGCTTTCTCCAATCATAAACTCATAGGGATTGAACTACACCACAAAAAAACATCTCAGACTCTGGCAATCACTTAAACCAGTATTCATTTCTGTGATTCTTCTACTGTTACTATCTGTTGGTTGTAAAACCCTTCTTTGTGCACCCCCCCCCCCCCCCCCAAAAACACTCCTTGCCTAGGTTTTGATTGTTAAATAAACTAGCCTAGTGTTAATCATAACACGAGTTATTAGAAAATTGGATCACGCAAACAGACGGTTTGGGAAAACACACCACAGCATTCTTTAAAAATAATTGAAAACACCTTCAGCTTATGGACAGAGAAAAGATGTCCTGTTTGCTTGTAACAATGTGATCTACAAGGACCATCTTTTACTGGACAAATATTGGGTGGCACATGAACCTGTGAAATGTTGAAGCAAAATCAGCTAACGTATCAACATAAGCAAGAAGTGGAATATTAAAAATCTTACCTTGCCAAAGCTTCCTTTGCCAATTAGCTTCAGGAATGCAAAGTCGGTTGGCTGAGCCCTGAAATAAAATACCAATCCCATTAAAGTAAGGTGAAATAGTGTGGGTTAAAATATGCAAAACATGAAATCTTAATTTTGTGGCATTCAGATTTGAGTCATGAAACATTAAATCGTAATTTTGTGTAATATAAAATTTGACAACTTAACCAGATGACACTATTGTTATTTTTAAATTCCAAGGTGATTTAAGTTTTTATTACAACCAAACATCAAAATAAATAATCAGAACTATAAAATACTCACTGGGGATTTCCTGAGGCACCAAGATAAATGCTTTCAGAGGTAGAGTGTTGCTGTGAGGGGAAAAAATGATCTGTGGTGTAAGCATGATAAAAGATGGCCAGTTTCTGACACAGTAAATGCATTTCAAAACTAAATAATTTAACTGTGCACAGTACCACATGACCAGGCTTTTCATTTTCATCTTCGGATGGATCTGACTGATTCTTTGGGTTGTCCATTTGAAGAAATGCTCGAACTTCAAAGCTAAAGAAAACAAAGAATCATGTTTTTCCAATAGCAACAGGCTTCACTATTCAAAAGAAATGAGGACAATAAAACATAAATGTAAATATAAAATTGTTCATAAAATGTAAAAGACCATGCTGACATGGTACTGGAACTTTCAAAAAGACCTGCAACAGCTCATGGTCCTCAACACACATAAGCTAAGTGATTCCACTCCCTGGATATCCAGATGGAATGTGACCAAAGTCATAATGCCATTCAGGTCAATACACATTATCTTGTTGATGGTCATGATGATGCCTTCAGTCTGTGACTGTAAACTGACATTCACATTTGAGCCATAATGGCAAACCAAAGGGTGGCTTCTGGGATATCCACCAATGTAGTAACTCTAGTGTGCAACCTATGCACGCTTGTGCAACATGCATACAATGAAGGCCATGCACCAAGAATTTTATCATCCTGGGGAGACATAGTGGGCGGCATTCTCCCCTCCCCGGCGGGACGGGGGGTCCCGGCGTAGGGTAGTGGCGCCAACCACTCTGGCGTTGGGCCTCCCCAAAGGTGCGGAATTCTCCGCACCTTTGGGGGCTACGCCCACTCCGGAGAGGTTGGCACCACGACGACTGGCGCCAAAACCGGCATCAGCGGCCTTTCAAGCCCAACGCCACGGCTGGCCAAAAGGCCTTCGCCGGTTCGCGCATGCGCCGGTGGTGACGTCAGCGTCAGCTGCCGCTGACGGCACCAACGGTGCATGCGCGCTGGGGGATTCTCTTCCGCTTCCGTCATGGCGGCGGAGGAGGAGAAAGAGTGCCCCCACGGCACTGGCCCGCCCGCGGATCGGGGGGCCCCGATCGTGGGCCTGGCCTCTGTGGGGGCACCCCCCGGGGTCCGATCGCCCCGCGCCCCCCCTAGGACCCCGCTGCCACCAGAGGTGGTTCAAATCTCGGCGGCGGGAGAGACCTCCCAGCGGCGGGACTTCGGCCCATCACGGGCCAGAGAATCGCCGCAGGGGCCTCGCCGATTGGCGCGGACGTCACGCCGATCGGCGGGGCGTGATTCCCGCCCCCGCCAATTCCCGGGTGGCGGAGATTCTCTGCCACGGCAGGGGTGGGATTTTCGGCGGCCCCAGGCGATTCTCCGACCCTGCTGGGGGTCTGAGAATTTTGCCCAGTGGCTCAGTGGTTAGCACTGCAGCCTTACAATGCCAAGGACCTGGGTTCGATCCTGGCCATGGGCCATTGTCAGTGTTGAGTTTGCACATTTTCCCCCGTGTCTGCGTGGGTCTCATCCCCACAACCTAAATATGAAACCCAGTTTCCAGTGAGCTACAATATTTGCCCCTTGCCTTGGCTCATGCTCAGTATGCACATCTTGCCTCTATGCTATCCTCAAAAATTATGGGCAGTGTCAGTATTTGTGGTGCTGGTTGCCATGAAAGTGTGACTGAGTGATGGTTTTCTCCATTGTCACGGTTTTCTGGTTATTTCGCCAGTACACAGTCAGGTTGCATTTTATTGGCCTCTGAATAGAAAAGGGTGTGGTGAGGGAAGGGAGAAAGCAGTGCAAACTTACACCATCAAAGAGATTCTGTGATGAGAAGGAGTGAGGAGGAGGAATAGGTAGGAGGATACTGCCATGGCCTCAGCAATAGATGCTTCAATGATAACGAGCATGACTTCTCTATGGGGGTTTGGACATATGCATGCATGCTTCCTAATGGTTAGCACCTGCTGTTTCTGCATCTTGTCTTGCAAGAGAGGGATGCATGTCAACGGTCAACATGCAGTATGTTTGATGCTGAGGCTCTCAACACTGAATACCTGATAATGTCGACAAATGGACAGATGTGGGTTTGGACTTGCAGCAGTGCAAAGTTTGAATGGATGTAATGGAGTATTTAAATATTAGTTGAGTCATGAGGGGTAAAAATTGTTGGAGGGGAGTGATAGGGTGTGGTAAATTGATCAATGTCTGAGGCGAGTGGTACAGTTGGTAGGATATGGCTTCTAGATACTTATTTACTAACCTCGACCATTTGCATGAGGTCACTTAACTTCTTACGGCACTGCAATAAGGTTCTCGAAACATGCCTCCTAGTACTGGCCTCCTGCCCCTTCAAAGCTACTCCATTCTGTCTTGAATTACTGTCTATTCTCCCTCAAGATGATACTAAAACAGAGAAGTTATCACTTTACATCAAAGACCAAATATGGAAGGATCTTTTCTTTAGAAAAGCGAAGGCTGAAGGGTAATCTGACAGAGGTCTTTAAAATTATGCAAATGAGGGCTGCACGGTGGCAGAAGTGGTTAACACGGTTGCCTCATAGCCCTGAGGTCCTAGGTTCGATCCCGGCTCTGGGTCACTATCTGTGTGGAGTTTGCACATTCTCCCCGTTTTTGCGTGGGTTTGGCCCCCAGAACCCAAAGGATGTGTAAGGTAGGTGGATTGGCCACACTAAATTTCCCCTTAATTGGAAAAAATGAATTGGATACTCTAATTTTTTTTTAAATTATGCAAGTGTTTGTCAAGGCAGATACAGAGAAGACATTTCCACTTCTGGGGGAGGCCAGAACGAGGGTTCATAAATACAAGATAGTCAATAATAAATCTAATAGGGAATTCTTCACTTAGAGAGGGTGAGAATGTGAACCTCATTATAATGTGAAGTGGCTGAGGAAAGTAGCATAGGTAAGCTTAGGGGAAGCCAGATGAACAGATGAGAGAGGAAGGAACAGTAGGATATGCTGATAAGGAGAGAGGAAGTAGTGGAGGAGGCGGCTCATGTGAAAATAAACACAATCAAGCACCAGCCAGACTGAATGAACTGCTGCTGTGCTGTAAATTCATTGTGAATGATTACAGAACAGCTTTCTTTGTTTGAAAGACCTGCAGAGCAGCATCTGAAAACCTTGGAGCCTGTTATCTCCCATGTTATACATTTTTTTAAAAATGTTTCCCAGGTCAGATAAACGTCTTTTATGACAGCACACCACAACAGTGCAGGCTAGCTTTAACTAGTGATACTGGTCTCTTGCTGCTCGGTCCAGCCAAATTAACACCTTACTTAGTGCAAGCTGGATGGTGAAATCTGTTAAATCAGTGGAAAGCATGAAGTTGAGTACTGCCTGCATTACAATAAACAGAGATGGGCCATCCATGCATCCCAATCTTTGCAACCACTTTTGGGGGCTTAATCTAGCCCTCGGAGTTCCACTTTCCACAGCCTATCCCGACCTGAATCTGATCATTCTTTGATTCAACAAATTGCAAAACCAAAATGCTGCAAAATCATACATATTTTTCACATCAGCTATCCTCCAGCTTTGAAAAATAGAATTACAGAAATAGCATTTAGAAGAAATAGGGATGGTGGCATAATGGTTATGTTACTGCACTCGTAATCCAGGAGGTCTGGGCTAAAGCTTTGAAGAGTTCCACCAGGGCAGCCTAAGGAATTCAATTAATTAATAAATCAGAAATTTGAAAAGCTACACTCATTAATAAAGATCATGAAACTATGGATTGTTGTAAAAACTCATTCAGCAATCTAACATTAATCCTGTCCACTTGTGACTCCAGACCCACACCAATGTGATTGATTTTTTAAACTGTCCTCTGAAACGGCCAAGCAAGTCATTCATTTGTCATGGTTCACCACCACCTGCTCATGAGCAATAAATTTGGGCTTTTCCAGGAACGTTTACGTGCCAAGAATGAATTTGAAAAACAAATATAAAAAATACATAGTTATTTCGCTGGACTTAATTCAGGAAGCTTCTTTAGCTGCAAGTAACAAACACATCTAACACATTTAATACACAATACATAAATTTAAATGAAGGCAGACACCATTTTATGGAACAAATGACATGAAACTTACTGTTGACTTAATGATGGATGTGATACTAGTTTCTGAATGAATTCATTCAATCCTGCTCTTCTTTGTTTAATAAATGCTGTTAAGAAAAGAATACAAGTTGAAAGAAGTTTTATCCTCACACTCCTGATCAAATATGGATAAGCACTACATAACTCGCGCTATTAATTAGAAAACTACAAAGCATTTTCCAAGTAATATCCATTTGAGATTCCCTCAATTACAATATGCCCAGACAGAGATTACAGGATACCAACTGCTGAGACAGCAACACACAAAATGTGGAACTGAACTTGAGGAGCACATATGGCTTCAATCATTTTATTTATAATAATAACAGTAAGGTTTATTGGTGTCACAAGTAGGCTTACATTAACACTGCAATGAAGTAACTGTGAAAATCCCCTAGTCGCTACACTCCGGCGCCTGTTCGGGTACGCAGGGAGAATTCAGAATGTCCAATCGCCTAACAGCACGTCTTTCGGGACTTGTGGGAGGAGCCGGAGCACATGGAGGAATCCCACGCAGACACGGAGGTCCCTGGCGTTGTGAAGCAACAGTGTTAACTATTGTGCTACCGTTCCATTAAGATGCAAATTTACCATTCTGACTGCATACAAAAGCGGCGCATTTAGCTGTTGTAGAACTTACTAAATGCAGACATTAAGAGTGTTGTTTGTCATTCGTTTAGTTCCCACATATCGGAGTTTTGCATGTGGAGGCTAAAGTACAAAGAATAAAACCACACCAAAATTAAGCAAACTTAAGGCACAGAGACTGATGTGGAGGCAATAGTGCTCAAGTAGGGACCCACGGAGTACTCTCTGTATTTTAGTACTTTGCACTAGTTCCATTTAGGCCTTCTGAAAGGACAATAAGAAGAAGCCATGCAATTTTTACACTTGAAGAAGACTTTTGAACTTCAAAAAAAGTTGGATCCTGGATATGGTCAGACGCAAGGGGCGCGATTCTCCCAAAACGGGAGAAATCGTAAGGCTGGCGTCAAACCCGGGTGGGTTTGACGCCAGCGCGCCCCTTCCCGACCGGGAACCGATTCTGGTCCCCGGTCGGGGCTAGCAGCCCGACGCCGCAAGCTCCGGCATCACGAGCTTAACGAATTTCGTTAAGCCCGCTTGCCGGAGTTAGCGCCGGCTGACGCGTCATATGACGTCAGCCGCGCACGCGCAGATTGGAAGACTCCAATCCGCGCATGCGCGGATGACGTCATCGCGTATTTGCGCGAAACCCACGCATGCGCGGGCCGGGATGCCCCTCAGCCGCCCCGCGAATGGATACTGCGGGGCGGCGGAAGGACAAATAGTGCGCGGGCATCGGGCCCGCTGCCCACGATCGGTGCCCACCGATCGAGGGCCCATGGCACCCTTGGCACGGCCGTGGTACTGCCGTGCCAATCGGTGCCATGGTTATAAAAAGCGAGTTGTTCCCGCCGTTTTTACGAATGGCCAGACCAGGTCTGTTTGCCGTTCGTAAAAACAGCGTAAAGGGCTGGGACTTCGGCCCATCGAACAGCTGTGAATCGCTGCCGGCCGTAAAAAAACGGCGGCAGCGATTCGTGTCGGGAGTTGGGCGGGGGGGGGGGGGGGGGGGGGGGGAGAATAGCGGGAGGGCGGGAAAAATGTCGGGAAGGCCCTCCCGCTATTCTCCGACCCGTCGTGGGGGTCGGAGAATTTCGCCCAAGATTCCTTCTTTAATATTGCAGAACACAACATTTGCATTAGAAATACAACAAAGCATATAAATTATAGTGAAATGAAGGGCTGGCACCAGCTGTCATTTGTTTCACAGTGCCTTTATATTTAAAATGGTCATTGCACATATCCTAACAGTTGCTGCAATGAGTCATCACATCCTACTACCAGAAAGGTTGGTTCAAGCACATATACTCTCAGGGACCAGGATTCAAATACACAGAGGCAGCAGGCGAATTCACCCTTATAAGGCACAACGGTAGCATAGTGGTTAGCACAGTTGCTTCACAGCTCCAGGCAGGCTCGATTCACAGCTTGGGTCACTGTCTGTGCAGAGTCTACACGTTCTCCCAGTGTCTGCGTGGGTTTCCTCCGGGTGCTCTGGTTTCCTCCCACAATTCAAAGATGTGCAGGTTAGATGGATTTTTGCATAAATTTAGAGTACCCAATTAATTTTTTTCCAATTAAGGGGCAATTCAGCATGGCCAATCCACCTAACCTGTACATCTTTGGGTTGTAGGGGTGAAACCCACGCAGACACGGAGAGAATGTGCAAACGCCACACGGACAGTGACCCAGGGCAGAGATTCGAACCCAGGTCCTCAGCGCCGTAGTCCCAATGCTATCTACTGTGCCACCTTGCTGCCCTTGATTCTATGATTCTAAGTGATTGTCTCCTTGGATACCGAGAAAGCTTTTGATCAAGTAGAGGTACCTCATGGAGGTGCTTGAACGGTTTGGGTTTGGGCCAGGGTTCACCTCGTGGGTGAAACTTCTGTACAGCGCTCCCTTGGCGAGTGCACGGACAAACACCACCAGCTCTGAATGTTTCCGGCTGCACAGAGGGATGAGTGTCCGTTGTCCCAACTGCTGTTCGCACTGGCAATTGCTCTTAGAACAGCGAAGGGGTGGTGGACAGGTATTCAGAGAGGAGGTAGGGAGCACAGAGTTTCACTCTATATGGAAACCTGCTGCTCTACGTGCCAAACCTCCTGGTCAGCATGGGCAGGAACTCTTCAGGGAGCTCGGAGCCTTCTTTGGTTACAAACGTAACCAGAGCAAGACAGAAACCTTCCCGATGAACCCGAGTAGGAGGAAGAGCTGGAGACACTCAAACTCGCCCAAACCAAGTTCAAGTACCTGGGGAACAAGAAAGCCCACAAGTAGATGCGGCTCCATAAGTGGAATCTGTCCAGCCTGGTGGAGGAGTTGAAGAGGGACTTGCATAGATGGTACTCACTCCCACTCTCCCCGGCAGGAAGAGTGCAGACAATAAAACTGAAAATGTGTGGAGCCAGAGGAAATGGGCGAGGTACTAAATGAATACTTTGCATCAGTATTGACCAAAGAGAAGAAATTGGTGGATGTTGAGTCTTGAGAAGGGTGCGTAGATAGCCTGGGTCACATTGAGGTCCAAAAAGACGAGGTGTTGGGCGTCTTGAAAAATATTAAGGTAGATAAGTCCCCAGGGCCTGATGGGATCTACCCCAGAATACTGAAAGAGGCTAGAGAGGAAATTGCTGAGGCCTTGACAGAAATCTTTGGATCCTCACTGTCTTCAGGTGATGTCCCGGAGGACTGGAAAATAGCCAATGTTGTTCCTTTGTTTAAGAAGGGTAGCAAGGATAATCCAGGGAACTACAGGCCAGTGAGCCTTACGTCAGTGGTAGGGAAATTACTGGACTATATGGACTTCAGTAAGGCCAAGGTCCCTCATGGTAGACTGGTACAAAAAGTGAAGTCACGCAGGATCAGGAGTGAGCAGGCAAGATGGATACAAAACTGGCTAGGTCATAGAAGGCAGAGAGTAGCAATGGAAGGGTGCTTTTCTAATTGGAGGGCTGTGACCAGTGGTGTTCCGCAGGGATCAGTGCTGGGATCTTTGCTGTTTGTAGTATATATAAATGATTTGGAGGAAAATGTAACGGGTCTGATTAGTAAGTTTGCAGACGACACAAAGGTTGGTGGAATTGCGGATAGCGATGAGGACTGTCAGAGGATACAGCAGGATTTAGATTGTTTGGAGACTTGGGCGGAGAGATGGCAGATGGAGTTTAAACCGGACAATTGTGAGGTAATGCATTTTGGAAGGTCTAATGCAGGTAGGGAATATACAGTGAATGGTAGAACCCTCAAGAGTATTGACAGTCAGAGAGGTCTAGGTGTACAGGTCCACAGGTCACTGAAAGGGGCAACACAGGTGGAGAAGGTAGTCAAGAAGGCATATGGCATACTTGCCTTCGTTGGCCAAGGCCAACAATTCACCAGTCTCTTCGAAGACCTGATCGTGACCAGCAACTAGGGGGAGGAGGGAAACAACCAGAGAAAGGGAATGGGGGGGGGTATCATGAAAAACTTCTCAATAAAAATATGTATATTTTTAAATAATTCCCAAATCTCACTTCGGATACTTGCACCACAACAGACAGAAGACTTTCATCCCAGGAGCCCGGGATGGATTCAAGCACACTATAGGTCACTCTATAGTCCAGTACACACGATATTTGATTTCTGAACCTTTCAGAATCTATTCCAATAAATTTTTAACATGTAAATTTTAAAACATATACAAAGTTAGGGGCTAAAATAAAAACAAAATACTGCAGATGCTAAACATTTGAAACAGAAAATTCAGGAAAACCGCAGCAGATCTGGCAGCATTTGTGGAGAGAAAAATAGGTTAAGGGGTGGGCGATTCTCCCAGCCCCGCTCCGGGCCGGAGAATCACTGCAACCGCGCCCCAAGGGCGGCGCACGATTCTCCGAGGTGCGGAGAATCGGCACCATTTGCACTGGCGCGTTTGGCGCAGTGCCGACTGTGGGCCGCTGGAATCGGGGCTGGCGATTCTCCGGCCCGGATGGGCTGATACGACAGAGTCCCGCCGGCGCCATTCACCCCTGGTCACTGCCGTTGGGAACTCTGCGTGAACAGTCAGAGGGTGGCCTGTGGGAGGGGCTCCTGTACCGGAACGGGGGGGGGGGGGGTCCTCCGATCGACCAATGCTGATTCGGGGCTGGCGTACTAAAGAAGTCCCCCGCTCATGCGCAGGTTGGCGCCGCGCCCATTTGGCGCCGCGAAAGGAGGCTGGAGCAGCATGAACTGCTCCAGCGCCGTATTGGCGCGAACACTTGGGTTCTATATTGGAGAATCACCCCCAACGTTTTTGAGTGTTATGACTTCTTCAGCATATAGGGATTCGAAACATTAACTCAGTTTTTCGCTCCACAGGTGCTGCCGTACCTACTAATTTTTTTCAGCATTTTCTGCTTTTATAATGAGCGGGGATTTCTTCAAAATTCCAAAAATTATTTTGAAGATATAACAAATAGTGGACAGAGTAATGTAGTAGCCGTAATTTATCAAGATTTCTCACAAGACTTTGATAATAGACTAATGAAGGTCAGGGAATATGGAATTCAGGGACAAGTAGAAGAACTGAACGTGAACTAGAAGATGGAAAGCAGAGAGTACTCGGTCCCCTCTAATCCTTCTACCAACGGCATTAAACATTTGTCCTTGGTTATTGATGTCTTTACTAACGGAAATGGGTCCTCCAATCCATCTATCGGAGCCCCACATAATTTATACACTTCAATTAAATCTCCTCACCCTCCTCTTTCCAAAGAGGAGTAGCGAGATAATTTGAATATAAGAATAGAGATGTTTTATTGCAATTGGATAGGGCATTGGTGAGGCTACACCTGGAGTACTGTGTGCAGTTTTGGTGTCCTTATCGGAGGAAGGATGTTCTGGCTATGGACGGAGTGCAGCTAAGGTTTACCAGGCGGATTCCTGGGATGGCAGGACTGTCATATGAGGAGACACTAAATCGGTAAGGATTAGATTCTTTGCTGTTTAGATGAGTGATAGGGGATCTCATAGAAATTTACTAAATTATAACAGGATTAGACAGGGTAGATTCAGAAAGAATGTTCCCAGTGGTGGGGGGAATCCAGAACTAGGGGTCATAATAATAATAATAACAACAATAATAATAACAATAACTTATAGTCACAAGTAGGCTTCAATGAAGTTACTGTTAAAATCCCCTAGTCACCACATTCTGGCGCCTGTTCGGGGAGGCCAGTACGGGAATTGAACCCACGCTGCTGGCCTGGTTCTGCATTACAAGCCAGCTATTTAGCCCACTGTGCTAAACCAGCCCTGGGTCATAGTTTTAGGATAAGGGGTAAACCTTGTAGGACTGAGGTAAGGAGAAATTTCTTCACCCAGGGAGTGGTGAATCTGTGAAATTCGCTACCGCAAAAAGTAGTTGAGGTCAAAACGTTGTACAATTTCAAGGAGGAATTATATATAGCTCTTGGGGTTAAAGGGATATGGGGGAGGGGGGTTGGAGGCAGGAACTGAATGATCCGCCATGATCATAATGAATGGCAGGGCAGGCTCGAAGGGATGAATAGTCTCCTCCTACTTCTATTTTCTGTTTCTATTAAAACAACCCAGCCAGGACAGTGTTTCCTCATTGCTAAAATTCTCCAAACCTGGCAACAACTCCATCAATCTATTCTATACCACCTCTATAATGTGGCAAACAAGCTTGTAAACAGTACTCTAACTGTGACCTAATTTAATGTTTTATACAACTCCAGCATAACCTCCTAATTCTTAAATTCTATATCTTGGCTAGTAAAGGAATGTATTCTGTATGGCCTTCTTAACCACCTTATCTACTGATCTGCTATCTTGGCTCGTAAAGGAATGTATTCTGTATGGCCTTCTTAACCACCTTATCTACTGATCTGCTATCTTCGAGGATCTGTTAACATGCACTCCAGGCGCCACTGTTCCCTACACCACACAACAGTACCTGTCATTTATCGTGTATTCCCTTGTCTTGTGTGTCCTCCCCAGATGCATTACCTCATTTCTCTGGATTGAATTCCATTTTCCACTTTACTGCCCACCAGTCCATTAATATCCTCATGCAATCTACAGTTTTTTGGAGTCTTATCAACTACACAGCCATTTTTTGTATCTGTAAACTTCTCCATTATGCCCCCTACATTTACAATAGACACCACAAAAAGTAAGGGACCTGGCTTTGAGCCCTGTGGAACCCTGCTAGAACAGCCTTCCAGTCATTAAAAATAAGTTGACTGTTACAGCTTGCTTCCTGCTGGGAGCCTATTTTGGTTTCAATTTACCATTTTCCCTTGGATCCCATGCATTAAATTTCCAACTGTCTGCCACTGAGGATTGTGTCAATCGCTTCAGTAAAATCCAAATAGACTTCATCAAATGTGCAACCCTCGTCTATTCCCCTCGTTACAGCCTCTAAAAAAATTAGTCTTAACTAATCCATCCTGACGGTTCTTACATTGGAATCACTATGGTTCTGTGCCTCAAAATAGTACATCATCATGGTAGAATTAGAGATAAGATATCATTCTAATTACAGGAGGCTGAGCAGTTTGATTTGTTTTCAAGTTGTGCGATGGGATGCAAAGTTCTTCCTGTTAAGTCAAAATACATACTCATTGAAAAACAAAACTATTGGTTTATGCATTGTAATCATTATGATTTTAAATCATATTACATAATTAGAATAGGTGAGCTAAAAGCTAATACTAATACTATTGTTATCTTGGTAATTAACTGTTCCATAGTGCATTCTTCATGGCAGTGCTTTGACCAAGAGTCCACTTGCCAGCACCCTTTCCTCAAACAGTTGTTCCCTTTAAAATTCCTTTTGAAATTTGCTATTCTTGCCAGTACCTAGATGAGTGCAAGGTGAAAAGCTTCAACAGCATGTCGAGTTTTTAGCAATACTATCTTTAAAGAGTAGCTAAAATTATGCAGACAAAGAATCAACTTGTATCTCCAAATATTCTATACAAATCTATCCACAAATGAAAATTGATTTTACCATTATTAAAACCATACATTAGTTTCAGAAGGATTTAACATCTTCCTGATTGAAATCAAAGTGAGAAACCATCATTTTTCAGCCTTTATGCACCCACACTATGCTGTATTCCCACCAATGGGGCAATTAGCTTATTTAACTTATTCTGGAGACTACATTGTCATCGACTACTTGTATTTCAATACTTGTCTCAGATTTTATTCCTTTTCAGTTAGGGAGTGCCTTGCATCTACTCTCAAACTGCTTTGCTGAAACATTGGCTGGGAATTTTCTAGAAGCAACTATTGCTGGGCCACTGTTATTTCTCAGCATGTACGTTGCTGAGAGTAGTATTAACCAAGCATGGTTCATTATCGAGGTCAATTAGACACGGGCAATAAATGCTGGTGTGCCAACGATGCCTGCATCCCATGAACAAGTAAAAAGCATATAAAAAGATTTCTCCCTTAAAGGCAGAGACAGGGGAAACTATCAGAGGGAATGAGGAAATGTCAGAGATGCCGGACAAATATTTTGTGCCTGCCTTCACAACAGAAAACACAAGTCATATATCAGAAACAGAGGGCAAGACAGAGGATGATAACAGTAAAGAACTTTAATTATCAACAGAGAAATTGTACTAAAGAAATATACCAACAGAAAAGTGGTATTGAAGGAAGTTGAAGGACAAAAAAATCACTAATCTTTAGGACTTGTGATGACATACATGTCCTAGCATTCTAATAGAGGCAGCTGCAAAGATAGTGATCATGATTTCTCTAGAAACTAGAACACAACAGGGGTGATTAAAGTTAGCAAACGTAACATCGGCATTCAACAAAGTAGAGAGAAAGAATATAAGGAATTAGAGGCCGGTTGGCCTAACATTATCATCGGGAAACTGTTGGAATCAATTATTAAATAAGTCTTAACAATATATTGAAAAATAAAACTGTGAAGATGTAACTAGTATGATAGACAAGAGAGATCCAGTCGATGCAGTATATTTGATTTCCAAAAGATGCCACACAAGGGCTCATGGAGGAAGGAGTAAAATATTAGCAAAATGCGGGATTGGTTAATGGACAGAAAGCAGAGAGTAGAGATTAATAGAGTATTTTCAAATTGGCAGTGAAGTGCAGCAAGGATCAGTGCTGGGCCACAGCTATTTACAATGTGTATAATGATTTAGTCAGAAGGAAACAAGTGTAAAATAGCCAAGTTTGATGACAATATGAAGCTAGATGGGAACATGAGGTGTGTGGCGGGCACAGAAAAGGTACAAAGAGAACTAGACAGATTAAGTGAGTGGGCAAAGTGGAGGACAATGTGAGGTTATTCATGTTGGTAGTAAGAATAGAAAAGCAGAATTAACAAAAGACATGGAACTTCTAAAAGTTAACAGCAGAAAGTTAGCATGCAGGTACAGCAAGCAACGAGGATGTCACATGTACGTAGGTCTTTACTGAAATGGTATCGAAAAGAATAAGGAAGTTTTTCTAGAATTGTATACGGCTTGTATACTGAACAGGCCTTCAGTAATGTGCAGTTTTGGTCTCCATGTCTACAGGAGTCTACAGTTGCTCGAGATGGTACAGTGAAGGTTCACTAAATTGGTTCCTGGGAGATGATTGTCCTATAATGAGGGGCCGAGTAAATTGTGCCTGCACTCTCTGGAGTTTCGGAGTATGAGGGGTGATCTAATTGAAACATAAATAATTCTGAATGTGCTTGACAAAGTAGACATCGAGAGGGGGGCGCAGTCTCAGGATGAGGGGCTATCCATTTAGGACTGAGATGAGGGGGGAGTTCTTCACTCCTAAAAAATGAATCTTCGAAATTCTCGACCTCAGAAAGTTGTGAATGTTCCATTGTCCAATGTATTAAGGCCAAGATACACAGATTTTTGATCTTTCAGGGAATCAAGAGATATGGAGTGCAGGCAGGAAAGTGGATTTAAATTTTAAAAAAATTGTTTTTTTTTTAAAAAAGAGTACCCAATTAATTTTTTCCAATTAAGAGGCAATTTTAGCGTGGCCAATCCACCTAGCCTGCACATCTTTGGGTTGTGGGGCTGAAACCCACGCAAACACGGGGAGAATGTGCAAACTCCACAGACAGTGACCCAGAGCCAGGATCGAACCTGGGTCCTCGGCGCCGTGAGGCAGCAGGGCTAACCCACTACGCCACCGTGCTGCCCAAGAAAGTGGATTTGAAGCTGAAGAGCAGCCATGATGGTATTCAATGGTGGAGCAGATTCAAGAGCATGTGTGGCCTACACAGGCTCCTATTTCTTATGTTCTTAAACTTTTAAGAAGAGGTTCAAGAAATTCTGTTGTGGAATCTCTTCCACATATTCATTATTTAGAATGACACATTTAGATTTATTTTACATAAAAGTATTTCTGCAGGTGAAAAAAAGAAAATACTTAAAGTGTAGTCCAACTCAACAATATTGCTCAATTTAAATCTTTAATAGAGATTACCTGGATCAAAATTGTCACCAAATATCCTTTTAGCAGGAATCTTCAGGGGATATTGAGGGTACTGCTTCTTTAGCTAACACAGGCAGGAAAGGAAGCTGTATCAGTATTTATTTTACAAAAACATTTTTATTAAATATATTTCTGCTACAAACAATTCACAATATAGAGCCATGGGAGTGTGTTTCTGGACCACAGAATAATGTGGATCTCATGATTTCGGATTGTCTGTTTTTTTTTTTTTACACAGGGTTATGATGTTTAGTAGCTTGCCAAACCTTTGCTACCACTGTTAAAAGTATTCTCCACGTAGAAGTTATCTGATCATATAACTTTCAAGATCAGCAGACAATGGGTTTGAAGTTTTGAAACTTCTGGTCACATTTCAGAACAAACATTGAGGTGAAGTCTTTCATTCGCTTTTTATATTATATCTATAATACATTGTGAAATGCAAGTGTGACTGCTATCAATTTAGGCCCAACTGTTCCTGCCTCTAGGATCCAATACATCACCCACCAGAATTCAGTTGATAGCTTTTAGCTGTATCGGCATCACTCTCTGGAACTTTCTAAATCCCGTGACTTTTTACTTCCTGGCTACCTTAAAAAAAACATAGCAAGAAACTTCCCTTCACTTTTACACCAACTCTCTAGAATCCTCAAATGCTCAGTCCATCTTTTATCATATGAAGCATGAAGTGTCTAATTAGGATTTCAGCTCAAATCTTAATTGCTCTTTCATAAGGAAAGTTTGCAGATTGTAGTTTGTTAAAAAAAACATGCCTTTTGTCATATGACACCTTAATAGTGATAGTTACTCTTGGTTCCATCAGAGATGGCTCCTGTGCAATCCGCTACTGGTTTGATTGGTTTTGCAGCTTCAGTCTGTTCCTGACTACAGGTTACATACACACATATCTATGCATGATCATACACAAAAGATGCTAATAGTCACAGCAGAGCCTGGCCTTCAATCATCTTGGAATACCCTTGCCATTGGACCATGGCCCTGCTCTGCTGAGACCGTGTGGTAATTGGTGTGCAACAACCACCTCACACTAAAGAAAATCATGCACAAGCATCTCCAATCAAAATTAAGCTTAGGGTCTGGAATGTAAGAACCCTCTTGGACAATCCCAGCATTGATAGGCCTAAACACCACACTGCCATCATCCAGAGGTCCCCAGCATCACAGATGCCTGTCTTCAGCCAATTTGATTTACTCCACGTGATAGCAAGAAATGGTTGAAGGCACTGACGATATTCCAGCAATAGTAATGAAGACTTGTGCTCCAGGACTTACCATGACCTTAGCCAAGCTGTTTCAGTACAGCTACAACACTGGTATCTACCTGGCAAACTGGAAAATTGCCCAAGGTGTGTCTTATACACAAAAAGGAGGACAAATCCAACCCGGCCAATTACTGCCCCATCAATCTACTCTCAATCATTAGTAAAGTGATGAAAAGGGTCATCAACAGTGCTATCAAGTGGCATTTACTTAGCAATAACCATGTTCAGTTTGGATTCCTCCAGGGTCACTCAGCGTCTGACTTCATTTCAGCCTTGGTTCAAACATCGACAAAAAGACTGTGACTGACCTTGACAGCAAGGCAGCATTTGGTCGAGTACGGCATCAAGGCGCCCTAACAAAACTGGAGTCAATGGGAATCAGGGGTGAAACTCTCCACTGGTTTTAGAGTCATACCAAGAACAAGGAAGGTGATTGTGGTGGTTGGACGTCAGTCATATCAGTCCTGGGACATCAATGCAAGAGTCCCTCAGTGTAGAGTCCCATGCCCAACCATCTTCAGCTGCTTCATCAATGATCTTTCTTCCAACATAATGTCAGATATGGGGATGTTCACTGATGGTTGCAAAATGTTCAGCAGCAGTTGAGACTCCTCAGACATTGAAGCAGTCCAAATGCAAATGGAGCAACACCTGGACAATATCCAGGCTTGGGCTAACAAGTTACATTCGCGCCACACAAGTGCAAGGCAATGACCATCTCCAATAAGACACAAATAAACCATTGCCCCAAGACATTCAATGGCATTACCAACACGGCACTATCAACACCATAGGGATTACCATTGACCAGAAACTGAACTGGACTTGTCATATATACATACAAGACGTCAGAGGCTAGGAATCCTGCGGTGAGTTTGCAGACTTTGCATTCAGAGGACAAGGGGTTCTCGTTCTTTTCCCATGTGCATATCTGTTCCAGAATTAATGTCTTATTGGGTGGGTCCCTTCTACCTAATAATAATAATCTTTATTGTCACAAGTAGGCTTGCATTGCAATGAAGTTACTGTGAAAAGCCCCTCGTCGCCACATTCCGGCACCTATTTGGGTACACAGAGGGAGAATTCAGAATGTCCAAATTACCCAACAGCACGTCTTTCAGGACTAGTGGGAGGAAACCGGAGCATCTGGAGGAAGCCCATGCAGTCACGGGGAGAACATGCAGATTCACCTTGGATGTGGAGAGCAGAATACTCGGCAATTGTAATCTCAGCCTATGCTCCACATTTTGTGGACTTGGCCTTGGAACAGTTTCTAGTCCGCGCCCACCATGGAGGCTGGATCTAGCACTGTTGGCAGACAGGGGGTTTTGTCAGTGCATGCCCACGACCATCGAGGAGTATACTAGGTTCATTAGGAATTACTCTCTCTCCTGAAACACTGTGGGAAGCCCTCAAGCCAGTTGTAAAGGGGGAGGTAATCTCCTGGAGGGCACATTTAGATAGGACGGAGCGGCAGCCACTGGTGGATGCGACCTTGGGATGGATCGCCGATATATGTCTGACCCTACCCCAGGAAGAAACTAAGTGCAGTTAATCCATTGTCCACAGGGAAGGCGGTGAGCCAGCTCCAGCGCTCAGGTAGGTTTTTTTAATGAGTATTTTTTTGGGGGGGGGGGGGGGTGACCAGCAGTCTTTTAACGCACCAGTTGAGGTGGCAGGCAGTTTCCCGAGAGATTATACAAATTAAAAACTCAAGCGGTAGATTAGCTTTCGCCCCGAGTGACGTTAATGCGGTTTTTGAGACTAGTTACAGGAACCTCTATAGATCAGAGCCTTGGCCATGTCGCCGTTCTTAAGATAGGTTGTCTTTTCTGGCGGTGGAGAGCGCGAGAAGAGAGCCAGACAGAGACAAAAGGAGCTGCCGTCCCATTGAGTCTGGAGGAAGTAATGAAAGGCATTGGATTGATGCAACCAGGGAAGATCCCTGGTCCCGATGGGTTCCCCATTGAATTTTACTAGTAGTTTGCGAGCCAGTTAACACCATTGATAGTGGACATAATTAACAATTCCTTGTCAAGGGGTTCCTTGTCCATTACGCTCTCACAGGCCCCTATATCTCTTATTTTGAAAAATGACAAAAGCCTCACGGATTGTGGTTCATATAGACCCATTTCTCTCTTGAATGTTGATGCCAAACTACTAGCAAAGGTATTGGCGTGGCGATTGGAGCCATGTGTTCCTGAGTTGATAGCGGATATGACCAGATAGACTTCATATGGGCTCGTCAATTATCAACTACGTACAGTGGTTATTGAATGTTGTCCCTCTCCCCCTCTCCGATTTCCACAGTGATTGTGTCTATGGACGCGGAGAAGGGGTTCGAGGTCCCTGGGGAAATTCGGTCTTGGGAGCCAGAAAGTTCAATTGAGTGGGTTCGTCTGCGATATAGTGCCCCTATGGCCAGCTTATGCACACACTTTTGAGCTCGGGTATTTTTCATCGAGTAGAGGTATTCAGGCAGGTGTATGTTTATTGCCGATGACCTGCTTCTGTATATTACAGACCCAGTCTCCTCTTATGAATTAATTAACGAAGGTTCTTAAGTGCTTTGGCCCCTTTCTGGGATACAACTGAGCCTGGAGAAGAGTGAATATTTTCCATTTACCCCCCGGAGAGGGGAACCCAATCTAGGGATATTACCTTTTCATCTTGCCAGAGGTAGCTTTCTGTTATCTGGGTGGCCCACTACTGGTCGTCTCTCCATAGATTGAACTGTATTAATCTGGTGGGCAGGGTAAGTTCCGACTTGCAGAAGTGGAATAATCTCCCTTTGTCCTTGGCGGACAGGATCCAGACTATAGAATCTACAGTGCAGAAGGAGGCCGTTTGGCCCATCGAGTCTACACCCTCCCCAAGTCCACACCTCCACCCTATCCCCTTAACCAGCCAGCAATTAATATCCTCCCACTTTTTATTTTATTTATTCTTTACTGTCTCCCTATTCTTTCATCCTGAATCTATTTTGGCTAGAATAAGTTGGTAGCCTCCTTCATTTGGGCAGGGAAGACCCCCAAGAACCCATAGGGCATTCTTTCAGCGGGACCACCAGTCAGAGAGTTTTAGTGTTATCCAACTTGTTCTTTTACTATTGGACGGCCAACATCGAGACAGTGCTGGAGTGGATTGGGGAGCCAAGCTCCATATGGGGACAGATGGAGGCGAGCTCTTATAGGGGCTTTAGTTGAAGGGCTTTGGCAACGGCCTCACTTACCTTCTCTTCCAGTGAGGTACATTTCGAACCCGGTTGGTGGTGTGCATTCTTAGAATATGGAGGCAATTAGCCAGCATTTAAATTGGGCTCCAAGTCATTGCTGGCCTAACTGTGGCAAAACACTATTTGCACCGTCGAGTTTTAGGTCATGGGAGGAGAAGGGTCTCGAGAGCTTTAGGGATCTATTTATGGAGGGACGGTTTGCTACTTTGGAGGTATTATTGACACAGTTTCAACTTTCAGAGGAGGTCTTACTTCCAAGTATGTGGTTTTGTTCGGAAGACTTTTCCACATTCCCCTCGTCTTCACAACCCTCCTTGTTAAATAGGATCCTATCACTTGCAGGTGGGGAGAGCATTCCCTGCATCTATGGGCAAAATCTAGTTACTGAAGTAGCCCCTCGGATGAGGTGCGGGTAATAAATGAGAACTAGGGCCTATTTTAGATAGGTTCATGTGGTGCGAGGCCCTTCTAAGAGACTCAGTCTAATTCAGCTCTAAGGTAGTACATAGGGCTCACTTATAGTGGTTTCTTTTCAGGACTGGAGGACACGTGTGAGCGATGTTCTTTGGAACCGGCTAATCACACTCATATATTCCGGTCGTGTACCAAGATGGCAAGCTTTTAGGTCGCCTTTGTTTCTTTAGCACCACGTCAGCGATTCTTAACATTGATTTGGAACCTTGTCCTATGGTGGCCATTTTCGAGGTTTCGGACTTGCTGGTGAAGGCAGATGTTCTTGCCTTTGCCTTGCTAATAGCCCGAAGGTGAGTTCTGCTAGGATACAGAGCTTCTGTTCCATCCAGTGCCTTGTTGTGTGACCTCATGGAATTTTAAATCTGGAGGCTGTCAAGTACACTGTCAGGGAGGTCAGTCGAGGGGTTCTACTTGAGGTAGCAGCCATTTATTTCCTACTTTAAAGAACTAATCACCATCTGCTGTTGGGTGGGGTGGGGGGCGTGATTGTTGGGAAAAGAGTGTTTCTTCTTAGATGGGCTTTACATGGTTGCTTGTGTTTTTCTAATATTGCATTATGTAACACCCGTTTATTGCGTTGATATTGTGTTTGTTATAATGGAACAGATTTTTTATTTCTAAATATAATTTTTTAAATGAGCTAGTCAGGCCCCTTAAGTGAGCAGGCAGTCCATTCCACACCCTAACCACTCTGAGTAAAGAACCTACCTTGGATATCCCTCCTATATCTCCCACCCTGAATCATATGAATCAGTTATGCCACCCTTGTAACAGCTACATTCACCTGAGGAAAATAGTCTCTGAACGTCCACTCTATCTATCCCTCATCATCTTATATACCTCTATTAAGTCACCTCTCCTCCTCCTCCGCTCCAAAGAGGAAAAGCCCTAGCTCCCTCAACCTTTCCTCAGAAGACCTCTCCTGCAAACCAGGCAGCATCCTGGTAAATCTCCTTTGCACCCTTTCCAATGCTTCCACATCCCTCCTATAATGAGGTGGACCAGAACTGCACACAATACTCTCAAATGTGGTCTCACCAGGGTCATGTATAGTTGCAAGCATAACCCCATGGCTCTTAAACTCAAGCCCCCTGTTATAAACGCTAACACACTATAAGCCTTCTTCACGCTCTATCCACTTGAGTGGCAACTTCAAGAGATCTGTGGACATGAACCCCAAGATCTCGCTGTTCCTCCACATTCCTCAGAACCCTGCCGTTGACCCTGTAATCCGCATTCAAATTTTTCTACCAAAATGATCACCTCGCACTTATTCAGCGTTAAACTCCACCTGCCATTTTTCGGCCCCAGCTCTGCATCCTATCAATGTCTCTTTGCAGCCTACAACGACCTCCACACTCGTCCACTACTCCACCATCTTGGTGTCATCAGCAAATTTACTGACCCACCCTTCAGCCCCCTCCTCCAAGTCATTGATAAAAATCACAAATAGCAGAGGACCCAGCACTGATCCCTGTGGTACACCACTGGTAACGGTCTCCAGTCCGAAAATTTTCCATCCACCACCATCCTCTGTCTTCTATGTGATAACCAGTTACCTATCCAATTGGCCAAATTTCCCTCTATTCCACAACTCCTTACTTTCTTCATGAGCCGACCATGGGGAACCTTATCAAACGCCTTACTAAAATCCATGAAACTAAAACCCATTCCAGGGAATGGGAGGGATACAGGGAGGGAATGGGAATAATTATGTGCAGGCCTGGGATTTCGATGGCGCGACTGTATCTGCACAGAGAAGTGAGAGATGGGAGGGAGTGAATCTGCACAGGGCAACTTTCAAACGGTTATTGGATAGGTACATGAAGCACACCAGAATGACAGGGAGTGGGATAAATGGGGGGGGGGGCGAAGTCAAGTGATCTGTTCGGAATCTGATTGACAGATCTTTGATTGTTTCAAAGGAAGGCTTAGATTGTTTCACTGAAAAGGTGCAAGGTATTATATTTGGAGACATGGTAGTAGTCACTGGTATACCACGAGTAGAACTTTTGAGTGTCACAAAGTCCCCAGAAAGCGGTTAGTATCGGGTTGCAAAATAGCTGTGTTGTAAAACAGTCAATTTACATCAATGACAAAAGGGAGCTGGGATCACGATAGCTAATTAGCAATTCAACTAAACATGAAGCTAACATGTTTCATTGCCATGGGGAAAAACGGACATAGGAAGCTATTTTTTTTTTTTAAGATCGGGGTGCATTTAACCAGAAAAAAAAAATGTATGTCCACTTTTGGGCGTCAGGTGGTTCTTGGCCAGCTGAGAAACATCTTGCTATTCAACAGCACTCTGTCAATTTTCTTGGCCTCGATGACTTGTTTTCCACTGGACCACACCCGAGCCAAGAAGGAAAATCTCCTCACAGATCAGGGTGTCATTTTGTCTGATTGCTCTATTCCTCCCACCCGACGACCCCCCCCCCCGGTTTCGGGGGGGGGGGGGGGGGGGGGGGGGGGGGGGGGGGGGGGGGGGGGTCGAAAAATAGAGCACAGTGGTTAGCACGGTTTCTCACCGCGCCAGGGTCCCGAGTTTGATTCCCGCATGGGTCACTGTCTGTGCAGAGTCTGCACGTCCTGCCAGTGTTTGCGTGGGCTTCCTCCGGGTGCTCCGGTTTCCTCCCACAAGTCCCAAAATACACGATTGTTAGGTGAATTGGACATTCTCAATTCTCCTTTAGCGTACCTGAACAGGCGCCGTAGTGTGGCAACCAGGGGAATTTCATAGTAACTTCATTGCAGTGTTAATGTAAGCTAACTTGTGACAATAATAAAGATTATTATTAATTATTAAATTCCCCCCCCTCCACCTGGTAAGGCCACACATGGCCCGAGCCGCACCCAGGATGCCAGGGGTCTCTAATGGTCTGGAAGACCTGCCCAGGTGCCATTATGACTGATCCACATTTGTGGAAACCAGGACGAAACGGCACCCTGGCATGGTCTCCCAGGAGCGGCTATTTGGTCCTGGGCACAGGGAGAATTCCACAAATGCATATTTAAATGAGCCTAATGAGGGCAAGATCCAAGCCTCCCAATAGCAGCAGAGATGTGGAAGAACAAATTGGGAAACAGATTTTGGAAAGGTGCAGAAGTCACAGGGTAGTAGTCATGGGTGACTTCAACTTCCCAAACATTGAGTGGAAACTCTTTAGATCAAATAGTTTGGATGGGGTGGTGTTTGTGCAGTGTGTCCAGGAAGCTTTCTAACACAGTATGTAGATTGTCCGACCAGAGGGGAGGCCATATTGGATTTGGCACTTAGTAATGAACCAGGGCAGGTGATAGATTTGTTAGTGGGGGAGCATTTTGGAGGTAGTGACCACAATTCTGTGACTTTCACTTTAGTAATGGAGAGGGATAGGTGCGTGCAACAGGCAATGTTTACAATTGGGGGAAGGGTAAATACAATGCTGTCAGACAGAATTGAAGTGCATAAGTTGGGAACATAAGCTGTCAGGGAAGGACACAAGTGAAATGTGGAACTTGTTCAAGGAACAGGTACTGCGTGTTTTTGATATGTATGTCCCTGTCAGGCAGGGAAGAGATGGTCAAGTGAGGGAACCATGGTTGACAAGAGAGGTTGAATGTCTTGTTAAGAGGAAGAAGAGACTTACATAAGGCTGAGGAACAAGGTTCAGACAGGGTGCTGGAGGGATACAAGATAGCCAGGAGGGAACTGAAGAAAGGGATTAGGAGAGCTAAGAGAGGGCATGAAAAATCTTTGGCAGGTAGGATCAAGGAAAACCCCAAGGCCTTTTACACATATGTGAGAAATATGAGAATGACTAGAGTGAGGTAGGTCCAATCAAGGACAGTAGCGGGAGATTGTGTATTGAGTCTCAAAAGATAGGAGAGGTCTTGAACAAGTATTTTTCTTCAGTATTTACAAACGAGAGGGGCCATATTGTTGGAGAGGACAGTGTGAAACAGACTGGTAAGCTCGAGGAGATAAGTGTTGGGCGTTTTGAAAAACTTGAGGATAGACAAGTCCTCCGGGCCTGACGGGATATATCCAAGGATTCTATGGGAAGCAAGAAATGAAATTTCAGAGCCGTTGGCAATGATCTTTTCGTCCTCGCTGTCAACAGGGGTGGAACCAGAGGATTGGAGAGTGGGCGAATGTCACGCCCCTGTTCGAAAAAGGGAATAGAGATAACCCTGGGAATTACAGACCAGTTAGTCTTACTTCGGTGGTAGCAAAGTAATGGAAAGGGTACTGAGGATAGGATTTCTGAGCATCTGGAAAGACACTGCTTGATTAGGGATAGTCATCACGGATTTGTGAGGGGTAGGTCTTGCCTTACAAGTCTTATTGACTTCTTTGAGGAGGTGACCAAGCATGTGGATGAAGGTAAAGCAGTGGATGTAGTGTACATGGATTTTAGTAAGGCATTTGATAAGGTTCCCCATGGTAGGGCTTATGCAGAAGTAAGGAGGCATGGGATAGTGGGAAATTTGGCCAGTTGGATAACGAACTGGCTAACCGATAGAAGACAGAGAGTGGTGGTGGATGGCAAATATGCAGCCTGAGGCCCAGTTACCAGTGCGTACCGCAGGGATCAGTTCTGGGTCCTCTGCTGTTTGTGATTTTCATTAATGACTTGGATGAGGGAGTTGAAGGGTGGGTCAGTAAATTTGCAGATGATACGAAGATTGGTGGAGTTGTGGATAGTGAGGAGGGCTGTTGTCGGCTTCAAAGAGACATAGATCGGATGCAGAGCTGGGCTGAGAAGTGGCAGATTGAGTTTAACCCTGACAAGTGTGAGGTTGTCCATTTTGGAAGGACAAATATGAATGCGGAATACAGGGTTAACGGTAGGGTTCTTGGCAATGTGGAGGAGCAGAGAGATCTTGGGGTCTATGTTCATAGATCTTTGAAAGTTGCCACTCAAGTGGATAGAGCTGTGAAGAAGGCCTATGGTGTGCTAGCGTTCATTAGCAGAGGGATTGAGGTGATGATGCAGCTGTACAAAACCTTGGTCAGGCCACATTTGGAGTAGTGTGTGCAGTTCTGGTCACCTCATTTGAGGAAGGATGTGGAAGCTTTGGAAAAGGTGCAAAGGAGATTTACCAGGATGTCGCCTGGAATGGAGAGTAGGTCTTACGAGGAAAGGTTGAGGGTGCTAGGCCTTTTCTTATTAGAACGGAGAAGGATGAGGGGCGACTTGATAGAGGTTTATAAGATGATCAGGGGAATAGATAGAGTAGACAGTCAGACACTTTTTCCCCGGGTGGAACAAACCATTACAAGGGGACATAAATTTAAGGTAAATGGTGGAAGATATAGGGGGGATGTCAGAGGTAGATTCTTTACCCAGAGAGTAGTGGGGGCATAGGATGCACTGCCTGTGGAAGTAGTTGAGTCGGGAACGTTAGGGACCTTCAAGCAGCTATTGGATAGGTACATATTGGATATGGTAGAATAATGGAGTGTAGATTAATTTCTTAAGGGCAGCACGGTAGCATTGTGGATAGCACAATTGCTTCACAGCTCCAGGGTCCCAGGTTCAATTTCGACTTGGGTCACTGTCTGTGTGGAGTCTGCACATCCTCCCAGTGTGTGCGTGGGTTTCCTCCGGGTACTCCGGTTTCCTCAAACAGTCCAAAGATGTGCAGGTTGGGTGGATTGGCCATGATAAATTGCCCTTAGTGTCCAAAATTCTATGATTCACCTAGGACAAAAGTTCGGCACATCGTGGGCCGAAGGGCCTGTTCTGTGCTGTATTTCTCTATCTATCTCTATCTTGCAAGACTCTATTTAATCTGGTAAAGCGTTTCGAGTGCCACAAATCTCACAGGAGGACTTGACGAGGTTCAACGGCCTCGCCCGACACCAAGTCGGACACAATGAGACCATTTAATAGTGCCCCAGATTATAGGCTTTCTTGCAAATCAATGCATAAAAGTACAAATCAATGAATAAAAGTAGTCACAAGAGTCCCAGATGACCATAGGCTGCTTTCCCCTTGGGAGGGGAAGGAGAGCTGACTGGTGGTGTTTTAATCTGAGGATCATCGTACCTCAGGAGAGGGGCAAGGTAGAAAAGATGGGGCTTTCATGAATAACTTCAGCCGGTATAGGAATTGAACCCACACTGTTGGCTTTGCTCTGCATCACAAGCTAGCTGTCCAGCCAACTGAGCTAAACAGCCCCCAATCCCCAGTCCCCCATCAGAAACAGACAGCAGTTGGCTTGTGATCTGCAGTCATCTGGGAGGCAAAAACAGAAGATTGAGTCCACCAGTCCTGTATCAGGAGCAGAAGAAATTGCCGATTATACTGTTCATCACACAGAATGTGCGTGGGCACATGTGCTCAGATTGAAGAGACATTTAAAGTAGGCTGGAAGGTTAGCCTAGTCTGGGCTAGAGGGAAGTCACCTCATAGTGGAAGGTGAATTCTGGGATCAGAAGTTACCCAGCCGGGAAATTAAAAGTGCAGCAAGCTATCAGGAGCTGAAAATAACCTTTGACTGGTTCCCGGAGGAAACTGTCCACTCAAGAGACAGTGCAATGTATAACTGGAGGAGATTTTCGGTTGTGCTAAAAGTTAAATAAGGAATTGCTTCTCTGTAGTTTAAAGTACAAGTTGCCTCCAAAGCGAAAGTGTTCAGCTAATAGCTGTTTTTAGTCATTGGTTACAGTAAAGGTTTTAAAGTGAAATATTGCCTGCCATTCTTGCAGCTACTAACTGGAAATTTGAATCTCTTTTGAAGGTCATCAGTCTCTGCAGAAATCGTAACACCTGGCATGGCTGCACAACCTCTTCTCCCTCATCTGGGAAGATGGGAAGAAATACACAAATTGGGGGATCTTGAGGAAGCTGTCATAGTAACGAATGTAGACAAGTCTGATTGCAGTAACTAGGGAGGCTCTCTGCCACAAGGAAGACCATTGCAAGGATCCTCCTCAATTGTCTCCTTCCAGTGGCTGAGGAACTGCTTCCAAGGTTGCAGTGTGGCTTTCGCTCATCGAGTAGCTCCACAGACATCTCTTCACAGCATGGCAAATTCAAGGAAAATGTAAGGAACAGCATCAACCTTTTTTGAGCTCACGAAAGCCTTTGGCTCTGTCAACAGTGAAGACCTATGGAGTATCCTTCATAAATTTGGCACTATTCCGAAATTTATCACCATCCTCGATCAGCACTATGATGGCATACAAGCCGTAATCCTCATCAACAGAACTACAATAAGCCCCAACTCAGTGTGATGAATGTAGAAATTGATATATATTATATTCTGTTACTGTAACATTATTAAAAACCCTAGTTTAAAACATATACAGTCAGTATGTCCGTTAAAGCTTTAATTAATGAGTCGTAAAAGATAGATTATGATTCCAGCCACTTGCTTGGTTACAGATAAAAGGCTAATGGAATCATGTTTTGATTACTGGAGATTCCCTGGAAGATAATTTCTACGGGAGTGGTGTTTAGTCTTAGCTAAGCAAGTCGTGGAATTTAGTGGGATACAGATGATGTTTTTCTGTAGTTTTCAGTCTGCTATAAGACTTAAAGTTGAAAAGCACTTTTGCC
Organism: Scyliorhinus canicula; assembly: GCF_902713615.1. Lineage (NCBI taxonomy): Eukaryota > Metazoa > Chordata > Chondrichthyes > Carcharhiniformes > Scyliorhinidae > Scyliorhinus > Scyliorhinus canicula. The sequence continues at coordinate 107,301,351 of NC_052155.1, read as the reverse complement.
AAATGCGGTTAGGTTGAGCAGAAGTGTGCTGGATCAGCTCTTGAAAGGATCTCTGTCACTCCAAAAGTGTCTACACAGCTAAGCAAGAAATCTGTCTGTTACCTTTACTTATAAGTGGCATTTGAACTGTATTGGGATGCTTGACTGGAGTTAGTAGCACATATAGATAGTAGGTTCAAGTTTTTCCTTTTGTTTAGGAATTGTTTAACTAATAATTGTCAAGCCATTTATTTGCTGTTTATGTGGCTAATTATATGTTTAAATTAAAAGGTTTGTTTTAACATAAAAGGTACCTATTGGTCAGAGTCATTACTCCGGGGTGAAGTATCCTTTCCTCACAGTTTTACTAATTTTTAAAAAATTGTTTGGAGCTTTCGTCTGGTATCCTAGAAAATGTTGGTGTCTGGTCCAGTATCCTAACAAGTCAGTGAAAACTGGGGCCATGCAAGGTTGCAATTGTTTAATTTACTGGAGTTTTTTGAGCAAGTAACAAGCAGGGTGGATAAAGGGAAACCTGTAAACGTGGTGCATTTGGATTTCCAGAAAGTATGTGATACAGTGCAACATCAAAGGTTAACTACATAAATTAGAAGTCATGGTGTATGGGACAACATGTTAACACATACAACAGGGAGCTGGGTAAAGGGATCGTTAGGTCATTTTTGGGTTGGAAAGTAAGCTGTAACTAATGGGGTGTCATAGCGATCAGTGCAGAGGCCTCAACATTTTATGATCTATACCAATGATTTGGATGAAGGGACTGAATGTATGGTAGCTAAATTGCCAACGAGACTAAAATGAATAGGAAAGCAAGTTGTCAGAGGATAGAGTCTATACAGGGATAGGGATAGGTTAAGCGAGTGGGGCAAATTGCGGGGCGGGGGTGGGGGGGGGAATGTGAACTTGTCCATTTTTGCAGACAGGAAGAACAGAATAGTATACTATTTAAATGGAGAGAAATTTCAGAACTTGGATGATAAAGAGTGTCCTGGTGCATTAATCACAAGGGGTGCGATTCGCCAGCCTCTTTGCGCTCTCGCTCAAGCGTAACAAAGTCGGAGAATAATGGGAGAGGTCAAAAGCGAGATCCATGCCAGGCGCCAACAGTTTGCGATGCAGCCGGCCCGCTCCCATAGGCAAAATTGGATCTCACTGCAGCATGGCGAGAAATCAATCACCACCACCAAAGCCTCATTTCCATACAAATCAACGAGAGCAACCCCATATCCAACGGCCTCCCGTCATTCAGCAGCCTCCCCAGCAAGCGGCACGGATTAATACTCCTTTTGAAAAATGTGAACCTGGCAGAAGGGCTTCTGTGGGAAGCCAAGGAGGTGAATAGCCATCTTTGCTCACAGGCAAAGAGCCTGGAAGTGCTTTGATTGCCACCCGTGCTCAGTTGGGGGCGGGGATGGCAACCGCTCGCTGCACCACGATGCCAACCACTGGATCATGTACCCCCATTCAGGGGGCAACCCCCTGTGCCTGCCCGTCTGCCCCACTGATCACCCAGCCTCTGGCTGCATGGCTCAAGGCTACTGCTAAGAGGGAATTGGCAATCATGGTTAAGTGAGCACTTCGCACATGCCATCATCTACATCAACTCTGGGTAACCCACTATCACAAGCTCAGCACCAGGCTGGGACCCATCTGGGTCCCTGGGATCCAGCAGACCTCAGACTGCTGTCTCACCTGGGCATTCCTGCCTCCAAGTAATCTATATCATCAGCAGTGTGGTGCTCACAAGATTGTGCCCCAGAAGCCTATCACTAACATTTCCCACTGAGGTGTGTGTATCTGCGCTGGTGACGGGTGGGGATGGCAGCTGTACCTGACCATGGTGGCATCCTCTGAGCTCTCCTCCAAGGCATTCTCCTCGGAGTCAGGAGAGGGTGCTGCCCGGGATGGGCCGGCACCGTTGGCTGGGGCATCTGTAGGAGAATGGATATTTGGTCAGTAGGAGGGATGGGTCAGTAAGTAAGGCAATCAGTCCTCATGTTTGACAAGTCCCCCGGGTGGAACCCGGTGGTTCCTCACTGCTGCCGGGTCTGCCAGCCTCTGTGTGGCTGACCAATCTGTCCTCGGCCACACCGGGCAGCTCCAGGGCCCGCTCCTCGCAGGAGGTGAGGATTCTTATGTCTGACACCCCACCGCTAGTCTGGGCTCACTCCCGTTGATTGTGGGAGAGCATTTCTTGCAGAGACACAGAGGGGGCATCGTTAGCTGCACACATGGTTCACAGTAGTGGGAGAGGGGGTGTGAAGGCCGGGTTGGAGGTTCGCATGGAGAGATGGGGGAGGGTGAATGCTCCCGTCGGGGTGGAAGGGTGTGGGTCTCTACTCGTGCTGCCCGGTGTAGGTCGTTGATCTTCTTCCTGCACTGCTGGCAAGTCCTCTTAAGTCATACTACTCGGGCTTATGGCCATCACCACCTCCTCCCAGGCAGCACTGGCTGACTTGTGGCCCACCCTTCGGGACCCTGGGGGGAGGAACAGGACAGCCCTCCTGGCCTCCACAGTGTACTAGCAGCCTCCCAAGGTCAGCATCCCCGAATCTTGGGGCTGATCTCCTCGGCGCTATTGTTGCGAGCTGGCTGGGGTTGGCGGAGGTGGACACAGGGAGAACGTACAGACTCCACACAGACAGTGACCCAAGGCGGGAATCGAACCTGGCACCCTGGAGCTGTGAAACAACAGTGCTATATGTGGATTGGCCATGCTAAATTGCCCTTAATGTCTAACGGTTGGGTGGGATACAGGGATAGGGTGTTCTTTTAGAATTTCAGTGCGGACCCGATGGGCTCAATGACCTCTTTCTGCACTGTATGGATTCTATGATTCCAAGGGAATTAAGGGTTGTTGGGGAAGATAAGAAAATGGAGTTGAGACTACAATCAAATCTGTCATGATCTTATCAAATGACAAATCAGACAAGGACCGAATGGCCCACTCCTGCTCCTAAGTCCTATGTTTCCATGTTCCGTTTTCCTTGCTGCAGTACTGCACCTCACTCCAGCCAATTATCCACATGCATGGAGATAATTTATAGAACAGATAAGAAACTGTACAACCTGCGCTACCTCCCAGCCACAACCAAAACCTGTCCAATCTCAGTCATAGGATTTCAATATTCAGATGGTGTGTGCGTTCACTCAGAATCTGAGCTCTAGGTTGTCAACTACGATCGCCACAGCATAGGAAAAATTGATATTTCATTAAACACCCAGAAAAACAAAGGTTCTGCTCCAACCTTCTTATCGACTAAGACACTGGAAAATGTGAACTACTTTTTGTATCTTGGGAGCTCGCATCAAAGTCAACTTGTTACATCAAGGCACTAATCACTCAAAATCAGCATGGCATTCACATACCTAACACTAGTCTCCTGCCTGCTCTACTCAGATCTTGGTCACAGTAGGAGACTCCTAGGAGGATAGCCAAAACGCTTTTAGGGATGCCCTCAAACATATCCACCGACTGTGGGACACTGACTCGTGACCAAACAAAACAAAGAAACTCATTTGGGAAGGCACTGAGCTACGTAGACTTAGCAAGAAATGTTTAGCGGTGAGGTCGAGACATCAGAGGGAGCACGCAAACTTCCAAACAACCCATCTACCCAACCCTTCAAGTACCACCTGCCCTACATGTGGCAGAATCTGCAGATCATCCACTGGACTTATCAGCTATTTCAGAACCCATCAAACTAGAATGGGTCATTCTCGAACCCAAGGGACTTCCGAAGAAGGTGGATCCATATAAATAAAGATAGATGTGCCCACTGGGATCAGGTTAAACTTATCACAGAAATATACCATAGGACTGGCTGATGGACATGGGTTTGAAATTAACTGATATTTGTTCCTCTGTAGCTCAACTGTAATTGTATAGAATTCGCCTTTTCATTTTTCTGATCTTTCTTGGAAACAGTCTTTGGCAAAAATGGTGTTCTGTCATGCCAAATTAATTTGAATTTGCATTCTGTTGGAGATAGAAAGGAAGGGGTTAACTCCCTATACCATTTTAACACATGTATATCTTTTATATTTATTTGATATATTTGAAGTATTGCAGATAGTGCACATTTGCTTAGGTGCAACAACTCCCTTCACACTTCGTTCACTGGCTTGAAATAACTGAAGAAAATCAGAACATGAGAAAATAGAAGCTTACAAGTCAAAAACAAGACAAGTGGTCAAAAAACATAAGACAAAAAAAAAATTAGGAAGAATTTACAAAAACAACCAATCCTGAATGACCAGTCAGATGACGAATGTCATTTAGATATGGGAAGTTAAACCAACAAAATTACTTGTATTATTTTAGAAATGAAATCTTTGTTTTGTTTCACCTTCCACCAAGCATAGTCTAAAAATGAAGCATTGCATTTAATAAAAACGTTTAAAACAAACAATATTACATTTAGATGAAGATTACTTAATTGGTTTTGATGGGGTTAGTTGAGAAATGAATGTTGGCCTAGATACAGAGAAAGCTCAATTCTCTTGTCAAATATCATGGAATTTTCTATCTTGAATAGGCAGGTCGGACTTTCACCTGCATCTTATTTGAAAGAAGTGTCAGGCCAGATTACATAGTCAAGCTGTAGAGTTGGCTTGAACTCACAACCTTGCAACTTAGTAAAGAATTTTATCTACTATACATTTACCAAAAAAAAGTAATTTATCAACATCTGATACTAAAGCTCAATCCAGACTCAATTTATAATTTGGCAATAAAAAGCATTCAACATGACAAAAATCAAAAATTGTTGATTCAAGCAATATTTAGTGTCAGGACCATAAATGGTTGAAGCAAAGGTTAAAATCTGTTATTTTTCCCTGACCTTGGTAGTACAGAGCAAATTGTAGCCTTAACTGTACTCACTCTGTGCTAAACTTTTATATTTTAGTTTGCGAAATAAATATTCAAAATAAATGCAATTTTGAGAAATATATATTTGTCGATCACAACATCATAAGACATAGAAGTAGGCCATTCGGCCCAAAGAGAGTTTACTCCACCATTCAATGAGATCATGATTGATCTGATATGATGATCCTCAATTCCACTTTACTGCCTTATCCTCATAACCCTGGATTCCTTTACTGATTAAAAAGCTGTCTATCTCAGACTTGAATATGCTTATTGGCCCAGCCACTCTAGCCCTCTGCAGTAAAGAATTCCACCATAGTTTCACTGCCCTTAGAGAAGAAATCCCTCCTCATCACGGTCTTAAATAGGTGAACCCCTTACTCGGAGACCATGCCCCATGGTCTTGGTCTCCCATTCCCACAAGAGGAAACAACGTCTTGGCATCTACCTTGCCAAGTTCCCTGAGAATCCTATATGTCTCAAGAAGGTCGTCCATCATTGTTCTAAACTTCAAATGAGTACAGCCCAACATACTCAATCTCTCCTCATAAGAAAATGCTTCAATACCCAGGATCAGCCTAGTTAATCTTCTCTGCATTGTCTCCAAGCCAGTACATCTTTCCTTAGAGAAGGGGACCAAAAAACTGTTCACAGTATTCCAAGTGTGGTCCAACTAGTGTATTGTATAGTTTTAGCAAGAGTTCCCTATTTTTATATTCCATTCACTTTGAAATAAAGATCAACATTCCATTTGCCTTCCCTATTACCCGCTGAACTTGCATACTAACCTTTTGTGATTTAATAATGAGGCCGCCCAAATCCCTCTGTGCTGCAGCTTTCTGCAGTCTTTCTTCACTTAAATAGTATTCAGCTCCTTCGTCCTTCCTATCAAAGTGCATAACTTCACACTTTATTACATTATATTCCATCTGCTAAGGTTTTGCCCATTCTAACCTGTCTATATCCCACTGTAGAGCCTTTGTGTCATCCTCATCGCTTGCTTTCCCATCTATTCTTGTGTCATTCGCAAACCTGACAAGAGTGTATTCACTTCCTCAAAGTCATTAATATATATTGTAAATTATTGTGGCCCGCACACTGAATCCTGTGGCACTCCACTAGTTACAGGTTGCCATCCTGAAAATGCCTCTCTTACCCCAACTCGGTCTTCTCTTAGTTAGACAATCCTCTGTCCATGCTAATATACTACTCCCAACACCATGGGCTGATGCTTATTCAAGAGAATGTCTTTAAATGAAACCTGTAAATTCTGGGGTACACCAGAGATGAATATGTCTAACAGAGAAAATGGTGACAGTACTGATAACAATTGAATGATTGAGAAAGTAAACATGCATATTCTGAAAGATAAATAGCTGAAGGTTAATTTTGATTGACAAATCATTACAATACTTGGATAATATGTAGAAAATCATAATTCAAGTATTATTGTGCACATGCATACGAATGCCCGCACACAGACATGTAAACTTACAGCGTTGTACAATTTGTCAAACTCAGCATAGCGTCTCAAGACAAACCATTCATTCCTACCCACTGTCACCAGCACCTTGTACACCTGTAAGAAAGAAACAAGAACATAAGAACACAAGAAATAGGACCAGGAGTAAGCTATTTCATCCATTTGAGGTCGCTCTTCCATTCAGTGGGATCATGGCTGATCTTCGACTTCAACACCATTTTCCTGCACCATCCCCATATCCCTTGATGTTCTCAATATGTAGAAATATTATCGATCTCAGTCTCCAACATACTCAATGTCTGAGACCCCACAGCTCTCTAGGGTAGGTTTACCATAAATTCCTCCTCATCGCAGCTTTAAATGGCCTGCCCCTTATTCAGTGTCTCTGGTTCTAGGTCCCCAGCTAGGGGAAACATCCTTTCTGCATCTACCCTGTCGAGCCCTAAAATAATTTTGTATGTATGAATGAGATCACACCTCATTCTTCTAAACTCCAGATATTAAAGGCCCAATCTATTTAATCGTTACTCATTGGACAATCCCTCCAACCTAGGTGGTCAATCAGAGGTCAGATTGTTCAGATTTTCGGCGGGAGCAGTGTCCAGGGGCCAGTCGGGAAGTTAAGTTTAACCTTTAAAAACCTACCTTGCAGGAGAAGTGGCCTTCAGATTTTCGGCGGGAGCAGTGTCCAGGGGCCTGTCAGGAAGGTAAGTAAAACTTACCTTTAGGGCTGCAGAAAGTTGGCCACGGGGATTTCTGGGAAGATTTGTTAGTACCTGTATGTAAGTTGGGCGGTTGTTAAACCCGAGACACTACTCTTGTAGTGTCCCCCACCCTTCCACCTCCTCTAACCTAAGGGGTTGAGTGAATATCAGGTAAGCTCTTCCTTTCTTTTTCTTGTTTTATCTAGAAGGGATGGCAGGGAAGGAAGTACAATGGTCCTCCTGCAGAATGTTTGAGGTGAGGGACGCCGTCAGTGTCCCTGCTGATTTCATCTGTGGGAAGTGCACCAATCTCCAGCTCTTCAGAAACCGTATTAGGGAATTGGAGCTGGAGCTAGATGAACTTCGGATCATTTGGGAGGCAGAGGTGGTCATAGATAGAAACTTCAGGGATGTAGTTACTCTGAAGAATAAAGATAGATGGGTGACGGTGAGAGGGGCTGGGAGGAAGCAGTCAGTACAGGGATCCCCTGTGGTCGTTCCCCTTAGTAACAAGTATACCGCTTTGGATACTTTAGGGGGATGACTTACCGGGGTAAGCCATGGGGTACAGGTCTCTGGCACAGAATCTTTCCCTGTTGCTCAGAAGGGAAGAGGGGAGAGGAGTAGAGCATTAGTCATAGGAGACTCCAGGGGGATAGATAGGAGATTCTGTGGGAACGAGAGAGACTCGCGGTTGGTGTGTTGCCTCCCAGGTGTCAGGGTCCGCGATGTCTCGGATCGTGTTTTCGGGGTCCTTAAGAGGGAGTGGGAGCAGCCCCATGTCGTGGTCCACATAGGTACCAACGACATAGGTAGGAAAAGGGATAGGGATGTAAGGCAGGAATTCAGGGAGCTAGGGTGGAAACTTAAATCTAGGACAAACAGAGTTATTATCTCTGGGCTGTTACCCGTGCCACGTGCTAGCGAGACGACGAATAGGGAGAGAGAGCAGTTGAACACGTGGCTACAGTGATGGTGCAGGAGAGAGGGTTTCAGATTCCTGGATAATTGGGGCTCATTCTGGGGTAGGTGGGACCTCTACAAACAGGATGGTCTACACCTGGACCAGAGGGGTACCAATATCCTAGGGAGGAAATTTGCTAATGCTCTTCAGGAGGGTTTAAACTAGTTCATCAGGGGATTGGGAACCTGAATTGTAGCTCCAGTATACAGGAGGTTGAGAGTAGTGAGGTCATGAGTAAGATTTCAAAGTTGCAGGAGTGTACCAGCAGGCTGGAAGGTGGTTTAAAGTGTGTGTACTTCAATGCCAGGAGCATTCGGTATAAGGTGGGTGAACTTGCGGCATTGGGTTGGTACCTTGGACTTCGATATTGTGGCCATTTCGGAGACATGGACAGAGCAGGGACAGGAATGGTTGTTGCAGGTTCCGGGATTTAGATATTTCAGTAAGCTCAGGGAAGGTGGTAAAAGAGGGGGAGGGGGGGCATTGTTAGTCAAGGACAGCATTACGGTGGCAGAAAGGACAATTGAAGAGGACTCGTCTATTGAGGTAGTATGGGCTGAGGTTAGAAACAGGAAAAGAGAGGTCACCCTGTTAGGGGTTTTCTATAGGCCTCCGAAAAGTTCCAGAGATGTAGAGGAAAGGATTGCAAAGATGATTCTGGATAGGAGCGAAAGTAACAGGGTAGTTGTTATGGGGGACTTCAACTTTCCAAATATTGACTGGAAACGCTATAGTTCGAGTACTTTAGATGGGTCCGTTTTTGTCCAATGTGTGCAGGAGGGTTTCCTGACACAGTTTGTAGATAGGCCAATGAGAGGCGAGGCAATATTGGATTTGGTACTGGGTAATGAACCAGGACAGGTGTTAGATTTAGAGGTAGGTGAGCACTTTGGTGATAGTGACCACAATTCGATTATGTTTACTTTAGTGATGGAAAGGGATAGGTTATATACCGCAGGGCAAGAGTTATATCTGGGGGAAAGGCAATTATGATGCGATGAGGCAAGACTTAGGATGCATCGGATGGAGAAGGAAACTGCAGGGGGTGGGCACAATTGAAATGTGGAGCTTGTTCAAGGAACAGCAACTGCGTGTCCTTGATAAGTATGTGCCTGTCAGGCAGGGAGGAAGTGGTCGAGCGAGGGAACCGTGGTTTACTAAAGTAGTTGAAACACTTGTCAAGAGGAAGAAGGAGGCTTATGTAAAGATGAGACGTGAAGGTTCAGTTAGGGCGCTCGAGAGTTACAAGTTAGCTAGGAAGGACCTAAAGAGAGAGCTAAGAAGAGCCAGGAGGGGACATGAGAAGTCTTTGGCAGGTAGGATCAAGGATAACCCTAAAGCTTTCTATAGGTATGTGAGGAATAAAAGAATGATTAGGGTAAGAGTAGGGCCAGTCAAGGACAGTAGTGGGAAGTTGTGCGTGGTGTCTGAGGAGATAGGAAAGGTGCTAAATGAATATTTTTCGTCAGTATTCACGCAGGAAAAAGACAATGTTGTCGAGGAGAATATTGAGTTACAGGCTACTAGACTAGAAGGGCTTGAGGTTCATAAGGAGGAGGTGTTAGCAATTCTGGAAAGTGTGGAAATAGATAAGTCCCCTGGGCCGGATGGGATTTATCCTAGGATTCTCTGGGAAGCTAAGGAGGAGATTGCTGAGCCTTTGATCTTTATGTCATCATTGTCTACAGGAATAGTGCCAGAAGACGGGAGGACAGCAAATGTTGTCCCCTTGTTCAAGAAGGGGAATATAGACAACTCCGGTAACTATAGACCAGTGAGCCTTACTTCTGTTGTGGGCAAAGTCTTGGAAAGGTTTATAAGAGATAGGATGTATAATCATCTGGCAAGGAATAATTTGATTTGAGATAGTCAACACAGTTTTGTGAAGGGTAGGTCGTGCCTCACAAACCTTATTGAGTTCTTGGAGAAGGTGACCAAACAGGTGGACGAGGGTAAAAAAGTTGATGTGGTGTATATGGATTTCAGTAAAGCGTTTGGTAAGGTTCTCCACGGTAGGCTATTGCAGAAAATATGGAGGCATGGGATTCAGGGTGATTTAGCAGTTTGGATCAGAAATTGGCTAGCTGGTGGTGGTTGATGGGAAATGGTCAGCCTGGAATCCAGTTACTAGTGGTGTACCACGAGGATCTGTTTTGGGGCCACTGCTGTTTGTCATTTTTATAAATGACCTGGAGGGGGGCGTAGAAGGATGGGTCAGTAAATTTGCAGATGACACTAAAGTCGGTGGAGTTGTGGACAGTGCAGAAGGATGTTACAAGTTACAGAGGGACACAGATAAGCTGCAGAGCTGGGCTGAGACGTGGCAAATGGAGTTTAATGCAGAAATGTGTGAGGTGATTCATTTTGGAAGGAATAACAGGAAGACAGAGTACTGGGCTAATGGTAAGATTCTTGGTAGTGTGGATGAGCAGAGAGATCTCGGTGTACATGTACATAGATCCCTGGAAGTTGCCACCCAGGTTGAGAGGGTTGTTAAGAAGGCGTACGGTGTGTTAGCTTTTATTGGTAGAGGGATTGAGTTTCGGAGCCACGAGGTCATGCTGTACAAAACTCTGGTGCGGCCGCATTTGGAGCATTGCGTGCAATTCTGGTCGCTGCATTATAGGAAGGATGTGGAAGCATTGGAAAGGGTGCAGAGGAGATTTACCAGGACGTTGCCTGGTATGGAGGGAAGATCTTATGAGGGAAGGCCGAGGGACTTGAGGTTGTTTTCGTTAGAGAAGAAGAAGGTTAAGAGGTGACTTCTGGTTGCGGCTATGCGGAGCTAAGCCGTACGTTCGGCAGCTCCCGCATTAAAAGGACTTGTGGGCTCTTTTAAGGGCCCCAGACGGCGCTGATTCGACGATTCCCGGTGGATAAAGGGGTCTGGAGCAAAACCTCCCGGGATTTATGGTTTGGACTCGAAGTGGGGCGAGGAGAAAAACGGCAGCAGGTCCCCTGGAAAAGCGGGGGAAGGTGGACAAAATGGTGGCCGGTGGAGCCCCTGAGGAGTGGAGGCAGTGGGCCGAGGAGCAGCAGGCGGCCCTTCTGCGCTATTTCACGGAGCTGAAAGGGGAGCTGTTGGAATCCCTGAAGGTGACGACGAGTAAGCTGCTGGAGACCCAGACAACCCAGGGTGCAGCGATACTTGATTTGCAGCAGCAGGCCTCTGAGCGCGAGGAGGTGGTTTCGGTCCTCGTGGGGAAGGTGGAGATACACGAGGCACTTCATAAAAAGTGGCTAGATCGGTTCAAGGAGATGGAGCTTCGGTCACGGAGGACCTGGGCCTTGAGGAGGGGCTGGACCTGCAGGCCTATGTGGCTGTGATGTTGAACTCGCTGGTGGGGGCAGGATCCTTCCATCTGCCCCTGGAGCTGGAGGGGGCCCACAGTGTACTCACCAGGCGGCCTAAGGCGAATGAACCCCCGCGGGCGGTGCTGGTGCGGTTCCATCGGTTCAGTGACTGGGAGTGTGTTCTCCGATGGGCCAAGAAGGTGAGGAGTCGTAAGTGGGAGAATTCGGTAGTGCGTATCTACCAGGACTGGAGTGCGGAGGTGGCCAAGTGGAGAGCCGGGTTTAACCGGACGAAGGCGGTGCTCCATGGAAAGCAGGTGAAGTTCGGCATGTTGCCGCCTGCGCGCCGGTGGGTCACCTACAAGGACCGGCATCACTACTTTGAGTCCCCGGAGGAAGCGTGGGCCTTTGTGCAGGCTGAAAAGCTGGACTCGAACTAGAGATTGGGGGCTGTGGGAGTTTTTCAATTCATGTATCATTGTTTATGCTGTAGCGGGTTATTCTGTTTGTTTTTGTTTTTTCTCTCGCTTTCAGACGATGTGGGTTATGGTTCTGTGTTCTAAGGGGGGTACTGGGGGTTTGTGGTTGATCTGTGCCTTTGTTTGTACGGAGTTGGTGGTTGGGTTGGGACTGCGGTTTGGGAGCTGCATTGGTGGGGTGGGGCAGTGTGAAAGCGCGGGCTTTTCTCTGGTTTCCCGCGCTGCGGGACGAGGGGGTGGAGCTGGTGACGAGGGGCGTGGTTATTAGACCGGGTTCCCCCGTGCTGAAGCGGTGCCCAGGAGCTGATGCAGGTGAGGAGGGGGGGACCTCATATCGGGAGGGGTCGGAGTTAGAGCGGGAGCTGCCGGGGTCAGCAGAAGTCAGCTGGCTCACGGGAGTACAGTGGAGTAAGAGTCACAGCTAGGAGGGGTTCTAGACGGGGGGGGGGGGGGGTACCGGGTTGCTGCTGGATTGGCCAGGGAGGAGTTCGGGGGGGGGGGGTCGGGGTGAGGTTCTATCGCCGTGGGAAACGGGCCGAATAGGTGATGGCCAGGGGCCCGGGTGTTTTCGCATCTGAAAGGGCTGAAGGCGGACGTGGCCATGCTCCAGGAGACCCACCTGAAGGTGGCGGACCAGGTCTGTCTGAGGAAGGGGTGGGTGGGGCAGGTTTTCCACTCAGGGCTCGACTCGAAGAACCGGGGGGTGGCGATCCTGGTGGGGAAGAGGGTGGCGTTTGAGGCGTCTGAGGTTGTGGCTGATAGTGGCGGCAGATATGTGATGGCGAGCGGTAAGCTGCAGGGGGAGGGGGTGGTGTTGGTTAATGCGTACGCCCCAAATTGGGATGATGCTGGTTTCATGAGGCGTATGTTTGGCCGCATTCCTGGCCTGGAGGTGGGGGGGCTTGATCATGGGAGGTGGGGGGGACTTCAATACGGTGCTGGATCCCCTACTGGATTGTTCTAGTTCAAGGACAGGCAGGAGGCCAGCGGCGGCCAAGGTGTTGAGGGGGTTTATGGACCAGATGGGAAGAGTGGATTCCTAGAGGTTCGGGAGGCCGAGGGCTCGGGAGTACTTTTTTTTTTTTTTCTCCCATGTGCACAGGGTTTATTCCCGCATTGATTTCTTTGTTTTGAGCAGGGGACTGGTCCAGAGGGTGGAGGAGGCCGAATATTCGGCTATCGCGATTTCGGACCATGTTCCGCATTGGGTGGATATGGAGATGGGGGAGGTGCGGGACCAGCGCCCGCTTTGGCGTCTGGACGTGGGGTTGTTGGCTGATGAGGAGGTGTGTAGGAGGGTTCGGGGATGTATCGAGAGGTACCTCGAGGTCAATGATACTGGGGAGGTCCAGGTGGGGATGGTGTGGGAGGCTCTGAAGGCAGTGATTAGGGGGGAGCTGATCTCCATCCGAGCCCACAGGGAGAGGGAGAGACTGGTGGAGGAGTTGTTGAGTGTGGATAGGAGGTACGCGAAGGCCCCGGAGGAGGGATTGCTGGGGGAACGGCGTAGCTTGCAGGCTAAGTTTGATTTATTGACCACCAGAAAGGCGGAGACACAGTGGAGGAAGGCGCAGGGAGCGGTCTATGAGTATGGAGAGAAGGCGAGCAGGATGCTGGCACACCAGCTGCGTAAGCGGGACGCGGCTAGAGAGATTGGTGGAGTGAAGGATAGAGATGGGAATGTGGTGCGGCAGGGGGCAGAGGTCAATGAGGTCTTTAGGGACTTCTATAGGGAACTGTACCGGTCGGAGCCGCCAGCGGTGGGAGGGGGAATGGAGAGTTTTTTGGACAGGCTGCGATTTCCAAGGGTGCAGGAGGAGCAGGTGGAGGGACTGGGGGCACCGATCGAGTTGGAAGAGCTGGTCAGTGGGATTGGCCACATGCAGTCGGGGAAGGCGCTGGGACCGGATGGGTTCCTGGTTGAATTTTATAAGAAATATGCGGACCTGCTGGGCCCCCTGTTGGTCAGGACCTTCAACGAGGCATGGGAAGGGGGTGTTCTGCCCCCGACGATGTCTCGGGCACTAATCTCCCTGATCCTGAAGCGTGATAAGGACCCCTTGCAGTGCGGTTCATACAGGCAGATTTCACTGCTGAATGTAGACGCCAAGTTGCTGGCGAAGATCTTGGCCACTAGAATAGAGGACTGTGTGCCAGGGGTGATGCATGAAGATCAGACGGGTTTTGTGAAGGGGAGGCAGCTGAACACTAACGTGCGAAGGCTGCTAAATGTGATAATGATGCCGGCAGCAGAAGGAGAGGCGGAGATTGTGGTGGCATTGGATGCGGAGAAGGCCTTTGACAGGGTTGAGTGGGGGTACTTGTGGGAGGTGTTGGAGAGGTTCGGGTTTGGGGTGGGGTTCATTAAATGGGTGAGGTTGCTGTACAAGGCCCCGATGGCGAGTGTAGCGACAAATGTGAGGAGGTCCGAGTACTTCAGGCTCCACCGTGGGACGAGGCAGGGGTGCCCCCTGTTCCCCTTGCTTTTTGCGCTGGCAATAGAGCCTCTTGCCATGGCTCTCAGGGAGTCGAGGAGGTGGAGGGGTTTGGTGCGAGGTGGAGAGGAGCACCGAGTGTCGCTGTATGCGGACGACTTGCTGTTGTATGTAGCAGACCCGGTGGGGGGAATGCCGGAGGTGATGGACATTCTTGCTGAGTTCGGGAGTTTCTCGGGATATAAATTGAACCTGGGCAAGAGTGAGCCGTTTGTCGTACACCCGGGAGATCAGGAAGAGGGGATTTGGTAGGCTCCCGCTAAAGAGGGCAGTGAAGAGTTTTAGGTACCTGGGGGTTCAAGTGGCTAGGAGCTGGGGGACTCTGCACAAGCTCAATTTTACTAGGTTGGTGGAGCAGATGGAGGAGGAATTTAAAAAGGTGGGACATGCTGCCGTTGTCGGGTAGAGTACAGTCGTTAAAATGACGGTGCTCCCGAGGTTTTTGTTTTTGTTTCAGTGCCTCCCCATTTTCGTTCCGAGGGCCTTTTTTTAGGAGGGTGAACAGTAGCATTCCGGGATTTCTTTGGGCCCACGGGACTCCGAGGGCAAGGAGGGTCGTTTTGGAGCGGGCCAGGGATAGAGGGGGGCTGGCGCTGCCCAACCTCTCTGGGTATTATTGGGCGGCTAATGTCTCGGTGGTACGCAAGTGGGTAATGGAGGGGGAGGGGGCAGCATGGAAAAGGATGGAGATGGCGTCCTGCGGAGGCACGAGCCTGAAGGCACTGGTAACGGCTCCGTTGCCGCTCCCTCCAACGAGGTACACCACGAGCCCGGTGGTGGCGGCCACCCTCAAAATATGGGGGCAGTGGAGGCGACACAGGGGGGAAGTGGAGGGCTCGGTGGAACCACCGGTTTGTCCCAGGGAACATGGATGGCGGGTTCCTGGGGTGGCACAGGGCAGGCATTAGGAAGTTGGGAGACCTGTTCATTGACGGGAGGTTTGCGAACCTTGGTGAATTGGAGGAGAGGTTTGAGCTCCCCCCGGGGAATATGTTCAGGTACCTTCAGGTCAAGGCGTTTGCTAGGCGGCAGGTGGAGGGGTTCCCTTCGCTGCCCCCGCGGGGGGTAAGGGATCGGGTACTTTCGGGGGTGTGGGTCGGGGATGGGAAGGTGTCTGACATCTACCAGGTGATGCAGGAGGTGGAGGAGGCGTCGGTAGGGGAGCTGAAGGCTAAGTGGGAGGTGGAGCTGGGGGAGCAGATTGAGGAGGGGACATGGGCGGACGCCCTGGAGAGGGTGAACTCCACCTCTTCATGTGCGAGGCTTAGTCTCATCCAGTTCAAGGTGCTGCACCGGGCCCACATGTCCGGATCTAGGATGAGTAGGTTCTTTGGGGGCGAAGATAGGTGCGTCAGGTGTTCGGGAGTCCAGCGATCATGCCCATATGTTCTGGGCATGCCCGGCACTCGAGGAATTCTGGAAGGGGGCGGCGGGGACGGTGTCGAGGGTGGTGGGATCCAGGGTCAAGCCAGGCTGGGGAATCGCGATATTTTGGGTTGGGGTGGAGGCGGGAGTGCAGGAGGTGAAAGAGGCCGATGTCTTGGCCTTTGCGTCCCTAGTAGCCCGGTGGAGGATCTTGCTGCAGTGGAAAGATGCGAGACCTCCGAGTGTGGAGACCTGGATTAATGACATGGCGGGATTCATTAAGTTGGAGAGGGTCAAGTTCGCCCTGAGGGGGTCGGTACAAGGGTTCTTTAGGAGGTGGCAGCCTTTCCTCTACTTTCTGGCTCAACGATAAGGTACTAGGTCAGCAGCAGCAGCAACCCGGGGGGGGGGGTTTAGGGGGATAATGTTTAAGTTAATTTGCTTATTGTTAATTTATTTTGTTGTTTATTGGGGTTGGGGGGGGGGGGTTTGTTATATGCGTTGTTACGGGTGCCGGGGGGTGGCTATTATTATCATTGTTAGTGTTATTATTGTTTTGTTGATATATATTTTTCAAAAATTCCAATAAAAATTATTTAAAAAAAAAAAAGGTAAGAGGTGACTTAATTGAGGCATACAAAATGATCAGAGGATTAGATAGGGTGGATAGTGAGAGCCTTTTTCCTTGGATGGTGATGTCTAGCACGAGGGGACATAGCTTTAAATTGAGGGGAGATAGATATAGGACAGATGTCAGAGGTAGGTTCTTTACTCAGAGAGTAGTAAGGGCGTGGAATGCCCTGCCTGCAACAGTAGTGGACTCGCCAACACTAAGGGCATTCAAATGGTCATTGGATAAATATATGGATGATAAGGGAATAGTGTAGATGGGCTTTAGAGTGGTTTCACAGGTCGGCGCAACATCGAGGGCCGAAGGGCCTGTACTGCGCTGTCATGTTCTATGTTCTAGGAATTACTTTGGTGAACCTTTATTGCACTCCTTCTATGGCAAGTGGATCTTTCCTTTAGGTAAGGAGAGCTAAACTGCACAATACTCCAGGTGTGGTCTCACCAAGGCATTATATAATTACAGTAAGACATCTTTACTCCTCTACTGAAATCCGGTTATAATAAAGGCCAAAATACCAATTTTCCTTTTTCATTGCTTGCTGCCCCTGCAGGTTTCCTTTTAGTGACTCATGAACAAAGACACCTAAGTCCCTTTGACAGTCAACACTTCCCAGCCTCTCACCATTTAAGAAATACCCTGAATTAAGAAATACCCTGAATTTCTGTTTTCCCATACCAAAGTGGATAACTTCACATTCCTCCACATTGTGTTGTCTGCCAAATCTTGCTTGCTCACTCACTTAGCCTCTCCAAATCCCCTTGAAGTACCTTTGCATCCTCCTCACAACTTACACATCCACGTAGTCTTGGGTCAACTGCAAACTTGGAAATATTAAATTTAACCCTACATCTAAATAACTTATACAGGCCATGAACAGCTGGGACCCAAGTACTGATCCTTGCCAAATCCCACTAGTTGCAGCTTGCACGATCCATTTATTTTCACTGTTTTCTGTCAATTAACCAGTTCATTCCTCCCAATCCGATGTGCCCTCATTTTGTTTACCATCCTTTTGCACAGAATCTTATCAAAAGCTTTCTGAAAATCTAAATATACCACATCTACCAAAGTTACTCCTCATCTATTCTGCAGCAGCTACATCCTCAAAAAGCTCCAACAGGTTTGTCAAACATTATTTCCCTTTCACAAATCTATGTTGACGCTGCCCAATCATACCATTAATATTTATGTGTCGTGTATTTTTTTAAGAAAGTGAATTGAAGTTAATAATTTAGTCCCTATAACTGGCTGTTCATTCAGGCTGAAATTGATAGTGCATGACCTGTGTCCTGCTTAACCCCAAGTTGAACTTCAAATTACACATCCAGTAGTACCACAACACATAATTTCACCTTCATTAAATCATATGCCACATTGTTAGCACAGCTCACTGGTAAAGAAACACTCATTCATACTTTCATTATCCTTCAATCTTCATTATCAATTGCTAATTAATTAATAATCTATTCGTTCATTAATCTTTATTCGTGTCACCAATGCAGTTACTGTGAAAAGCCCCTAGTCACCATATTCCAGCGCCTGTTCAGGTACACGGAGGGAGAATTCAGAATGTCCAATTAACCTAACAAGCACGTCTTTCGGGACTTGGAGGAAACCGGAGCATCCAGACAAAACTATTGCAGACACAGGGAGAATGTGCAGACTCCGCGCAGACAGTGACCCAAGCCGGGAATCGAACCAGGGTCCCTGACGCTGAAAAGCAACAGTGCTAACCACTGTGCTACCATGCCGCCACAGTCCAAGTAACTTTGACTGTGTAAATGCTTTCCAGCCCCGTTCCCAGTTATACACTGCATAAATTCATCCAGAAATTTGCTGCTTATACCCACTCTATCCTGCACTAAGCTCTCCAGCTCATAGTCTCCTCCCTTACCCCCATCAGTCACCCAACTACAGTCCTTGCCATCTTTCAATATTTTCTATTCCCAAGTCATCCAGGCTAGAAACATTATCTTCTCTCTCTCGCTCTCTCTCCAAATGCTGTCAGACCTGCTGAAATTGACCAGCATTTTCTCTTTTTGTTTCAGATTCCAGCATCCACAGTAATTTACTTTTATCCTACTGAACCATCATAGAACATAGAACATAGAACAGTACAGCACAGAACAGGCCCTTCGGCCCTCGATGTTGTGCCGAGCAATGATCACCCTACTTAAACCCACGTAACCCGTATACCCGTAACCCAACAATCCCCCCATTAACCTTACACTATGGGCAATTTAGCATGGCCAATCCACCTAACCCGCACATCTTTGGACTGTGGGAGGAAACCGGAGCACCCGGAGGAAACCCACGCACACACGGGGAGGACGTGCAGACTCCACACAGACAGTGACCCAGCCGGGAATCGAACCTGGGACCCTGGAGCTGTGAAGCATTGATGCTAACCACCATGCTACCGTGAGGCCCCAAATCTCATCCAATTTCCCTTGTCATACCTACTCCAGTCGCCCAACCTCCTCATATTTTGCACAGGGGCTTATTACCTGCAAGGTGAAAGGAAAATGCTAGCTATTATATAAATGGTAACATTTATCATTCACTCTGGCTTTGCACATTCCACCTTTAATTTTAGCTAGTTTAATAAAATTAAGTGTGTATGTGTGTATATATAAATAAAGGACCACGCAATAACATTTGCATGGAATTAAACAAGCTCCCAAATTGATTACATGGTATGAAAATATTCTAATTATGGAAATAAGCCAAATAGTTTGCAAAGTACCCTTCGCCTTAGAAAGTATTTAAATATTTTATCAAAAAAACTCCCAGAATATTAGTCAAAGAAACTTTTGTTCAATACTTACAGTGTATCGCTTTTTTTTCTCATGATGTTCATCAAAGCTGGGAATACTGACATTGGGGTGAGTTGATTTTGAATCCATTTTTGTTCGGTGTCAATTACTCGTTCCAAAACTGAACGTTGAATTTTATATGCTTTTATCCAAAACCATTAACTCATGTGCACAAACCTGTACATCCATTATGTCACCTAGAAAAGAACAAATGATCTTATTTGGACGATAGGAACAGTGGCCATCTCGGCATGATGCTGTGTCAGGTTATTAGATTTATTATCACATGTATGGAGGTACAGTGAAAAGTATTGTTCTGCGAACAGTTCAGGCAGATCGTTCCATGCATGAAAAAAATATAGGACATATGATAAATGCACAATGTAAATACATAACAGTGTGAAGCATACAGGTGAAGCATACGGAGTATAGTGCTAACAACAGTAGAGAAGCTGTGTGAAGAGATCAGTTCAGTCCATAATTGTTTTCAAACAATTTCCTTCTTCTTGACAAGAGGGACTAGGTTTGTGTGTAATCTATACATGCTGGCTGGAGTGAACAAGAAAATTCTTCATAGAAGTAGCCTACCATTATTTATTATATCATACCATGAGGATAAAATATATATTTTTTATACCACTGAGATGGAGACTAAGTCAATGGCAGCCAGGCACATTAAATTCTACAGGTGGCTTGGCCTTTTCTTTTGTAAATAATTTTAATTCGAATTTTTGAAAAATATCAACAGAACAATAATAGCAATAACAATAATAAACACCCTCAGCACCCGTACCACTGCATATAACAAACCCCCCCCCCCCAAGCCCAATAGACAACAAAATAAATTAACAATAAGCAAATTAACTTAAACACTATCCCCCTAAAACCCCCCCTTTCACTCCCCCCCCCTTTTCCTCCCCCTTTCCTCTCCCCCCCCTTTTCCTCCCCTTTCACCCCCCCCACCCCGAGTTGCTGCTGCTACTGACCTAGTTCCTTATCGTTGAGCCAGTAAGTCGAGGAATGGCTGCCACCTCCTAAAGAACCCTTGTACCAACCCCCTCAGGGCGAACTTGACCCTCTCCAGCTTAATGAATCCCGCCATGTCATTAATCCAGGTCTCCACATTCGGAGGTCTCGCATCTTTCCACTGCAGCAAGATCCTCCGCCGGGCTACTAGGGACGCAAAGGCCAAAACATCGGCCTCTTTCACCTCCTGCACTCCCGGCTCCACCCCAACCATCGCGAGTCCCCAGCCTGGCTTGACCCTGGATCCTACCACCCTCGACACCGTCCTCGCCATCCCCTTCCAGAATTCCTCCAGTGCCGGGCATGCCCAGAACATATGGGCATGGTTCGCTGGACTACCCGAACACCTGACACACCTGTCTTCGCCCCCAAAGAACCTGCTCATCCTAGACCTGGACATGTGGGCCCGGTGCAGCACCTTAAACTGGATGAGGCTAAGCCTCACACATGAAGAGGAGGAGTTCACCCTCTCCAGGGCATCCGCCCATGTCCCCTCCTCAATCTGCTCCCCCAGCTCCACCTCCCACTTAGCCTTCAGCTCCTCTACCGACGCCTCCTCCACCTCCTGCATCACCTGGTAGATGTCAGACACCTTCCCATCCCCGACCCACACCCTCGAAAGTACCCAAGCCCTTACCCCCCACGGGGGCAGCGAAGGGAACCCCTCCACCTGCCGCCTAGCAAACGCCTTGACCTGAAGGTACCTGAACATATTCCCCAGGGGGAGCTCAAACTTCTCCTCCAATTCACCAAGGTTCGCAAACCTCCCGTCAATGAACAGGTCTCCCAACTTCCTAATTCCCGCCCTGTGCCACCCCAGGAACCCGCCATCCATGTTCCCCGGGACAAACCGGTGGTTCCCCCGCAGCGGGGCCTCCACCGAGCCCCCCACTTCCCCCCTGTGTCGCCTCCACTGCCCCCAAATTTTGAGGGTAGCCGCCACCACCGGGCTCGTAGTGTACCTCGTTGGAGGGAGCGGCAGCCTTCAGGCTCGTGCCGCCACAGGACGCCATCTCCATCCGTTTCCATGCTGCCCCCTCCCCACCCATTACCCACTTACATACTATCGAGCCATTAGCCGCCCAATAGTACCCAGAGAGGTTGGGCAGCGCCAGCCCCCCTCTATCCCTGCCCCGCTCCAAAAAGACCCTCCTTACCTTCGGAGTCCCATGCGCCCAGACAAATCCCAGAATGCTGCTGTTCACCCTCCTAAAAAAGGCCCTCGGAATGAAAATGGGGAGGCACTGAAACAAAAACAAGAACCTCGGGAGCACCGTCATTTTAACGGACTGTACTCTACCCGCCAACGACAGCGTGTCCCACCGTTTAAATACCTCCTCCATCTGCTCCACCAACCTAGTAAAATTGAGCTTGTGCGGAGTCCCCCAGCTCCTAGCCACCTGAACCCCCAGGTACCTAAAACGCCTCACTGCCCTCTTTAGCAGGAGCCTACCAATCCCCTCCTCCTGATCTCCCGGGTGTACAACAAACAGCTCACTCTTGCCCAGGTTCAATTTATAGCCCGAGAAACTCCCAAACTCAGCAAGAATCTCCATCACCTCCGGCATTCCCCCCACCGGGTCTGCTACATACAGCAGCAAGTCGTCCGCATACAGCGACACTCGGTGCTCCTCCCCCCCCTCGCACCAAACCCCTCCACCTCCCCGAATCCCTGAGAGCCATGGCAAGAGGCTCTATTGCCAACGCAAAAAGCAAGGGGGACAGGGGGCACCCCTGCCTCGTCCCACGGTGGAGCCTAAAGTACTCGGACCTCCTCCCATTTGTCGCTACACTCGCCATCGGGGCCTCGTACAGCAACCTTACCCATTTAATAAACCCCACCCCAAACCCGAACCTCTCCAACACCTCCCACAAGTACCCCCACTCAACCCTGTCAAAGGCCTTCTCCGCGTCAAATGCCACCACAATCTCCGCCTCTCTTTCTGCTGCTGGCATCATTATCACATTTAGCAGCCTTCGCACGTTAGTGTTCAGCTGCCTCCCCTTCACAAAACTCGTCTGATCTTCATGTACCACCCCCGGCACACAGTCCTCTATTCTAGTGGCCAAGATCTTCGCCAGCAACTTGGCGTCTACATTCAGCAGTGAAATTGGCCTATATGATCCGCACTGCAAGGGGTCCTTATCACGCTTCAGGATCAGGGAAATCAGCACCCGAGACATCGTCGGGGCAAAACACCCCCCTCCCATGCCTCGTTGAAGGTCCTAACCAACAGGGGGCCCAGCAGGTCCGCGTATTTCTTATAAAATTCAACCAGGAACCCATCCGGTCCCGGCGCCTTCCCCGACTCTACGTGGCCAACCCCACGGATCAGCTCCTCCAGCTCGATCGGCGCCCTCAGTCCCTCCACCTGCTCCTCCTGCACCCTTGGAAATCGCAGCCTGTCCAAAAAACTCTCCATTCCCCCTCCCACCGCTGGCGGCTCCGACCGGTACAGTTCCCTGTAGAAGTCCCTAAAGACCTCATTGACCTCTGCCCCCTGCCGCACCACATTCCCATCTCTATCCTTCACTCCACCAATCTCTCTAGCCGCGTCCCGCTTACGCAGCTGGTGTGCCAGCATCCTGCTCGCCTTCTCTCCATACTCATAGACCGCTCCCTGCGCCTTCCTCCACTGTGTCTCCGCCTTTCTGGTGGTCAATAAATCAAACATGGCCTGCAAGCTACGCCGTTCCCCCAGCAATCCCTCCTCCGGGGCCTTCACGTACCTCCTATCCACACTCAACAACTCCTCCACCAGTCTCTCCCTCTCCCCCCTCTCCCTGTGGGCTCGGATGGAGATCAGCTCCCCCCTAATCACTGCCTTCAGAGCCTCCCACACCATCCCCACCTGGACCTCCCCAGTATCATTGACCTCGAGGTACCTCTCGATACATCCCCGAACCCTCCTACACACCTCATCAGCCAACAACCCCACGTCCAGACGCCAAAGCGGGCGCTGGTCGCGCACCTCCCCCATCTCCAGATCCACCCAATGCGGAGCATGGTCCAAAATCGCAATAGCCGAATACTCGGCCTCCTCCACCTTCGGGACCAGTCCCCTACTCAAAACAAAGAAATCAATGCGGGAATAAACCCTGTGCACATGGGAGAAAAAAAAAAAGAGTACTCCCGAGCCCTCGGCCTCCCAAACCTCCAGGGATCCACTCCTCCCATCTGGTCCATAAACCCCCTCAACACCTTGGCCGCCGCCGGCCTCCTGCCTGTCCTTGAACTAGTACGATCCAGTAGGGGATCCAGCACCGTATTGAAGTTCTCTCCCCCCCCCCCCCCCCCCCCCCCCCCCCCCCCCCCCCCCCCACGTTCAAGCCCCCCCACCTCCAGGCCAGGAATGCGGCCCAACATACGCCTCATGAAACCAGCATCATCCCAATTTGGGGCGTACACATTTACCAACACCACCCTCTCCCCCTGCAGCTTACCGCTCACCATCACATATCTGCCGCCACTATCAGCCACAACCTCAGATGCCTTACGGGTGGCTTGGCCTTGCCCAACTTTTGATACTATTATTGGGCGGCAAATGCTGAAAAGGTGTGGGATTCGGAGGAGCTGTGTGTCCGGGTGGAAGCAGAGTCTGTGAGGGGGACAAGACCGGGGGGGGGGGGGGGGGGGGGTGGTGGGGGGGTTTGGTAATGGTTCCGCTTCCGTTAATGCCGAAGAAACACGCTACCATGTGGTAGTAGCCACGTTAAAAATTTGGAGGCAGCTCCGTCAACATTTCAATTTCAAAGTTGCCTCTGTGCAAACCAGTTATTTGAGCCTGCTAGGCGGGATGTGGAGTGGAAGGATATGGGGTTGGACAAGGTGGTAGATTTATTTTAAGAAGATCGGTTCGCTAGCCTGGGAGCTGAAGGAGAAATATGGGCTTACGGATGATGGGTTCAGATATCTCCAGTTGCGTAGCTGGGTTAAAACGTCCTTTACAGCTTTCTTGATGAGGCAGTCTTCTACCTTGCTTAAGCGGATTTTATCCTGCTCAGGGTAGGAAGTGGACAGAACATCAAGCACATACCAGCAGATAGTGGGGGAGGAGTTGGGCTCGATTGAGGGACTGAAGTCAAAGCGGGTAGAAGAGCTAGGACCAATTTTGGAGGAAGAGGTTTGGAGCGAGACACTGAGGAGGGTGAACTCCTGGGGACCAAGGGCAATGTGTCCAAGTTTGCAGATCACACTAAGATGTGTGGTAAAGCAAAAAGTGCAGAGGATACTGGAAGTCTGCAGAGGGATTTGGATAGGTTAAGTGAATGGGCTCGGGTCTGGCAGATGGAATACAATGTTGACAAATGTGAGGTATCCATTTTGGTAGGAATAACAGCAAATGGGATTATTATTTAAACAATAAAATATTAAAGCATGCTGCTGTGCAGAGACCTGGGTGTGCCCGTGCATGAGTCGCAGAAAGTTGGTTTACAGGTGCAACAGGTGATTAAGAAGGCAAATGGAATTTTGTCCTTCATTGCTAGAGGGATGGAGTTTAAGACTAGGCAGGTTATGTTGCAATTGTATAAGGTGTTAGTGAGGCTACACCTGGAGTATTGCGTTTGGTTTTGGTCTCCTTACTTGAGAAAGGACGTACTGGCACTGGAGGGTGTGCAGAGGAGATTCACGAGGTTAATCCCAGAGCTGAACGGGTTGGATTACGAGGAGAGGTTGAGTAGACTGGGACTGTACTCGTTGGAATTTAGAAGAATATGGGGGGATCTTATAGAAACATATAAAAGTATGAAGGGAATAGATAGGATAGATGAGGGCAGGTTGTTTCCACTGGCGGGTGAAAGCAGAGCTAGGGGGCATAGCCTAAAAATAAGGGGAAGTAGATTTAGGACTGAGTTTAGGAGGAACATCTTCACCCAAAGGTTTGTGAATCTATGGAATTCCTTGCCCAGTGAAGCAGTTGAGGCTCCTTCATTAAATGTTTTAAGGTAAAGATAGATAGTTATTTGAAGAATAAAGGGATTAAGGGTTATTGTGATCGGGCCGGAAAGTGGAGCCGAGTCCACAAAAGATCAGCCATGATCTCATTGAATGGTGGAGCAGGCTCGAGGGGCCAGGTGGCCTACTCCTGCTCCTAGTTCTTATGTTCCTCGGCCTATGCAAAGCTGAGTTTCATTCAGCTAAATGTAATGTTTCGAGCACATCTCACGAGTGCTAGAATGTGCCAGTTTTTCGATGGGGTGGAGGAATCGATGCGATCGTTGTTTAAGGGGAACAGCATACCATACGCACATGTTCTGGTCATGCTCAAAGCCGGTGGGCTTCTGGAGGTACTTTTTTGACACCATGTCAGCAATCCCAAACATTGGGTTGGAGCTGTGCCCACTGGTAGCGATTTTGGGGGTTTTGGATGTGTTAGAGCTCCGGGCAGGGGCAGACATTCTGGCTTTTGTCTTGTTTGTGGCAAGCAGGTAGATTATACCGCCAAGCATCTCGCATGACTGGGTGATCTGATGGAGGTTTGCACCTCGAGCCGGTCAAGTGCACCGTGAGAGGGTCGGCAGCCTCTTATAATGTACTTTAAAGAGTTGGTCACTTTTAGCTGTAAGTGGGGGTGGGATGGGTTTGGTTTATATTGTTGTGGGGGGTGGGGTTAATAGTGTTATTGTTTGTTTTTTGTAAACTTTGTATGAAAAGTTAAAATTTCAAAAGTCTTTCCCCCCAAAAAAATTTAATTGCACTGGAGGCGATGCGTGACGGTGGCAGGAAATCCTACGCTGATTAAGTCAGAGGTGAGAAGGGACCGATGGCCGCAGCTCGCATGCACTTGCAGGTTATCGATTAGGTTTATTAATGAGCCACCTGACACCAGTTATCCTTGAGTCCATCAGAACTTAGTGGACTCGTTGACGTCGCACAGCTGTCCCATGCTTCCTGAAGACCACCCAGCAAACACCATCATGTTTGCTTGTGACCTCATGGGGTGAAGGTTCTTGTTGCCAATCACTCAATGCTTGATTGAGAGATCTAGCATAAGGATATTTTTTTGGGGGGGGGGGGGGGGGTGACGTCTTACCTCTGACCTCAAACCGGTGGACAAAACCCTGTTATCACATTAAAATCAGCCATTATCTTCAAGAGCTGATCCCATTAAAGGTTTTCTACTGTGAACATAGTTACTTTAAGATTGATATCTGGGGCATGAAAAACCTACTTTAATATGGAGAACATATTCTTCACGTTAAAAGCAATGGGGCTTATCTGTGCAAAGTTTGAGTGTATTCAGTATAACTGTATTTTCATATTATGTAGTAAACATAGAACTCTATAGTGCCAAAGGCATACTTCATATACAGTCAACTTTTTAAAAATTATTTCACAGGATGTAGGCATCACTGGCTAGGCTAGCATTTTAACCAATTTATGTGTGGCAGTGTGAGAGATAGTAGCAGCACACAGTTCTGAAACTGCCAGGAACCCCCAAGAAGAACTCGGACATCAGAACGGTTCTCTTTCTGCCACCGGGAGTCAAAGAGGAAGTTATAAAGCAATCAACTGTTGTCCTGCCAAAAGATTCAGCCAATCTTCAAACGTTGCAACCACAGAATTAATGAAGAACAATGATCCTACTCTTTCCCAGAACTTACTTGGCCTACTGAATCCACCTGAAAAATGCAAACACTAAGTGCGGAAGCCATTGCAGCTGTTAAACCGAACCACAACCTTTGTCCAGAAAGAAGGAACTCAAGCAATGGGCCCACAACAATATCTTAGAGACAGATTTAAAATCTCATCTTTTAAGTATCTTTTTATCTTCATCTGCATTCTAATCTTTGTATCTGTACTTTAGGTAATAACTTTATCACTTCTATCTAAGTAACTTTCAGCATTTTTATAATAACCCAACTTTTATCTTGTTTATGGCTTGTCTGCTGGGTTACAACATGCACTCACATGCACGCACACACACTGCAGGTCTACAGAAGCTGCCTTCTGACAAGGAGATGAAGAAAGAATTGGAGAATGCACCGAGTCCCAAATTATAACACTATTATAGATTGCAAAAATGCAAATTAAGAAAAAATAGAGCAATCAGAAGTTAAGGAAGTGAATGTTTAGAGGTGTGCCTCAGGGATCGGATTGGAGTCTTAGTTTTTGATTATAGTTATAGAAGATGTAGATGAAGAATAGAGAGCCAAATAGCTAAGTATGCTGATTAAATGGCATGGGTAGGAAATAACAGGTGAGGTGATAGATCTGGCCCAGCAAAGCAAACCAATGAAGTTAAACAAGTCATGGTACGGCAGTATCTTGGATATAGTGACCAAAATGTACTTGAGTTTGAAACCATAATTTAAGAAAGATGGAAGCAGGTAATGAAGAAGTACAGAAATTGATAGTTGTGAGTAATCGAAGCTTGGATGAGATGTGGGAGTAGAGAGATTACAAAGATATTTATACCAATGGTTCATAAACAAAAGACATTATTAAAAATCAATGGGTATGTCAAAGGACATAACACAAAGGAAAAAGTGTAGACAGCACCTTTAATGTAGAAAAATGCCCCACGATGATTCATCGTAACACGATCAGACAACTTTTGGCAAAACCAAAACGGAGATATTGGGAGAATTAACTAGTCAAAAGAAGGGTTTTGGCGGACTTCCAGTGACGTCATGCAAGTCGCATGAAAGATGGCTCCCACCAGGGTCTTTTTTTTTCATCCCTTTCGCCCGTTTTGCGGGGGCTTTTTGTACTCAAACCCAGCTGACCGAACTAGATAATGATTATTCAACGTAATTCTGTCCTAAGTCTCAATGAAAAGCCCACTGGAAAGAAAAACAAGTCTGGTAGCCCGACGAAGGAATCAGAGAGAAATAAGTTGGCAGAGGCAGCCATGCCCATCACGGTAGACACTTTCTGTGGTGATGCCGCAGAACTAGAAAGGTTTGGTAAGCAGATGGGCAGGTAGCTTGAAAGGCAAGGGAAAGAGATGAAGGAGTCTTTTAAAGCCCCATCGAGAATGCATCGAGTCTGATCAGAGAGCAGCTGGGTAAAACTTTGAAGGAGCAAGGCGAAACGTTCAAGGGCATGGAGGAGGCCTTGTTGCAGCATATGGGGTGGTTTGCCTCGCTGGAAGCAGAGATACTGCTCGTGGCAGAGAGCAACAAGGGCCTGAGGGCAAAAGGTGAAGATTTGGGAGAACAAGTTGAGCCGATGAACTAAAATAAGGCAAGTCACCCGGACCCTCCAAATGATAGTCATACATTGGGGATTCAACAGGATGCATTATTAAGAGAACAGAAAAAGAAACTGGACATAATGAAGAGGAAAGAAACAAATAAGAGTGATACAAAATTAAAGTAATGCTAACATTTTCTTTAAAATAATGGTATTTTTCAGGTTCTAAACTAATATTTACGTGGATGAAAATTTCAGTGCTACATATTGCAAATTAATTTTGTTTGCAAGGTCTAATTTTGCATTCAGATAAATTTGATGTGATCAATTACTGAGTGAAAAATTGCTGCAAAAGGAACAGCTTGTTCATAGTTCAAAAGCAAAATGCAACATATGCTGGAAATTTGAAGGAAAAACAGAAAATGCTAGAAATACTTAGTAGGTCAGTAGCATCTGTGCAGAGAGAATAAAAATCAATGTTTCAGGCTGATGACTTTTCATCTCACCAGGGACTTGAGCGCCTAAGGCAGCAAGGTGGCATAGTGGTTAGCACTGCTGCCTCACAGCGCCAGGGACCTGGGTTCAATACCGACCTTGGGTGACTGTGCAGCGTTTGCATTTTCCACCCATATCTGCACGGACTTCCTCCGGGTGCGGTTTCCTCACATGAAGATGTGCATTGGCCGTGATAAACTGCATCCAGGGTTAGGTGGGGTTGCAGGGATAGGGTGGGGAGTGGACCGAGATAGGGTGTTCTTTCAGAGGGTCAACGCAGACTTGGTGGCCAAATGGCCTCCTTCGGCATTATAGAGATTCTATGATTGAACCTCAGAATAGTGGGGCTGCCAGGGGGAGTGTTGGGGCTGCCAGGGTGAGTGGTGGGCTCAAGGCCAACCAAGTACTTCTCAGTTATTTTCTTGGCTGGGGGGAAGTAAGAATGAGATGTTCTCCCCTTTGGAGTTGGATAGAGTTCATTAGTAACTCCGGTTGGACTTCCAGTGGTGGCCATGGAGCGAGTGGTCACACATCTGGTGGATCCCGCTTAAGGTGCAATTCTATGGTCCATTCCCACCCAATCGGAGGGATGTTTGATGGCAAAAGGTGCATGAGTACTGGGGGAATGTAGTACTCCTTTGGTGGGACCAGTTTATGGCTTACCAAACAGGAGTGTAACAAACAAGAGGCAGCAACTTGACCGGGAGATTAATAGAGGTGTGACATCGGAAAAGATGGCGGAGACTGGTAGAGCAGCGCTGCCCGCCCAATGGTCTACGGAGCAGCTTGTGAAATTTCTCAACAACAAGTTCCAGCAGCAAAGGAAGGAGGCCTCAGAGTGCCTGAGTTGATGGGGAGCACAAGGATTGACTGACCTGGCTAGAGGCAGAGATGGGGATGGTGACAAGCAGCCAAAAATAAAGGCTGAGGAAGAAAATGGAGGAACTTGAAAACTGCTCCAGGAGGCAAAATCCCTGGATCATGGGGATGCCTGAGAGTATTGAAGGAGCACAGGCTGCCAAGTATGTGGCGAACATGTTGGAGAAGCTGATGGGAGAAGGAGTCTTCGACCATCCTCTTGAGGTAGTGTGGTGAATGTGAGTCACACCGGATTATAATCTGTATATACATGTGTCTATATTGTAAGTGCAGTTGCACTACCTGACCACCAGGGGGAGTAGCTCTGGGAATGCTCGAGAATTGTACTGGGCTTCTCCCTTGGCTCCGCCCAGGACTCCTCCCCCTGGAGCTGCTGTATAAAGATCAGTGCCACATGGTCAGCCGGCCAGTTCACCGAAAGTTCAATGGCTAACAGGCTGGCTCTGTTGTGAGCATATTAAAACCGCTATTCTAATCCTATAAGCACGTGTCCGTAGAATTGTTGGTTCCAACAGGCAGATCGAGCGCACAGTGCACTGAGGAGGCCGCAAGAAGATGAACCAGCGAATGCATGAGGCTGCATGGGGGTGGGGGGGGGGGGGGGGGGGGGGGGGGTGGCGTTGGCAATGGTTATGATGATGGAAGTGGAGGAGGTGCCTTTTGCTTTTTCTTGGTTGGAGCGATAGGGGTTTCTAGAGACCCCATGTTAGCTGGTTGGGCTAGTTAATGGGAGTGAAGTGGGGGATTGTCAGGAGGAGGGTGTGGGGGAGGGGGGAATAGGTTGGTTCTTTATTTGATTATGGGGAGGAGGGATGCTGGGATCAGTGTGGTTGTTGTAGCACAGTCGGTTAGGGAGGGATGGTGGAGGACATCTTGCGGTGGGCTCAGATGAGTGAGGCATGAACCGGGGGGGGGGGGGGGGGGGGGGGGGGGGGCTGGTTAAAGAAGAGTTATGGCTGACCTGCAGGGAAGGGTGGGGTGGGGAGCTCCCGACCCAGTTGATTACATGGAACTTGCGGGGTTGAATGGCCAGTTTAACGGTCGCGTGATTTTGCACACGATGTTTGAAAGCAGATGTCATGTTTCTCCAGGAGACACACCTGAAGCTGGGATATCAGACGAGGCTGAGTAAGGGGTGGGTGGGGTTAGATGTTCCACTCGGGGTTGGACATGAAGGCGAGGTGGGGTGGCGGTGCTGATCAACAAGGATGTGGCTCTCGAGGTTGGTAATATTTTAGCTGACCCTGGAGCACATATAGTAAGCTGGAGGGGATGCCTGTGGTCCTGCTGAACATTATGCCCCAAATTGGGATGATATGAATATCTTGAGGCAAGTATTAGGGAAGATTCCAGACCTGAACAATCACCGGCTGATAATGTAGGAGCGATTTTAACACAGTTCTGTGTCAGAGGCTGGACCGGTCGTGTCCCAGGTCTTTTGAAGGTTTTGGCTATGGCAAAAGAGTTGAGGGGATTCATGGGCCATATGGGAGTGTAGGGGGGGGTGGGGGCATGGCGGTTTTGGAGGGTGTAGGTGGAAACGTTCTTGTACTTTTTCGCAGGTGTACTCCCAGATTGATTTCTTTTTGTAATGAATAAGGCACTGTTGGCAGGGGTAGCGCACTGCGCACTGTACTGGGTAGATGTGAGTGGCACAGATAGGGGCTCAGCGGCCGCAGTGGGAGATTGGATGTGGATAAGGGCGTGTGTGAGGTGAGGGCACCATCCAAAGCTATGCAGAGCAAAACAACACGGGGAGGTCACGGCCTCCATGATGTCGGAGGCACTGAAGGCCACAGTAAGAGGTGAATTCATCTCAATTATGCGCACAGGAAGAGAGAGGGTTGAACGAGGAGAGAGCAAGGCTACTGGATGAGATTTTGGGGGTGGATCGGAGGTACTCCGTTGAGCCAGAGGAGGCACTATAACAAAGAAACAGAGGCTCCAGATGGAGCTTAGGTTGGTGCCCCCAGAGAAGGAGAAAGGGCAATTGCAGAGGCCCAGAAGGGCAGTGTATTCATATGGAGAAAAAGTGAGCAGGATGTTGGCGTACCAACTAAGGAACCAAGCAGCGACAAGAGAGATTGGAAGGGTGAGGAATGAAAGAGGCACTATGGTGTCGGACCTGGAGGGGGTGAATGGTGTGTTCGAGGGATTTTACAGAAGGCTGTACGTGTTGGAATCTCTACTTGGGGAGGATGATATGAGGTGCTTCTTGGATGGGTTGGTGGGCCAAATGGGTTTCCAGAAGAGTTTGATAAGAAGTTTGGTGCGGAACTGGGGCCCCTGCTTGTGGGGGGGTACAATGAGTCGAGGGAAAGGGGGGTGCTCCCTCCCACATTTTTGCAGGCGTCAATCTCGTTGATTTAAAAGAAGGATGGGGATCTGCAGCAGTGTGGGTTGTACTGCCCGATTTTCCTATTGAATGTGAATGCGAACTTGTTAGCATCGTGGATAGAGGACTGTGTGTCGGGTGTGATGAGGGATGGGGGGTGGTTTGTGAAAGGGCGGCAGCTGTCGACAAATGTGCGCAGGTTGCTCAATGTTATTATGGTGCCCTCAAGAGGGGCGGGAGGTGGGGGTGATGATGGACCCAGAGAAGGCTGTTGATCGGGTCGATTGGGCGTGTTTGATGTGCTGGGCCGGGTCAGGTTTAGGCAGGACCTCATGGATTCGGTTCGGCTGCTGTACATGGTGCCGATAGCTAGTGTCCGGACGAACAAGACATGTTCAGAATACTTAAGTTTGAACCGGGGGACTAGGCAGGGGTGTCCCATGTCCCCGTTGCTTTTTGGTCTGGTGATAGCGCCATTGGCGCTCAGGACATCAAGGGGTGGTGAAGGATTGAGCCGGGAGGGGGTCGAGAATTGGGTTCTGTTGTATGCAAATGATCTTCTGTTATATATCTCGGAGCCGGTGGGGAGTTTCAGTAGGAGATCCAGAGGAATTTGGCCGTTTCTGGTGGGTGTAAATTGATCATGGGAGAAAATGAGATGTTCCCGATTACTTCAGAGAGCAGGAGAGGAGGCATGGGGAGTTGTCATTCTGTGTGGTGGGCATGGCGTTTCAGTATCTCGGGATACAGATGACGCGGAGCTGAGCCCAGCTTCATAAATTGAATTTGGCATCATTGGAGGAGGATAAGAAATCTAAGAGGTGGGATGTGTTGCCTTTGTCTTTGGCAGAGTGCGTGCAAATGGTTAGAATAATGGTGCTGCCAAAGTTCTTTCCAGAACCTCCCTATCTTTGTTCCTAAGTCCTTTTTAAGAAAGGTGAATGGGTTGATTTTGAGGTTTGTGTGGGTGGGGGTGTCTTTGGAAAGAGGGGTTGCTGGCAGTGAAGAGTCTGCTGAATTACTACTGGGCTGTGAATATCACAATGGTCAAGAAATGGGCAGTGGAGGAGGGATCAGCGTGGGAGCAGATGGGTGTAGCGTAGTGTAGGGGACTACTTGGAGTGTACTGTTGTTGGCACCCCTCCGTTCTCACTGGTCCGGTATTCTGTGAGCTCGGTGGTGGTCTCAGCATTGTGAATTTGGATCCAGTGCAGGCAACATTCGGGTTAGAAAGTATATTTCTGTGGGCAGCGATATGCGATAAACATAGGTTTGTGCCGGTGGGGCTGGATGTGAGTTTCCAAGGGTGGTGACAGGTGGGGATAGAGTACTTCAGGGATTTGTTCATAGGGGATAGGTTTGTGGGTCTGGAGGAGCTTGAGGGAACGTATCAGTTGCCTAAGGGGAATAGGTTCAGCCACCTGCAGGTGAGAGACTTTGTGAGGAAAGAGGTGCCATCTTCCCCAGGGATGCCACCTCTGGTTGCTACAAGAGGAGCTGTTGCACAAAGATGACATAGTGGCAGATATTTATGGAGAGCTGATGGGAGAGGGAGGGCACTCCAGTAGAGGAGATTAAGTGCAAATGGGAGGAGGAGTGGTGCTGGGGGAGGAATTGAGAGCCGGGCTGTGGAAGGAAGCCCTGCGTCCTCGTGTGCATGAGGTTAAGCCTCATCCAGTTAAAGGTGGTGCATAGGGCCCACATGTCTGTTGTGAGGATGAGCCAGATCTATGCAGGGTTGGAGGATAAGTGTGGGCAGTGTGTGGGGGGGCCTGTGAACCAAGTCCACATGTTCTGAGCTTGTCCAAAGTGGAGGGAGTTCTCAGATGTCATGTCCGAGATTTTGGGTGTAGGGGTGGCCCACAATCCGGAGGTGGGGATATTTGGAGTGTCGGAAGAAACGGGAGTTCAGGTGGGGAGAGGCGCCGATGTTTGGCCTTTACCTCCCCGAAAGCTCGTAGATAGATTTTGTTTGTGGGACTGGGAGCCGCCAGAGGTGGCGGTGTGGGTGACCGGCATGGCAGAATTGTTGCACTTGGAAAAGGTTAGGTTCGCCATACAGGGAGCGGAGGAGAGGTTCACCTGGAGCTGGAAGTTGTTTACGGACTTCTTTAAAGTGAATTAAGGCGTTAGCAGGATGGGGGTAGAGAGACCTAAGAATTTGTAATGAAGGGATGATGCACCATGGTGGTAATAGCTGACTCGATGGTGAGGGGTTGTGAGGAAATCCCAACAAGGTTAGTCACCTGGAACATGCGGGGCCTGGGGAGGGGGTCTATGAAAAAGGACAAGTTTTCTCATTAAAAGAGTTTAGGGGCTGATGTTTTTAATGGGGGACTCACCTGCGGACACGGGACCAGACCAGGCTAAGGAAGGCCTAGGTGAGCCATGTTTTACACGCAGACTTTGATAGCAGGGCCCGAGGAGGTGGCGATTTTGACAAAGGGCCCAATTTCAGCCGGGGAAAGTCCTGGCTGATCAGGGGGGTTGGCACGTGATGGTTACAGGCACAAGGCACACTGGAGAGAAAGTCGGTGAACTTGTATGCCCTGAATAATAATAATAATCTTTATTGTCACAAGTAGGCTTACATTAACACTGCAATGAAGTTACTATGTAAAACTTTGAGTCGCCACATTCCAGATAAGGGGCTGGTTTAGCACAGTGGGCTAAATAGCTGACTTGCAATGCAGAACAATGCCAGCAGCGCGGGCTCAATTCCCGTACCGGCCTCCCCGAACAGGTGCCGGAATGTGGCGACTAGGGGCTTTTCACAGTAATTTCATTGAAGCCTACATGTGACAATAAGCGATTATTATTATATTATTTTTCCAGGGCCTGTTAGGGTACACAGAGGGAGAATTCAGAATGGCCAGTTCACCGGACAGCATGGGTGCGATTCTCCGAAATGGAGACAAACTCCCGACGCCGGAGTGAAAACCGGAGTGTTTCACTCCGGCGTCGGAGCCCGCTCCTAGTCCCCTATTCTCCCGCCCCCGGGGGGGCTAGGAGCGGCGTCGCGTATTTTAAGTGCGCTGGGTCTTGGCGCCACGTAAAAAGCGGCGCCGCGTAAATGATGCAGCCGGCGTCGCGTAAATGAAGTCACCCGTGCATGCGCGGTTGCCTTCCTCCCCGAGGCCGCTCCACAAGAAGATGGCGGATGGATCTTGCGGGACGCTGGAGGAAAGAAGGACCTCCTTTAGAGAGGTCGGTCCGCCGATCGGTGGGCCCCGATTGCGGGACAGACCCCATCGGAGGCCCCACCCCCCCGGTGCAGGAACCCCCCTCCCACCCCACAGGTCGCCCCCCCCAGCGTTCCCGTGCAGTTCCCGCCGGCAGCAACCAGGTGTGGACGGCGCCGGCGGGAACCTGTCGTGTTGGGGCGGCCGCTCAGCCCATCCGGGCCTGAGAATCGGCGCTTGCCTTTTACAAACGGCAAACGCCGATTCTCCGAGCGGCCAGCCGTGATTCTCACCGCATTGGTTTGGGGGGGGGGGGCTGGGAGAATCGCGTGCGGGTGCCGGGGCGGGACCTGCACGGTGCCCCGGCGATTCTCCCACCCGGGGTGGGGGAAGAATTCCGCCCCATGCCTTTCAGGACTTGTGGGAGGAAACCGGAGGAAACCCACAGAGACACAGGGAGAACGTGCAGACTCCACACAGAGGGTGACGCAAGCCAGGAATCGAACCTGGGATCCTGGCGCTGTACAGCAACAGTGCTAACCACTGTGCTACCGTGCTTGTGACGATGTTTCAGCATAATAACAGAACTATTTAGAAAGATTTAGTTTCAGAATAACAATATTAACAGAATGGGGAAATTTAGTTCCAGAATAACAATAATAACAAAATGGAGTAATTTAGTTGCAGAACAATAATAATAATAATAAAACGGGGAAATTTAGTTGCAGAATAACAATAATAACAGAATAGCAAAATTTAGATCCAGAGGTATCGGACCTGCTGATGGGGCAGATGTCCCAGCCTCCGCCTCGCTGTTTGCTCAGAGGCGAACCCTGTTGAGTTGGAGGCTGGCAATGCCACCTAAGACATTGGTGTGGCTAGGTGATTTAAGGGAGTTTTTACACCTCAGGTGGGTCAAATACACTGAGGGGTTCTATCGGAGATGGCAACCACTTATATTGTAAAGAGTAACTAATAAAATTGACCAGCATGTGAGTTATGAGTGCAAGCATGTGCTTGTGTATGGGTTGGTTTGTGGTAGTGAGATTCACCTGAGGAAGGAGCAGTGCTCCGAAAGCTAGTGTTTGAAACAGACCTGTTGGACTTTAACCTGGTGTTGTAAGAAATTATTTATGCCATAGTCACTTAGACATTGGACTATTCCATTTAAGGAATTGGTCACTTTTAGCTGTTAGGAGGAGAAAGGGTTGCTTTGTTTACTGCATTTGTGTTTTTGTTCTTTTAGTTTATTGCTATTGTTTAGATATTTTGTACTTTTTGTATTTTTTGGTCTTGAATAAAACATTTATTTTTCCAAAAAGGTGAGATAGTTTGAGGGGAGAGATTCAAGGTGTAAATTTCAAAGCATAGGATTCTAATGCTGAAAGAACGGCCACGAATGCAGGGCCAAACTAAGGCAGAATTCATAAGAGACCAGAATTGGAGAAATGCTGAATTTTCCAGAGGGCTATGAAAAATTTACAGAGATGGGGTGTTGAGGAGGGGGGATTTGATAGAGCAGTACGAGGCCATGTAGGAATTTAAACATAGGAATAGTCATTTTTAAATTTGAGTTGATAGGGGGCCAGGAGGTAATGTAGTCACCAAGCATGGAGTGATGGCTCAATTGGACCTGATGAAGGACGGATTACAAAAAGGAGAAAATTTGAATGATCTTTAATGAAGGTAGGAGAGTAATGGAATAGTGCAATGTCTAAGTGACTATGGCATAAATAATTTCTTAACACCAGGTTAAAGTCCAACAGGTCTGTTTCAAACACTAGCTTTCGGAGCACTGCTCCTTCCTCAGGTGAATCTCACTACCACAAACCAACCCATACACGAGCACATGCTTGCACTCATAACTCACATGCTGGTCAATTTTATTAGTTACTCTTTACGCTGACCCGCTCACATGATGGTCAATTTTATTATTTAATATTTTTTTTAAACTTAACAACGTATTGCTTTTGCATTGCCTTGCTTTCAAACTCAGAAATTGTTTCTTTCCTTAAAACACACTTGAAATTCAATTTATTGTTCTGCCAAACCTGATTTTTCCCAAAATGTACTCCTCAGCCCCCGATAATATGCAAATATAGGCCCCAAGCAAAAAAGGTTGGGCAAACCTGGGTGTGGTCTTAACTCCACTTTTGCCATCTGCAACCGATTGTTGTAAAACCCATCCGGTTCACTAACATCCTTTAGGGGAGGATATCTACCATCTTTATTTGGTCTGGCCTACATGTGATTCCACGCCCACAGCAATGTGCTCGACTCGCAACTGTCCTCTGAAATGGCTAACCTGCTCACTGATGCTCAGTTTGGATTCCACAGTGGTACGTGGCTTCAGATCTTATCACCTCAGTCCAAAACTGAATTCCAGAGGTCAGGTGAGAGTGACTAACCTCAACAAGATCATCAAGATGAAGGTCGCAGACCAGAACTGTTAACAATATTTCTCTCCCATTGATGCTGATAGATCTGCATTGTAAAAATCCCAAAACCGGTTCTCAGGGCTCACCACTGTAAATCTTCACCAAGTCCAAAAAAAATAACCGTTCGTCAAAACTTTGTTTTCTGTCACTCAGCCAACTTTACATTCATACTACCAATGTCCCTTTTACTCCACGGGCTTTTATTTTGCTGACCAGCATGTGATACATCTCTTTTGAAGACTTTTCGGAAGTTCATAAACATCACATCAACT
This sequence comes from Scyliorhinus canicula, assembly GCF_902713615.1. Classification (NCBI taxonomy): domain Eukaryota; kingdom Metazoa; phylum Chordata; class Chondrichthyes; order Carcharhiniformes; family Scyliorhinidae; genus Scyliorhinus; species Scyliorhinus canicula. The sequence continues at coordinate 107,263,480 of NC_052155.1, read as the reverse complement.
GCATTAACCTCATCCACCTCCTCTGCTAACTCGAGAAAGTTAGCTAAACAGGATTTACCCATAACAAATCCATGCTAGCTTTCTTTAATCAATCCATTCCTAATAATGATAATAATGTTTATTATTGTCACAAGTAGGCTTACATTAATGCTGCAATGAAGTTACTGTGAAAATCACAGTGACCGTTAACTTTGTCCTGGTCATCATCCCATCACCAAGTAAAAACTGACTGGCTTGCAGTTCCTGTCTTGTTCTTGTAGCCATTTGTAATTCAACAGTCCTCTGTCAACACCCATGTAACTAAGCAGGATTGGAAGATCATGGTCAGTGCCTCTGCAATTTCCACCTTTATTTCCCCAAGTATCCTTGGATACCTTTGATCCAGTCCAGATTTTTCCATTCGGCCCATCGAGTCTGCACCGACCCACTTAAGCCCTCACTTCCACCCTATCCCCGTAACCCAATAACCCCTCCTAACCTTTTTGGTCACTAAGGGCAATTTATCATGGCCAATCCACCTAACCTGCACGTCTTTGGATTGTGGGAGGAAACCGGAGCACCCGGAGGAAAACCCACGCAGACACAGGGAGAACATGCAGACACGGGGAGACAGTGACCCAGTGGGGAATCGAACCTGGGACCCTGGTGCTGTGAAGCCACGGTGCTATCCACTTGTGCTACCGTGCTGCCCATATGACTTATCAACTTTAAGTACAGCCAGCTTTTCTAATACATCGTCGATCAATTTTTAGCTCATCAAGTGTCTCAACTACCTCATCTTTCTCAGAAACCAACTGCTTTTTCAGATGTTCATGTGCCTTTCCCAGATCCTAGTTGGAAAGACAAGGTTGCAACCTCAACAACATCAGACGCACTAGAGATGTCAGGAACCAGAAGATAAAATAGAAGTCCTGAAGCTAATATCATTTACTTTGGATGAACTATTTTGTACTTCCACAATTTGAGAGAAATAGCAATTGTAATTTTTCCTACTTTCAACACAAATTGATTAAGGATGTCTCGATCAATCTGTTGTAGTTAGATATAAGGTATATTGTGGACTTCCGGTGGTGGCCATGGAGTGAGCAGCCACACATTTGGTAGCTACCACTCAAAGTGATATTTTTTGGTCCTTTCCCCGTCTGAGGGGCGAAGTTTTGGATGGAAAGAGGTGGAGGAGTACCAGGAGAAGAGGTAACTTCTCTGGTGTGGCTGATGGATGGATCCATGAACTAGGAGTGGGTTGAGAAGAAAGTCTTCGTGGTGCACCACAGGCTAAGATGGCAGAGGGCAAAGGGCCTGTTCTGCCCGATCAGTGGTCAACAGAGCTGGTGGAATTTCTAAATGTTAAGTTCAGCCAGCAGAGGAAGGAGGCCCTGAAGGATCTGGCCTTGGTGGTGGAACTGATTAAAGCAGGTATTGAGAGAGTGGAACAGAGGCTGGAGTCAGGCGATCCAAAAAGTGGAGGTGGCAGTGGGGAAGAACAAGGAGCAGCTGGCCTCGTTGGTGGCCAAAGTGGGGGTTATGCGGGAGACCAAAGTGGCTGAAGGAGAAGGTGGAGAATCTGTAGAATCACTCCCAGAAATCAAAATTTCAGGATTGTGGGGATTACTGAAGGCATCAAAGGGGCGGAGGCCGGCACTTGTGGCCAAAATGTTGGAGCAGTTGATGGGGAAGGGGATTTTTGAGCGGCCCCCGAGGGTCAACTGAGCGCACAGGTGCTGATGCGGAGGCCGCAAGCAGGCGAGCCGACAAGGGTGATGGTGGGGCGGTTTCACCACTTTTATGATAAAGAGAAAATTCTTCAGTGGGCGAGGCAGAAGAGGAAGTGCACCTGGGAAGGGAACGAGCTGCAGGTGTATCAAGACCTGGGTGCATAACTGGAGAAGAGGAGGGCTGGGTTTAACCAGGTGAAGGCCGCCCTCTTCAAGAAGGGGTAAAGTTTGAGGTGCTGTACCCAGCCCGTCTCTGGGTGACTTTCCAGAAGCGAGTGTAATATTTTGATACACCAGAGGAGTGGATGAGTTTCTGAGAGACAATGGACTGGCAGAAGGAGGGCATTGAACTTTGGAGGAGTTTGTGAAATTTCTTTGTTCTTGGGAAACTTTTCCCCTTGAAATGTTCTTTTAATTTTGATCGCGGAGTGTTGGGAGGGCAGGTCCCTCTGTGGAGGGGGGAAATATCATGGGTGAGCGCACCTTTTCAGATTCTTTTGTTATGCGGGTAGGGGGTTTGGAGGCCTTAGGTGGGGGGCTACTATGCTATTTGGGTGGGCTAGTTAAAAGGAGTGTAATGGGGGTTGTCAGGAGATAGACATTGGGGATGGGGTTGTTGTTTTGTTCGGGGGTGGGGGGAAAAAGGGGTTACTGGCAAGGGCATGGACATTGTGGCACAGCTCGAAAAGGAGTGATGACGGTGAACATTAGAGGGTGGACCAGTAGAGTCACGTGACATGGGCTAGCCCAAAAAAGGATATGGTTGATCGGCAGGATTGGGGGGGCTCAACCAGCTGATCATGTGAAATGAGAGAGGGTTGATTGGGTCGGTCAAAAGGTCACGTGTGTTCACGCACCTAAGTAGTCTGAAGGCAGACGTGGCCTTTTTGCAGGAGGCACACTTAAAGATAAGGGGACATCGAGCACAGGGTTTCGCTGTACATGGATGACCTGTTATATACATTGGACCCACTGGGTGGCATTGGGGACATTATGTTCGGATCTCTGGGTACAAGTTGAACATGGGAAAGAGCGAGGTGTTCCCGATTGAGACCAGAGTGCAGGAGAGGAGGTTTGGAGAGTTGACGTTTTAAAGGTAGTGGGGGAAGAGTTTTAGATACCTGCGCATTCAGGTCACGCTGGGATTGGACGCAGCTGCACAAGTTAAATTTGATTCGGTTGGTGGAGCAGATGAAGGGAGACTTCAAGGAGGTAGGATGTGCTGCCACTATCGTTGGCGGGACGGGTTCAGAAAGTAAAGATGCCCGCGCTGCCAAGGTTCCTGTTCGTATTTCAGAACCTCCGGGTCTTTGTACCGAAGTCGTTCTTTAACTGTGCTGATCTCTGGGTGTGTGACCTGGCAAAAGTCCTCAGGCTGGAGAAGGTCAAGTTCGTCCTGAGGGGGTGGGTTGATGAGTCTGCTCGGAGGTGGAAGCCGTTCATTGACTTCTTTCTTTAAGGAATTTTGAGGAGTCAACAAAAGGGGAGATGGGAGTAAGGGGGTCATAATGGGGAGGGCAGGACAGGAGATGGTAGCATAATTGTGGAGCGAAAAGAGTGGGTGTTCATTATTGATAATGTTGTACAAGTTTGCTTCTGCTTCGGTTTGTTTTTTATGAAAGTGCCTGATAAATGTTTTTTTTTAAAAAGATCTGAGAGACATTGTTAAGACTATTTGCATTGTTTACAAGTGTTTCTTTTTGAGGTCAGAGTAAGATTGTATGCAAAATCAACACCAATCTGCATGCTGCTTTGGGCAGTCTATAATGTTTACACAAACTCAAAAGCGATTTTATACTGTGGAATTATAGACAGCAGAGAGAGAGAGAGGGGGAATAAATTTTCACCTGAATAGATGTTACATTTTATACCGTTTTCCAGCGTTCACTAGTTAGTGAGTGCTCAAAGGCATTAATTAATTAGGTGAGCAGGTTGGTGACCAAGATTTTATGCATTTAAACAGGGACTGTAATTTAAACCAGCACTGTGAATAGAGAAGTATGGCATTAAATTTATAACTTAACTAGTTAAACTACATAACAGTTGAGTGATATTTCTAAACTTTAAACTTCATTAAATAGATATGTTGTCGCATTTTTAAAAATTTGTTCATGGGACGTGAACATCGCAGGCTATGCCAGCATTTATTGCCCATCCTTAATTGCCGTTGCGGGGGCAGTTAAGCGTCAACTACATTGCTGTGGGTCTGAAGTCACATGTAGGCGAGACCAGGCAAGGATGGCAGATTTCCTTCCCTAAAAGGGCATTCGTGAACCAGATGGTTATTTTTAAAAATAATTTTTATTCAAATTTTCAACAACAATTTTTTATCACAACAAAGAAAAACAGTACCCCCCCCCCCCCTCCAAATACAAAACAATAAATTAACAAGAAAAAGAAATAGTCATAGAACCATGAAAACGAACCCCCGTAACAAACCCGTAACCCCCTCCAATCCCCCCCCCCCCCCCCCCCCCCCCCCCCCTTCCGGGTTGCTGCTGAAGTTAACCACCCTCTAATGCTCCGCCAGGAAATCAAGAAAAGGCTGCCACCACTGGAAGAACCCCTGCACCAAGCCCCTCAGGGCAAACTTGACCCTCTCCAGTTTAATGAACCCAGCCATGTCGCTGATCCAGGATTCCGGGCTTGGGGGCTTCGCATCCCTCCACTGTAAAAGAATCCTGCGCCAGGCTACCAGGGACGCAAAGGCCAGAATGCCGGCCTCTTTCGCCTCCTGCACTCCCGGCTCCGATGCTACCCCAAAAATTGCGAGCCCCCAGCCCGGTTCCACCCTGGAGCCAACCACCTTTGACAAGGTCCCTGCCACCCCCTTCCAAAAGCCCTCCAACACCGGACACGCCCAAAACATGTGGGTGTGATTCGCTGGGCTCCCCGAACACCCGTCCTCTCCCCCCCCTCCCCCCAAAAGAACCGGCTCAGCCTGGTCCCAGTCATATGCGCCCAATGCAGCACCTTTAATTGGATTAGACTAAGCCGTGCGCAAGAGGAGGAGGAATTCACCCTCCCCAGGGCGTCCGCCCACGTCCCCTCATCTATCTCCTCTCCCAGCTCCTCCTCCCACTTCGCTTTCAGCTCTTCCACCAAGGCCGCCTCCTCCTCCTGCATCACCTGATAAATTGCCGAGATCCTGCCCTCACCGACCCACGTCCCCGAGAGCACCCTATCCTGAACCCCCCTTGGCGGCAATAGCGGAAACTCCGCCACCTGCCGCCTAACAAACGCCCTAATCTGCATATACCTGAAAGTATTCCCTGGGGGGAGACCCCACTTTCCCTCCAACTCCTCTAAGGTCGCAAACTTCCCGTCAAGGAAGAGGTCCCCCATCCGACTCATACCTGCCCTGTGCCAGCTCAAAAACCCTCCATCTATCCTCCCTGGTACAAACCGGTGGTTCTCCAATATCGGGGACCTAACTGAGGCCTTCACTTCCCCCCCCCCTATGCCACCTCCACTGCCCCCAGATTTTGAGGGTAGCCACCACTACTGGACTCGTAGAGTACCTTGCCGGGGGGGGGGGGGGGGGGAGCGGCAACGGCGCCGCCACCAGCGCCTCTAAGCTCGTGCCCACACAGGACGCCGCCTCCATCCTCTTCCATGCGGCTCCCTCCCCCTCCATCACCCACCTCCGAATCATTGCCACGTTCGCAGCCCAGTAATACCCACACAGGTTGGGCAGCGCCAACCCACCCACTTCCCTACCTCGTTCCAGAAATACCCTCCTCACCCTCGGGGTCTTCTGCGCCCACACAAACGCCGTAATACTCCTGCTGACCCTCCTAAAGAAAGCCTTCGGGATCATGATGGGTAAACACTGGAAGAGGAACAGAAACCTCGGGAGCACCGTCATCTTAACTGACTGGACCCTGCCCGCTAGGGAGAGTGGCAACACATCCCACTTCCTGAACTCCTCCTCCATCTGCTCCACCAGCCTCGTAAAGTTTAACCTATGCAGGGCCCCCCAGCTCCTGGCTATCTGGACCCCCAGGTATCTGAAGCTCCTCTCTGCCCTTTTCAGCGGGAGCCCCCCTATCTCTTTCACCTGATCCCCCATATGCACCACGAACAGCTCACTCTTTCCCACATTGAGCTTATAGCCAGAGAAGTCTCCAAACTCCCCAAGAATCCTCATCACCTCCGGCATCGCCCCTCGCCGGATCTGCAATTTACAACAATAAATCGTCCGCGTACAACGACAGCCGGTGCTCCGCCCCCCCGCACAATCCCCCTTCCGTTCCCTCTGCGCCATGGCCAGGGGCTCGATCACCAACACGAACAGCAGGGGAGACACGGGGCACCCCTGCCTCGTCCCCCGGTACAACCGAAGGTCCTCCGACCTCCTCCCGTTCGTCACCACGCTCGCCACCGGAGCATTATACAACAGCCTCACCCACCTAATAAATCCCTCACCAAACCCAAACCTCCTCAATACCTCCCACAGCTAGCTCCACTCCACCCTGTCAAAGGCTTTCTCCACATCCATCGATGCCACTATCTCTGCCTCCCCGTCCACCGCCGGCATCATTATGACGTTGAGAAGCCGCCGCACATTGTCGTTCAACTGCCTCCCCTTCACAAAACCCGTTTGGTCCTCGTGAATAACCTGCGGGACCACCTCCTCCACCCTCCTGGCCAGTATCTTGGCCAGCAGTTTCGCGTCCACATTGAGGAGCGAGATCGGCCTGCAAGACCCACACTGGAGGGGTTCCTTATAGAACATAGAACATAGAACGATACAGCGCAGTACAGGCCCTTTGGCCCTCGATGTTGCACCGACATGGAAAAAACTAAAGGCCATCTAACCTACACTATGCCCTTATCATCCATATGCTTATCCAATAAACTTTTAAATGCCCTCAATGTTGGCGGGTTCACTACTGTTGCAGGTAGGGCATTCCACGGCCTCACCGAAGGTCCTCCGACCTCCTCCCGTTCTTTGCGTAAAAAACCCACCTCTGACCTCTGTCCTATATCTATTACCCCTCAATTTAAGGCTATGTCCCCTCGTGCTAGCCACCTCCATCCGCGGGAGAAGGCTCTCGCTGTCCACCCTATCTAACCCCCTGATCATTTTGTATGCCTCTATTAAGTCACCTCTTAACCTTCTTCTCTCTCGCTTCAAAATCAATGAAATTAATGCCCTGGACATCGTCGGGGGCAAGGCCCCCCCTCCCTTGCCTCATTCAAAGTCCTCACTAACAGCGGGCCCAACAGGTCTGAAAACTTCTTATAAAATTCCACCGGGAACCCATCAGGCCCCGGTGCCTTCCCTGACTGCATACTCCCCATCGCATTGGCCAGCTCCTCCAGCTCAACTGGCGCCCCCAGACCCTCCGTCTGGTCCTCCCCTACTCTCAGGAACTCCAGCTTGTCCAAAAAGCGGTCCATTCCACCCTCCTCCCCAGGGGGCACTGACCGGTATATCTCCTCATAGAAGGTCCTGAACACTCCGTCAATGTCACTTGCACTCCGCACCAGATTCCCTCCTCCGTCTCTAACTCCCCCTATCTCCCTCGCCGCCTCACGCTTCCGGAGCTGGTGGGCCAGCATCCGACTCGCCTTCTACCCGTACTCATATACCGCCTCTTGCGCCTCCGCTTTCCTGGTGGTCAATATATCGAACTCCGCTTGCAGACTACGACGCTTCCTCAAAAGCCCTTCTTCTGGGACCTCCGCGTACCTCCTGTCCACCCTTACCATTTCTTCCATCAACCTCTCCCTCTTCTCCCCCCTCTCCCCGTGTGCCCTAATAGAAATCAGTTCCCCCCTAACCACCGCCTTCAGCGCCTCCCAGACCACCCCCACCTGCACCTCCCCATTGTCATTAGTTTCCAAATACCCCTCTATACACCTCCGGACCCGCCCACATACCTCCTCATCCGACAGCAGCCCCACCTCTAACCTCCACAGCGGGTGTTGGTCCTTCCCCCTCCCCCACCTCCAGGTCCACCCAATGCGGAGCATGGTCAGATATGGCTATCGCTGAATACTCCGCCCCTACCACCCTTGGAATCAGTGCCCTGCGGAGGACCCCCCCCCCACAATCTGTTCCATGAACCCCCTCAGCACTGTGGCCGCCGCCGGCCTCTTACCGGTCCTGGACCTAGAACGATCCAGTGCTGGGTCCAGCACTGTATTAAAATCTCCTCCCATTATCAAGCCCCCCGCCTCAAGATCTGGAATCCGGCTTAGCATGCGCCGCATGAAGCCTGCATCGTCCCAATTTGGGGCGTACACATTAACACGCACCACCCACTCCCCTTGGAGTCTACCGCTCACCATAAAGTATCTGCCACAGCTATCCGCTACCACACTCGACGCCACAAACGACACACTCTTCCCCACCAAAATCGCCACCACCCCGGTTCCTCGCATCCAACCCCGAATGGAACATTTGCCCAACCCACCCCCTTCTCAGCCTTACCTGATCCGCCACCCTAAGGTGCGTTTCCTGGAGCCTAGCCACATCCACCCCCAGCCCCTTCAAATGCACAACCACCCAGGCCCGCTTAACCGGCCCATTCTTTCAGCCCCCTTACATTCCATGTGACCAGCGGAATCGGGGGCTATTCCCCCTCCCTCTCTGCTGGTCAGCCATAACTCTCCCTCGGCCAACCACGTGCCTGCAAAACTCACACGGCTCGTTCCCCATCTCGATCCCCCCTAGCATCATCTGTTCCCCTACGGCCCTTCCAGCGGCAACCCGGTACCCCCCACCACCACCACCACCAGCTAGGGCCCCCCAGCTGCATTGCCCCTCTCATCGTACTTCCGTAAGTCAGTACGGGTCTGGATCATGGGGTGGCAGGGTGCTCCTGCCACCCCAACAACCCCCCCGGTGTAAGCCAACCACCCGACCCCCCGACCGGTACAGACACCTCCCATTCAGACTCCAGCGCAGGAAAAAGCCCATGCTTCCAACTTAAACCCCGCCCCCTAACCCAAAACGCGGGAAAGAAAAAGACGTGCGCCCCAACGGGCCTACCAAACATCTCCCCAGCGTTCCACCAGAAAGAAAGGAACCAAAATTTTTTTAAAACCCAAAAAAACAACAGAAAACAGTAAAGTACAAGGGAGAACAGAGCCTCCGGACAATATACATCAGCCTCCAACCCCCCCCCCCCCTCAATCCTCAGTTCAAGTACAGCTTCTCTGCCTGGACAGAGGCCCAGGCCTCTTCCGGGGAGTCAAAATAGTACCGCCGATCTTTATAAGTGACCCAGAGGCGTGCCGGCTGTACTTCACCCCTCTCTTGTGCAGCACTGCCTTCGACCGGTTATAACCAGCCCTTTTCTTCGCCACCTCCACGCTCCAGTCCTGATAAATCCGGACCTCTGCATTCTCCCACCCGCTGCTCCTCTCCTTTTTAGCCCATCTCAGCACGCATTCTCGGTCGACGAAGCGGTGAAAACGGACCAGCACCACCCTTAGCGGCTCGTTCGGCCTGGGCTTCCTCACCAACACCCGATGGGCACCTTCCAGCTCCAAGGGCCCTTGGAAGAACCCCGCTCCCATCAGCGAGTTCAACATTAAGACCACATAGGCCCCCAGGTCCGAACCCTCCAGCCCCTCCGGGAGGCCCAAGATCCGCAAGTTCTTCCGCCACGAGCGGTTCTCCATTTCCTCCATCCTCGCTTGCCATTTCTTGTGGAGCGCCTCGTGTGACTCCACCTTCACTGCCAGGCCTAGGATTTCATCCTCATTCTCCGAGGTCTTTTGCCTTAACTCGCGGATCTCTGCACCCTGGCTCGTCTGGGTCGCCATAAGCTTATCCAGTGAGGCCTTTAGCGGTTCCAGCAGCTCCGCTTTCAGCTCTCTGAAGCAGCGCTGGAGCAGCTCCTGCTGCTCCTGCGCCCACCGCTGCCAGTTCCCCGCCCGCCGCCATCTTGTTCTTCCTGCCTCGCACCTTTCTCTGCTCCAAAGCCGATTTTTTGACCGTCCCGCTCCTGGTCCAGTCCATCCACCGGCAGATAGGCGCAGCAGATGTGTTCCCACACCGGGAAAAGTCCAACCAGCGCCACTACGGGCCCTTAAAAGAGCCCAAAAGTCCGAAAATAGCGGGAGCCACCGAACGTGCGGCTTAGCCCCGTATCACCGCAACCAGAAGTCCCCGAACCAGATGGGGTTTTTATGACAATCGGCAATGGTTTCATGGCCATCATTAGACTGTTAATTTGAGATTTTTATTGAATTCAAATTTCACCATCTGCAGTTACAGGATTCAAACCCAGCACATTACCCTGGATTTTTGGTTTACTAGTCTAGTGACAATACCACAACGCCACCGCCTTCCCGGCATGTCAAGCTAATCAACACCTGGATGATCCACAGCAACCACATCTGCACCAAGTGTTGGCAGCTCAAGGAACCTCCAGCTCATGAGCTGGAATCCAAGCTTCATATAGTGGGATGCATCAGACAGGGGAAAGTTACCTGGACACTGTTTCAGGAGGCAGTCACACCCGAGGCTAGATACTTCTGATTTGGTTTGGAACAGTAAGGTGTGACTGTGAACTAGGTAGGTATGAGGACCCAGGAGGTAGTGATGGAGAAAACCCAACCCCTGCAATTGTCCACAGGTTTAAGCTTCTTGTAGCTTGTGTGGATGAGAGCAGTGTTAGCAGGTGGATGAGCAAACTGACAGTGATACTGTGGTGCAGAGGGCCATTCAAGTAGAAGAGTAAAAGGGATAGTTGCAGTTGGGAAAAGTATACTTATGGGGACAGACGCTGTTCTCTACAGCCGAGAGCATGGTTGGGGCTGGTTTAGCAAAGGGCTAAATCGCTTGATTTGAAAGCAGACCAGGGCAGGCCAGCAGCACGGTTCAATTCCCGTACCAGCCAACCCGAACAGGCGACTAGGGTCTTTTCACAGTAACTTCATTTGAAGCCTACTTGTGATAATAAGCAATTTTCATGACTCCCGTAGGCTGTGTTGCCTGCCAGGTCTAGGACATCTCCTCAAGACTGGAGAGGAGCTAGCAGAGGGAAGGGGAAGGATTGAATTGCAATAGAAATAGAACATACGTGCAGAAGGAGGCCATTCGTCCCATTGAGTCTACACCAACCCACTTTTTCCACCCTATCCCCGTAATCCAATAACCCCTCCTAACCTTTTTGGTCACTAAGGGCAATTTATCATGGCCAATCCACCTAACCTGCACGTCTTTGGACTGTGGGAGGAAACCGGAGCACCCGGAGGAAACCCACGCAGACTTGGGGAGAACATGCAGACTCGGGACAGACAGTGACCCAGCAGGGAATCGAACCTGGGACCCTGTGAAGCCACAGTGCTATCCACTTGTGCTACCGCGCTGCCCTGGTCATGGTCCACGTAGGTAACAACAACATAAGTAGGACTGAGAAAGAGGTTTTGCAGAGGAGATTTGAGCAAATAGAGGCCAAATTAAAAAGCAGAACCACAAAAGGTAATAATGTCTTGATTACTACACCATGAGCAAATTAGCATATGGTAAATAAAACAAGATTTGAATGCATGGCTCCAGATTCTTATGGAAGAAAAAGTTTTCAATTCATGGGGCACTAGCACCAGTACTGAAGAGGTGGGCAGCCCATCATGTCTGTACCAATTCTCTGAATGTGCAATTCACAGTGCGACCGTCCCACCTACTTCCCGTTAACTCTGCAAATTCTTCCTTTTCAGATAAAAAATGTAATTCCCTTTTGAATGCTCCGATTGTGATTCGCCATCTGATTCCCTAAAGTCCTTAAGGGAGTTATAATCTGTTGTCATGACCTGGTCTGTCCTACATGTGACTACAGACTTGCAGCAATGTGATTGACTCTTAACTGCTCTCATGGGTAATTAGGGATTGAAACAAATTCTGGCTTTTCCAATGATGTCCACATCCCTTGAGGACTAAAATCCACCAAATCCCCAGGACGTGAGGGCCTAAGGTTCTCAAAAACTAGTTGCAGAGATGGTGAATGCACTAGCAATGATTTCCAAAATTTCCTGGACTCTGGAACCCTCCTAGCAGATTGCAAGTCAGCAAATGCTATTCAGAAGGGAGCAAGAAAACAGGGAACTACAGGCCAGTTAATCTGACATCATTCATCAGAAACTGCTGAAATCTATTATTAAGGAAGTCTTAACCATGCATAGCATGATTATAAGAAGTCAACATGGTTTTTACAAAGGGAAATAATGTTTCACAAATTTAGAGTTTCTTGAGGATGTAACTAGATTGGCACATATAGGGGAACCATGACGTGGTGTATTTCGATTTCCAAAAGGCATTTGCTAAAATGCCACACAAAAGGTTAATATACAAGAGTTCATTGAGTTGGGGGGGTGGGATATATTATCATGGATAGAGGATTGATTAACATACAGGTAGCAGGGATAGTTGGGGCAATTTTAAGTTGGCAGGCTGTGCTGGGGTCTCAGCTATTTACAAACTATATTAATAATTTAGCTGAAAAGTGGGAGTGTTACGTATCTAAGTTTGTTGATGATCCAATAATGAGGATACAATGTTGCTACAAATATCTAGACAGGTTAAGTGAGTGGACAATAAGGTAGCAGATACAGTATAATGTGGGGAAGTGTGAAGTTATTCACTTTGGTCGGAAGAATAGAAAAGCATGAAACTTGGAATTGTTGATATTAAAGAGATGTATTTGTTTAAGGAACACAAAGTTAACACAGGAGCAGCAAGCAATTAGGTAAGCAGATGGCATGCTGGCCTTTTAAGACATTTTGCTACAATTGGCAAGACCACTACTGGAATACTGCATGCAATTTTGGTCTCCATATTTAAGGACATACTTGTATTAGAGGCAGTAGAGCAGAAGTTCATTGGATTGATCCCTGGATGAGAAAGTTGTCCTATGATGAGAGGCTGAGCAATTTGGGTCTTTTTACTCTGGAGACGAGAAGAATAAGAGATGATCTCATTGAAACATTCAAGATGATGATGGGGCATGACTGAGTCATTGTTTCCTCTGGTTGTGGAATAGTCTCAGGATAAGGGATTGATCATTTTGGACTGAGGTTCCATCATTCAAAGGGTTGTGTATCATTGAACAAAGAACAGTTTACAGCACAGGAACAGGCCCTCTAACCCTGCACCGATCATGATGCCTGTCGCAGCTAAAGCTTTTGCACTTCCTCGGTCTGCATCTCTCTATTCCCTTCGTATTCATGTATTCGTCAAGATGCCTTCTAAACGCTGCTATCATATCCGCTTACAGCCCCCCCCCCCCCGACAGCACGTTCCAGGCACTCACCACCTCTGTAAAACAACTGGCTTCTCATCTCTAAAATTCCCCCCCACCCCCCCCCCTCACATCTTGAACCTACGTCCCCTATTAATTAACTTTTCCACCGTGGGAAAAAGCATCTAACTATCCACTCGCTCCATGACACTCAATTTTGTAAACCTCTATCAGATCGCCCCTCAACCTCCGCCATTCCAGTGAACACAATCAGAGTTTAACCAACCTCTGCTGATAGTTAATACCCTCCAGACAAGCAATATCCCAGTAAACCTCTTCTGCACCCTCGACAAAGCATCCACATCCTTCTGGTAGTGTGGCGACCAGAATTATACGCAATATTCCAAATGTGGCTGAACCAAGGTTTTGTACAGTTGCCAATTTTTATACTCATTGCCCGACCAATGAAGGCATGCAAGGCCTTATCCACCTGCGTTGCCACTTTCAGTGACCTATACGCCCAGATCTCTCTGCCTGTCAATACTTCTAAGGGTTCTGCCATTTACTGTATAATTCCTACCTGTATTAGGCCTTCCTAAATGCATTGGTATGGATTAAACTCCATCTGTCATTTCTACACCCCAGTCTCATCCTCTGACAATCCTCTTCACAATCCGCAACTCCATCAATCTTTGTGTCGCCTGCAAACTAACTAATCAGACCAGCTACATTTTCTGCCAAATAATTTATATATAAGAACATAAGACCATAAGAACTGGGAGCAGAAGTAGAGCGTCCGGCCCTTCGAGCCTGCTCTGCCATTCTATAAGATCATGGCTGATCTTTTCGTGGTCTCAGAACCACTTACCCGCATTCTCGCCATATCCCGTAATTCCTTTATTTTTCAAAAAAACATCTACCCTATCTTTAAATATATTAAATGAAGTAGCGTCTACTACTCCTTTCGGTAGGGAATTCCATACTTTAACCACCCTCTGAGTGAAGAAGTTCCACCTTGATTCAGTCCTAAATCTGCTCCCCCTAATCTTGAGGCTATGCCCTCTTGTCCTACTTTCACCTACCAGTGGAAACATCCTTTCTACTTCTTTCTTATCCATTCCCTTCAAAATGTTATATGTTTCTATTAGATCCCCCCTCAACCTTATGAATTCCAGTGAATATAATCCCAATCTACTCAGTCTCTCCTCATACGATAACCCCCTCAACTCCGGAATCAGCCTAGTGAACCTCCTCTAGTGCTAGCACATCCTTTCTCAAGTGTGGAGACCAAAACTGCACACACTACTCCAGGTGTGGCCTCACCAGCACCTTGTACAACTGCAACATTACCTCTCTACTTTTAAACTCAATCCCCTTTGCAATGAAGGACAAAATTCCATTTGCCTTCCTAATTACTTGTTGCACCTGCAGACCAACCTTCTGTGACTCATGCACAAGTACACCCAGGTCCCTCTGCATAGCAGCATGCTGCAGCTTTTTACCATTTAAGTAATAATCCATTCTATTGTTGCTCCTACCAAAATGTATGACTTCACACTTATTGACATTATACTCCATCTGCCAGACCTTTGCCCACTCACTCAATGTGTCAATGTTCCTCTGTAAGGTTTTACAGTCCTCAGTACACTTTGCTCTGCCACACACCTTCGTGTCATCTGCAAACTTGGATACCTTACACGTAGTTCCCAACTCCAAATCGTCTATATAAATTGTAAATAATTGTGGTCCCAACACCGATCCCTGAGGCACACCACGCGTCACTGATTGCCAGCCAGAATAGCACTCATTTATTCCCACTCTTTGTTTCCTGTTAGACAACTAATCCTCTATCCATGCTAGTACTCTACCCTTAACACCATGCATCCTTATCTTATGCAGCAGCCTCTTGTGCGGTACCTTGTCAAAGGCCTTTTGGAAATCTAGGTACACCACATCCACTGGGTCCCCTTTGTCTACCTTGCTCGAAACGTCTTCATAGAATTCCAAGAGATTCATCAAGCATGACCTGCCCTTCATGAATCCATGCTGCATCCGTTCAATGGGACAATTTCTATCGAGGTGCCCTCCTGTCTCTTTCTTGATAATAGACTCAAGCATCTTCCCCACGACAGAGGTTAAGCTAACCGGTCTATAATTCCCCATCTTTTGTCTACTTCCCTTTTTAAACAGTGGCGTCACATTTGCTGTTTTCCAATCCTCTGGGACTGCCCCGGTGTTCAGCGAATTTTGGAAAATTACCGCCAATGCATCTGCTATTACTCCAGCCATCTCTTTCAGTACCCTGGGATGCATTCCATCAGGGCCAGGAGACTTATCTATCCTGAGCTCCATTAGCTTGCCCAACACTTGCTCTTTCGTGATAGTAATGGTTTCCAGGTCCTCACCTACCTTCTTCTCTCGGTCAATTGCTGGCATGTTATTAGTGTCCTCCACTGTGAAGACCGATACAAAATATTTGTTCAATGCCTCCGCCATTTCATCATATCCCATAACTAAATGACCACTCTCATCCTCTAATGGACCAATGTTTACTTTAGCCACTCTTTTTAGTTTTATACAATTATAAAAACTTTTGCTATCTGTCCTTATATTCTGTGCCAGTTTTTTTTCGTGTTCTATCTTACTTTTCTTTATGGCTCTTTTCGTGGCTTTCTGCTGACCTTTAAAGTTTTCCCAATCTTCTAGTTTCCCGATGATCTTGGCCACTTTGTAAGCTTTCTCTTTCAATTTGACAGTCTCATGTATCTCCTTAGACACCCATGGTAGATTACCTCTTTTCTTACAATTCTTCCTTCTCACTGGAATATACTTTTGTTGAGCACTATGAAAGATTTTTTTGAAAGTACTCCACTGCTCCTCAACTGTCCTACCATAAAATATTTGTTTCCAGTCTACTTTAGCGAGGTCCTTCCTTATTCTATCGTAGTCCCCTTTGTTCAAGCATAGGACCCTGGTATTGGATTCTGGTATTGGATTCTATCATCACACTCTCCATCTGTATACTAAATTCAACCATGCTGTGATCACTCCTCCCAAGAAGATCCCTAACGATGAGGTCATTAATTATTTCTGCCTCATTACACAGGACCAGATCTAGGATAGCTTGCTCTCTCGTCGGTTCCATTACATATTGTTCCAGAAAACTATCCCGGATACATTCAACAAACTCCTCTTCAAGGCTACCCTGACCGAGCTGATTTGACCAATCTATATGCAGATTAAAATCTCCCATGATAACTGCTGTACCCTTTTCACAGGCATTAGTTATCTCTTCATTTATTGCCCGTCCCAGTGTAATGCTATTATTTGGTGTCCTATAGACTACGCCTATCGGTGTCTTTTTCTTCTTAGAATTTCTAATTTCTACCCAAATGGATTCAACCTCATTCTCCATAGAACCTATACATTCCTCAATGCCACCCTGATGTCGTCCTTGATTATTAGTGCTACTCCACTTCCCTTACATACCTGTCTATCCCTCCGAAACGTCTGGTACCCCTGGAGATTTAACTCCCAGTCGTGACCATCCTGCAACCATGTCTCCGTAATGGCTATCAAGTCATATTCATTCGCGATGATTTGTGCCGTTAATTCATCAACTTTGTTACGAATGCTACGAGCATTCAGGTAAAGTGCCTTAATGCTGACTTTCTTATCATTATTAGAGAAATTGGACATCATGAGATGTCCTAAGTTATCCTTCCTTTTTGCTTCATTCCTAGTCTGCCTTGAACTTAAACCCACCTGCACACATGCTAACCTGCTGCTTATCCTTCCATTTAACTCCCTGTCGCTTTCCCTTTCCCTTCCCCCCGACTCAGAAGTTTAAAGTCCTACTGACCACCCTATTTATCCTTTTCGCTAGAACACTGGTTCCAGATCGGTTCAGGTGGAGGCCGTCCCAACGGTACAGATCCCCCCGGTTCCAAAACTGGTGCCAATGCCCCATGAAATGGAATCCCTCTTTCCCACACCAATCCCTTAGCCACGTGTTTACTTCCCTAACTTTCTTATCCCTATGCCAATTAGCACGTGGCTCGGGCAGTAATCCGGAGATTATGACCCTCGAGGACCCGTTCTTCAATTTCCTAGTGCTGGATAATCCCCAAACAGGTCCTCCACCCTAGCCTTGCCTATGTTGTTAGTCCCAACGTGGACCACAACAACTGGATCCTCCCCCTCCCGCTCCAGTATCCTTTCAAGACGGTCGGAGGTGTCCCGCACCCTGGCACCGGGCAGGCAAAACACCATGCGGGACTCCCTATCCGGCTTGCAAAGGATACTATCTGTCCCTATAATTATAGAATCCCCTATAACAACTACTTGTCTTTTTGCTCCCCCCCTCTTGAATGGCCTTTTGCACCATGGTGCCATGGTCAGCTGACTCACCCTGTCCACAGCCCTTTTTCTCATCCGCACAGGGAGCAAGAATCTCGTACCTGTTGGACAAGGTCAAGGGCTGAGGCTCCTGCACTCCGAATCCCCCTACCTGCCTCACTTACAATCGCACCCTGTTTTTCCTGAACACTTACTGAATTTGAATTACTTAATCTACCGGGTGTGACTGCCTCCTGAAGCAAAACGTCCAGGTAACTCTCCCCCTCCCGGGTGTGCCGCAGAGTTTGAAGCTCAGACTCCAGATCATCAATTCTGATCCGGAGTTCTTCCAGCAACCAACACTTGCTGCAGATGTGGTCACTGCCGTTCACAATGGATTCAGCCAGCTCCCACATCATACAGCTACAACACATCACCTGTCCAACCATCTCTACTTATTTAATTAACGTTTACAAATATGTTAAATAATTTCTAGTACTTCTCTGCTAAATAAAAAGTTTAATTCAACTACTATAATACTCAATAATAAACTTATACCAAATAAGAGTAAAAAAAAACAACTTTACCTTATCAAATTGGTTAGAGGAGGAGGGCAGGTGGGAGACACTACACGTGTAGTGTCTCGGGTTTAGCTGCTGCCCAAATATATAGGATCACGTACCTACCCGGCAGCCCTCCTGGTCCACGTCACCTCCGCTCCTGCTCCCGCTCCCTCCCTACTACGAACAACAAATGTCACTGATCCCTGTGAAACACTCGGCACAGGTTTTCATTCAGAAAAGCACCATTCCACAGCTACCCTCTGTCTTCTATGACCGAGCCAGCTCTGTATCCATCTTGCCAGCTCACGTCTGTTTCCGTGTGACTTCACCTTTTGTACCAGTCTGCCATGAGGGACCTTGTCAAAAGCTTTACTAAAGTCCATGTCCATGCCCTTCCATCATCAATCATTTTGTCACTTCCTCAAAAAACTCAAATCAAGTGAGTGAGGCACACCTTCCCACCCGGCTAACTCACTCTTCCAACTTCTTCCATCGGGCAGGAGATACAGAAGTCTGAGAACACGCACGAACAGACTCAAAAACAGCTTCTTCCCCGCTGTTACCAGACTCCTAAACAACCCTCTTATGGCCTGACCTCATTAGCACTACACCCCTGTATGCTTCATGTGATGCTTATGTAGTTACATTATGTACCTTGTGTTGCCCTATTATGTATTTTCTTTTCTTCCCTTTTCTTCCCATGTACTTAATGATCTGTTGAGCTGCTCGCAGAAAAATACTTTTCACTGTACCTCTGTACAAGTGACAATAAACAAATCCAATCCAAAGCCCTTCACAAAACCATACTCTTAACGATAATAAGTCAATTTGTTTCCAAATGTGAGTAAATCCTGTCCCCTAGAATCGTTTCCAATAATTTCACTACCACTGACATAAGGCTCACCGGCCTATAATTTCCTGGATTATCCCGGCTACCCTTCTTTCTTTTTAAATTTAGAGAACCTAATGATTTTTTTCCAATTAAGAGGCAATTTAGTGTGGTCAATCCACCTAACCTGCACATCTTTTGGGTTGTGGGGGTGAGACCCACGCAGGCACACATGTGTAAAGTCCACACAGACAGTGACCAGGGACCGGGATCGAACCCGGGTCCTCAGCGCCTTGGGCAGCAGTACTGACCACTGTGCCGCTCCCTTTTACCCATCTTAAACTAAGGAATAACATTGGCTGTTCTCCAATCCTCTGGGACCTTACCTGTAGCCAATGAGGATACCAAGATTTCTGCTATGGCCCCAAGCAATTTCCTTTCTTGCCTCCCTCAGTATTCTGGGGAGATCCCATCAGACCCTGAGGACTTACTTTTTAAGATGCCCAACACCTCCTTCGTTTTGATATCTACATGACCCAGAATATCTACACACCCTGTCCCAGACTCATCATCCACCAAGCCCTACTCTTTGGTGACTACTGATGCATGGTACTCATTTAGTACCTCACCCATTTCCTCTGGCTCCACGCATATATTCCCTCTGTCTCGAGGGGGCCAACCCTTACCCTGGCTACGCTCTTACTCTTTATATATGTATAAAATGCCTTGGGATTATCTTTAATTTTTTTTGTCAAGGACTTTTTATGACCCCTTTTCGCCCACCTAAACACTTGTTCAAGTTCCTTCCTACTTTATATTCTTCAAGAGTTTTGTCTGTCCTCAACCTTCTAGACGCTCCTTTTTTTTTTGACTAGGCTCACAATATCCCTCGTTATCCAATGTTCCCGAAACTTGCCATACTTATCCTTCATCTTCACAGGCACATGCTGGTCCTCAAATTCTAATTAACTAGCGTTTGAAAGCTTCCACATGTCAGATATTCACCCTCAAAAACAGCCTTTCCCAAACTAAATTCTTCAGTTCCTGCCTAATATTAGTGTAATTAGCCTTCCCCCAACTTAGCAACTTCATCCAAGGACCATTTTTTCCCCTTATCCACGAGTACCTTAAAACATATGGAATCATGGTCACTATTCCCGAAATGCTCCCCAACGGATTAATCGGATCACCTGCCGGGCACATTTCCCAATACCAGGTCCAGTACGGCCCCGTCCCCAGTTGGACTTTTTCATATTGTTTCAAGAAACCCTCATGTTTGCGCCTAAAATTCTTCCCATCCAAGCCCCCTAGCACTAAGTGAGACCCAGTCAATATAGGAGATTTGAAATCACCCAGTACAACAACCCTGCTGGTTTACATCTTTCCATAATCTGTCTACATATATGCACCTCTATGAGCAAGATCCACCGGCCACATTGTGCTCTCGTCGAGCACGGTGCAGCCAGTGCATGCCGGGAGAGGCCTCCTGTGGGATTCCCAGCAGCCTTCACGCCTCGCGGGATCTACCAAAGACTCGCGAGGCATCAGTCAGGAGTATGGCCCAGAAGGGGCGGGGCCAAATGGCACGAGTCGAAGTCAGTTTAAAACTGACTTTGGCAAACTTACCCAGGATCTACCAGCCTCCACAGCAAGGCGACAACCGGGAGCTGGGCTTTCGGAGACCCCTAGGTGGTCAGGATCAGTGCAGGGTGGCTTCCTGGCCTTCCTCCTGGAATGCGAGCACCTTGGCACTGCCAAGCTGGCAGGAGCACTGCCCGGGTGGCAGTGCTAGGGTGGCACTACCAAGGCTCAGGAACCGAGGAGGACCATGCCCATGAAAAGGAGGGTGGGTTTCGCATGGGAGGAGAGGTGGGGGGGTCTGAAGATGAGGGACCACCAGGGACCCCATAGCGGGGTGTCATTGGGTGAGGGAGCAGACAGACAAGCTCACTTAAGAGATCAGGCAAAGTGGCAGCCTGATCTCGGAGTTCAGCTCCCTATGCTGAAAAAAATTCAAAGTGTGGGCTAAACTGGTGAGAAAGTCCCCAGAACCCAAAGAAGTAACAAAAAGTGTCTTGGGTAGGTGTGAAGAACTCGCCAGCAGAGCCGGCAGGAAACTCCCTGAAAAATCCGTCACCAATGAACTTAGAAGTTTTTCCATTAAATTGTGTCCCTTCTCCTACTGGCTGTTGGGATGCCTGTAGGTGAATCCCCAATATGGTGACTGCACCCTTCCTATTCCTGAGCTCTACCCATATTGCCTCCCTCAGTGTAGCTGTGATATTCTCCTTAACCAGTAGTGTACTCCACCACCCCTTTTACATTCCCCTCTATCCGCCTGAAGCATCTAAATCCTGGAACGTTTAGCTGCCAATTCCTGTCCCACCCTCGACCAAGTCTCTGTAATAGCAGAATGGAATTCGCTATCCCAGAGGGCTGTGGATGCTCTGGATTACTGTATATATTTAAGACCGAGATGTACAGAGTTTTGATGAGGAGGAAAGTGGAATGGGCAGGAAATTGAGTTGAAGCCCAACATCAGGCATAATCATATTGAATGGCAAAGTAGACCATATGGTCTCCACCTGTTCCTATTTCTTTTATCTCACTAGTCTAAGCCAAATGGTATTTGATTCACATAATATTATGTGCCATCAAATTGTCTGCATCAACATAGGATATTTCTTTTCGGGAATGTTCACAATTTTAAGTTAATAGAATTATTGCGTAATAGCCAAAAAAATTGTTCTGCTTGGTGTGTTTAGGCAACAGCTAACTTGTTCATTATGAATCATCAAGGTGCAATGCTTGCAGTGAAAATTCTTATGAAGGCGTTATTTTGTTTCCAATTCTCCACCCCTTTTCCATGCCAACACAGCCAGAGGGAAAATATCCATTTCCCAGTTATAATTATTCCGACACATATGTAACTACATAACGTTACCAAATACCATGACTACGTATCAACACAGAGCTGGGGTGGGGGTAGGGGAACATTTTGCACAAGAAAATACATTTTTTGCGTGACTTCAACATCATCAAATGACAAGGTTGTCAGAACTTGCCTTGCATTTCCAACATCAAGGAAATATTGGAAATACCACTTCAAAACTGGCACAACTCTCCGGCCTCGGTGCACTCTAGTTTGAGTGAAAAGGGGCCGGTGAATAGCGAGAGAGGGCGAAAAAGAGAAATGCACCAGGCGCCAACCAGCCTCTACCCCAAGCAAAATCGGGATCTCGCCATAGCGTGCTGAGAAACCCAATTATCACTGTTTAGCACAACGCTAAATTGCTGGCTTTGAAAGCAGACCAAGCAGGCCAGCAGCACGGTTCGATTCCCGTAACAGCCTCCCCGAACAGGCGCCGGAATGTGGCGACTAGGGGCTTTTCACAGTAACTTCATTTGAAGTCTACTAGTGACAATAAGCGATTTTCATTTTTTTCATTTCATTAAGCCCCATTTCCATACAATTAACGGGAACGACCCCAGAGCCATCGGCCTCCCCAGCAAGTGGTCACGCTGGCACCGATTAGTACTCCTTTTGAAAAATGTGAACCTTCTGGGGAGGGGGGGGGGGGGGGTGGGGAAGCTGAGGGGAATAGCCATCTTTGCTCACAGACAAAGAGACCAGGGGCGCTGGGCTTGCTACTCCAGTGCTCAGCGGAGGTGCAACCGTGCATGGCACCATGCCAATCCTGGATCGTGGTGTATCTGTTCCGGGGGCAACCTTAGCCCTGCCCATCTGTCCCACCAAGCACCCATAACCCCAGACTGTCGAAGCCTCTGACCATGCAGCTGAAGGCTGTTACTATTAGGAAATTGGCAATTGTGGTTAAGTGATCACTTCACACAACCTAAGTGGATTCCCGTGGGTGGGCAAGACATCTAGAATATGGGAGTCATTGCCTAGCATTCCAATCACACCTTGATGCATGAACACTGTGCGAGGCAACACCACACACACAGCAGCAAACATCCGAACACCCAGGGGATGGGACACAGCTCCAGAGACATGTCCACGGCCAGAGGGTGGGCGAGTGCTACGGGGAAGGAGAGATGGGCCACGGGTTCGGAGGTTGGCCCGCATTGTGTAAGAAAGTGGCAGAGATTGTGGTCAAGGGTGTTTATTGTGTTTTACAATTCCCCACTCACCTGATGGTCCCGCTCCCCGCCCCCCCCCCCCTACCTACCTACCTACCCTCTCCCCTGGTGCCCTCAGGTGATCTGCTTTGCCTTCCTAGCTCTACCGCTACCGTCTAGGTGCAATCCCAGGATGCAGCATGGTAGTACAGTGGTTAGCACAGTTCCTTCACAGCTCCAGGGTCCCAGGTTTGATTCTCGGCTTGGGTCATTGTCTGTGCGAAGTCTGCATGTTCTTCCTGTTTCTGCGTGTGTTTCCACCAGATGCTCCGGTTTCCTCCCACAGATCAAAAATGTGCAAGTTAGGTGAATTGGCCATGCTAAATTGCCCTTAGTGTTCAAAATCGTTAGCTGGGGTTACTGGGATAGGGTGGAGGCTTGGGGCCTCTTTCCAAGGGCTGCTGCAGACTCGATGGGCCGAATGGCCTCCTTCTGCACTATAAATTCTACGATTCTATCAGAGGTGAAGGAAGCCAGCTGCTTACCTCATCCCATGGCCTTTGCTCCCCTGGCAGGCAACCTCTGAGGGCAGAGTGCCTGGGCACACTTTTTGGCGGTACATGCACAACAAATCAGCTCGTAAGCCTTCATTTGCAGCGAGAAGCCCATGGGGCCTCGTTAAGTGGACTAATTAACGTTGAACAGTGTTGCCGGCCTCGTATCGGGAAACTCGCGGCAGTTCCTGCTCGCTACCACACTTTGAAATCTTTCCGTAGAATCACATCCAGTATCTTCAACATTCAGTCCCTGCACTAACAATGTACATTGCAGCAGTGTACCCATACTGGAGCAACTCACCAAGGTTCCTTTGACAACACCTTCCAAACCTCCACTTAGAAGAAGAGGGCAGCACATGTATAGGAACACCACTACTTGCAAACTCACCTCCAAGCCACACATCATCCTGACTTGAATTATATTGCCATTTCTGAACTGTCTTGGGTCAAAATCCTGGAACTCCCTTCCCAATAGCCTATATCAGATGGACTGTATCGGCTCTAAAATTCCAAAACTGTTGTTTGGAAACACCAGCTCATCCAGAAGTTTTGTTTCCCCAGCAGGATCACCCATTCCCTTGTCATTATCAGCATCATTTTAGAATAGTACTATAGGAGGACAAACATGGAAGATGCAACATTTGGATAAGTACAAAAAAAACTATTCTGTAATGTTTTTACACTGTTTTTGTTTCAGGTAAATATGAATGGGTGAGAGCTTCAGAGAATCTTGCCCCATATCTACAACGTTTTCCATCATTTTATAAAGCCAGAAAATTCCAAAATCCAAAAATGATACCAGCCATTTTTTTTTCTTTCCTTCATTTCACTGCAATTTTCAAACAACAAACAAATTTGTATAGTCAGCAAGTTTGGGATTATGACTTTTAACAATTCTCAACTAGATTAAATTTGTCCATGAAGTCTCGTCATAAAATCTATGGTGCAAATTGTTAATTAGTGATTGTGACAAACTAAATATCACAAAATGTGGTGGCATACTTCAACATAATTGTTCATTATCTTCAAAATGTTAGAGAGCCTCATGTTTTTTAAAAATTTAGAGTACTAGCCCTGGGCTAGTGCGTGGTCAATTCCAGTCCCACTTGACCCAGAGTCGCAGCACAAGTAAAATTAGATGCTATTTTAAACTACCCAAGGACCTTGGCTGAGCCCAATAAGCTGCAGTCATTGAATCCCTACAGTGCAGAAGGCCATTCAGCCCATCGTGTCTGCACCGGCCCTTGCAAAGAGCACCCTACTTAAGCCCACACCTCCACCCTATCCCCGTAACCCCACCTAATCTTTTTGACACTTGACAGTAAGGGCCAATTTAGCACGGCCAATCCACCTAAACTGCACATCTTTGGACTGTGGGAGGAAACCGGAGCACCTGGAGGGAAGTCACGCACAAAAGGAGACAAAGTGTAAACTCCACATGGTCACCCAAAGCCAGAATTGAACCCGGGTCCCTGGAGCACTGAGGTAGCAATGCTAACCATTGTGCCACACACAAATAACCTTTTACTATTTCACAGTATTATAATTAAACTGACAAAAATGTAACTGACTACCAAATGCCCCTTACCCTAACCCTCCCCTCTTTCAACTCACCCCACTCTATATATTATGATAAAATAAAAAGGATAAAAAGATCTCTGATGCACTATGATGGGTTTCAGTTAACGTCTTTCAGGAGTCAAGCTTTCACAGCAATGCTTCTTCCTTATAAAACTTGAGCGTTTTCTCTGACAAGGCTGTCTACGTTCTTTGTATCAAGATCATTTCAACGGTATAGTAAAGATGCGCAAGAGAGAGAGAGCGCAAGAGCCAAAGATGTAAAAATAAAAACTTGGCAGCAACAGGAAGTGAAATGCCCCTTTTGGGAAAATTGATCCTTTTGACTCAGACTGAACATTAGGTTCAGTATATTGAAAGACTTTCTATTTTTTCACCGCTAATGAAATTAGAAGAGAGGATAGGCAAAAAAAATAATAATTCTGCTTACAGTATTATTGACCCCAAACAGAGAATCTCATTAGAAATTTAACAACGCCAGAAACTCCAGATACAAATTCTTTTGACCACCTTGCAACATTGGTGAATGATAGTTCTAACCCCCAGACCATCATCATGCAGCATTTTACATTTAGCCCTGCTGCAAGGAACCCAGGGGAAACGATTGTGACATACACAGTACGATTAAGAAAATTGACGGAGTCATGCGAATTTGGATGATCGCTGAGTGATATGCTGCGAAGCAGATCAGTTTGCAGCATGAATAACAAACATACAGAAAAAGCTGCTAGCATAAAATAAAATTGCCCCTCAGAAACGGGCAGCCATTAAGCATGGAAATGGATAGTGGTGCTTCTGTTACCATCATAGGGGAGCAGACATTTAATTATCTTCAAGGCAGAGTTCAACTCCAAAAGTAATACAACAGCTAAATTGATTACATATACCAGGGAAACGCTAAAGATCTTGAGAAATACATTTGCGGAGAAATACATCTGCGGCAGTGACTTATCAGCACCAGTCTACTCAATGACCAATCGGCAACTACCAATCGTGTCGCAAAAAGCCAGGGCCCTAGCCACATGGGGCAAGACCTTGCATCAAAAAGTCGAGGCAGAACTTAAACATTTGGAAGAATTGGGAGTCATGGAGCGCAGTTTTGGGAATGGACTGTCCCCATACTAAAATTGGACCAAACAGTTCACACTTTTGGGGACCACAGACTGAGGATCGAGACAAAGCTAGCGAGCTGGGGGGAGGGGGGGGGGGGGGGGGGGGGGCTAACGTCTACAAAACTATGTTTTAACAATTGGAATTGGATGAGGATTCAAGAAAATTTGCAATGATTAAACCCAAAAGGGTTTGTTTGGTTACCCATTGGTGGGTCTTCAGCATGAGCTATCATTCAGCATACCATGAAACGTTTATTGCAAGATATACCCATTTTGGCAAACCTCAAAGAGGTGCTTTGGAGATTTAAAAAGGCAAGGAGAAGAGAGAGAGAAGTGTACCTTTCAGTTGGATTTAAAGTGTGGCCCAAAGGGCTATATGCTCGAGAAGTAAGAGCTCTAAAGGAAGCACCAGCACCCAAGTCTCTCAGCATTACTGGCACCATTACATCTGCTTTAAAGAAATTTAAACATTAGTATTGAAGCCACAAAAAGAAGCCTTCGAGAAAGTCAAACTTGATTTACAACCTTCAGATTTGCAAGTCCACTTCGACCCAAAGAGAGAGATAATCGTCCTTTGGCTTAGGGGCAGTATGGTCTCATAGGGTGGAAGACGGTGTAGAACGGCACACTGCTTTTGCGTCACGAACCTTAACTGGTGCCAAGAGAAAATACTCCCAAATTGAGAATGAGGGTCTAGCCATCAATTAGGAGGTTAAAAAATTCCGCGAGTATGTGTACGGGCGACAATTTGCGATCATCACAGCGCCAGGGTCCCAGGTACGATTGGCGGCTTGGGTCACTGTCTGTGTGGAGTCTGCACATTCTCCCAGTGTCTGCGTGGGTTTCCTCCAGGTTCTCCGGTTTCCTCCCACTATGCCCGAAAAACATGCTGTTGGGTAATTTGGACATTCTGAATTCTCCCTCAGTGTACCTGAACACGCGCCGTAATTTGGCGACTGGGGCTTTTCACAGTAACTTCATTGCAGCGTTAATGTAAGCCTACTTGTGACAATAAAGGCACAATAGTAGATCCAACATTAGTCACTTCCATAACATATTGCTCCAGGAAATTGGGGGGGCAAAAAAACATTCGACAAACATCTTCCATACGACCTTTGCCAATGTGGTAACTTGAGATCACAAAAGAATAATAGTCGAACACGTTGTTTAAAAGAAAGAACTTCTTTACATAAATAAATAACGAAGTTTAACAATAACAGTAACTCAGCAGAACAGTAGTAACTGTAATAACTATGAAAACAGGAGCATTAGTAATACACATCTTGCTTTCAGGAAGGGTACAGAAAAGGTTTACCAGGATGTTGCCTAGTATGGAGGGCATTAGCTATGAGGAGCGGTTGAATAAACTCGGTTTGTTCTCACTGGAACGACAGAGGTTGAGGGGTGACCTGATAGAAGTCTACAAAATTATGAGGAGCATGGACAGAGAGCATAGTCAGAAGCTTTTTCCAAGGATGAAAGAGTCAATTACTAGGGGACATAGTTTTAAGGTACGAGAGGCAAAGTTTAAAGGAGATGTGCGCCTTTGTTTACACAGAGGATAGTGGGTGCCTGGAACTCACTGCCGGAGGTGGTCGTGGAAGCAGGCACAATAGTGACGTTTAAGGGGCGTCTTGACAAATACATGAATAGGATGGGAATGGAGGGATGTGGATCCCGGATGCGTAGAAGGTTTGAGATTAGATGGGCAGCATGGCCGACGTAGGCTTGGAGGCCAAAAGGGCCTGTTCCTGCGCTGTACTTTTCTTTGTTTCAGATCACCCTCTTGCAGCCCGCCAAACTCATATGCTTAGAACCCCCAGATGCCAGTAAAACAAATACATAGGATATGGTTTAACAGCATTCTGTACTCAAAATTACACTCAAACATTTCTCACCCCTCGAATTTCAATCCCTCATCAGGACTAAAATACAACAAAAATATCTTAATTACACAAAAGACTGTCAGGAGCTTTGCAATGGCATTGCAACCTACTAAATATCATTGGTGAATCTTGTCACAATTGATCTGGAATCATAGGTAGATTGAGAATCTGAACATGAATGTTCCTCTTCTACTCCCCCAGCAGAGACAACCAGCAAACCTGGAAACACAGGAGCCACTTCCTGGTGGATACCCGCAGCAGCATCCACCTTCTGCCATGTTATCTGTAACGGTTGCTGACTCGGAAACCTTTTCCAACTCTGGTCATAACATAATGAACATGGTCTTGGTGTCTGTGAATATCTCCAGTGTTGCAGTCTCATGATCCAATATACTGGACCACTTTGGGTCAAAATCATTCTTTGTTATTGCCAAAGTTCCGAATATAAACCCGATCATTCTGTTTAAACTGCCTCTCTTTGGCAGAGTCGTTGTGTCCCTACCTCTGCTTCTCTTGGCTTCTGCTCACTTTTGCTCTGAGATCAGGATGAAGCAGATCCAGATAAGGCTTTGGCCTTCTACCCAACCACAATTCCGATGGAGAGAGCCAGTTACGATTGTGGCGTGATATGATACTGGAATAAAAATTGAGAGCTTGCGAGCTGTTCAAACTTTTGAGGAGGGATTGAAGAGAATGGCAGTACAAAGCTCTCAAGAACACTCTGTACTCAAAATTGCACTCTGGTTCAGTCTGTGTGAAGATTAAAATCATTCACAATTAGTCCCCGTCTTTGCTTCAACCCCAATATTATTCTTGTTTAATGCTCAGCCCAATAGTATAAATACCATTAGGCGACTTTTAAATTATCCTACCAGTATTTTCTGACTTGTTATTCCTAATTACCACCCATACAATTGATTCTACTTCCTGATATTCTGAGCGAAGATTCTTTCTCATTGGTGTCCTAGAATCATTCTTTATTATCAGGACTACTCTTCTTTTCTATTCTGCTTGTCTTTTTAGAATATTGAATACCTTGGAATATTTATTTCCAACACATGGTCACTTTGTAACCATATCTCTGTAATGGCATTTGGATCTGAACCATTTATCTCAATTTGTGTCACTCGTTCCTCTGTCTTATCGCAGATGCTTCCCACATTCAGAGCCTTAAATGTATTTTTTAAACTATTCTCTGCATGGACCATATTTGCTGATTTTACTCCAACCTCACAAGCACATTACATCATGCTCCTGCCAAATACGTAATGAATGAGTGGATTACGACAGAATAGTAGAATAAACTGCAAAGTAATATGGGAACATAGGAAGGGGAGTAGGCCATTTAGCCTTTTGAGTTTGTCCACTATTCCAGGAGATCACACCTGATCTGCAACGTAATCCCATATACCACTTTCTCCATATTCCTTAAATATTTACAAAATAGTTTATATAGCCTATTGAGGTATTAAAAGAGATATTAAAAGCTACCTTAAAATGAACAGGTACATTCTACAGTTTTTCTGATTTAACCAGAAACGCTTCAGGCCACAATGAGTTCAGATGGGGTTAATCGAGTGACTTCATTGTGAAACAGGAACAAATCACCACAATAAAAGAACCATTTATTAGTAATGAGAAAGCAAAATCTAGATTGTTAAGTTTCTAAACAAAAATCTACATAAAATAACACTGAAATGGAAGAATTTGGAATGTCTTTTATGCTGATTTAAATGGGGTACAATCAGCACAATACACAAAGCTACAACAACCCTACTATTTGTAACTCAAACAGGATATTAGTGAGCATACTTCTTTTATTATGCCAGCATCAAGGAGTTGGGCGGGGGGGGGGGGGGGGGGGGGGCATAGAAATAATGCTGTAATATTCTGTATTATGTAACAGGGTTTTTCCACCAAGCTGAGTCAGTTACTCTCTTTATTGCTAAGAAAAGGTGACTCACCACTGACTTCAAAAGAATTATGCATATGTGAAAAGAGATAAAACAACGCTGCAGTAATTCTGCCCATTACACATGTGGGCTTTGAATGTGGATCATTTGATAAATTTTCATTTGGTTGATTTTCCCCCTTCCCACTTTACACCATATTCCACAGCAAACTGAATCTGGTTCTTCTTTGCTGCATTAAAAGTTAATTTCATCCGACCCAATACATTCTCTCTTGCACCAAGGAACAGCCTGCAGTAGCCAAACCAGTGAAATCACAAATGCAACTGCAGTAGTGGATGAATAAAACAGATATACAATAGAACCTGAAACTCTTGTACTGTAGGTCCCTAGTTAATAAACCCAAATCGGCACAAAATTTTGTTGAGGCTAAGAATACAAGAATAAAGACATAACGGACGGTCACATGTTTTGCAGCAGCGGGAGGTAGACCGCTATTGGCTGACAGCACAACCTTCTGGTCCCACCATTGTCAATGGGGTTTCCCATTGAATGCACTCCTCGCCGCTCGGAAACCCATGGCAAGGGTGTGCCATCAGCAGGACCAGAAGATCCCACCAGCGTGAACAGCCGGAAAGTTCTGGCCAATGATAAAGTTGAATGATAATAGTTAGGCCCACATTAAAATTACAGAATGCAGTTTTGTGAAAGTGCATGTAAATCATGGACAGCTAGAAGTGTTGATACTGCACAAGAGGATGATGGCAGAAATGGCAAAATGTAGGCATGACAAAATATTTGAAACACCAAGGCTATTTTCATTGGAGGAGGAATTGTAGCAGATTCAACAAAGTTAAAAAAAGCTGGCATTTAATGAGAAACTCATGGATCAAGACACTTTACAGCATGGTCACTCTTGTAATGTAGGGAAATACAGCAGCTAGTTTTGGTCAGGAAAACTGTTCGGGTGAATACAGAATTAATATTTCCTCTGGTTCAAGAGGCAGTGACAAGAAGCCATCAATTTAAAATTACAACCAAGACAGCGTGGAATAGGGTGAGAGGACATTCCTTGATAGCATTGAGCTGTTGGAGCATGAAACCCATTTCCACAAGGGGTAGTTGAGGGCTTCATCTCGGAAAGGAAAAATTCAATAAATATATGGAGCAGAGGAAAATATAGGGCTGCAGGGACAACCCACATGACTAGAATTAGATTTGGACTTCTCTGGCAGTGTACTGCAAATGGTTTATTGCTCACAGTATGTGATTTTATAGGTACATGGTTTATTTTGTAAACTTCACAATTTTATGCAAAATAAATTTGGTGTATTTTCCCCATATCACATCCTTCAAACTTCTTTAACTCCTAAGCTATGACAGCAAAAAAGGTTGAATGCATTATTAATATTTTCCTTTTTAAAATCAGGACTTAAAACTCAACTAATTTAAATAAAAATAAGTAATAAGTATTAATAAGCAACTTGAAATGTGAAGAGTGATTTCAATAAGTACTTTAAATGTTATGTTCTATTCAAATGACGCACCAAAATGAAGTCTGAACCCAAAATGGTAAAACTAACAGCAAAAAGGAAAATGAAGGCTATCGTTACTGTCCTCGTGAGTTTTAGAATGTTAAAATGAATTTAGGCAATTTCAATCTGCACACCATGGGGGCGATTCTCCGAGCCCCACGCCGGGCCGGAGAATCGCCACAACCGCGCCACGATGCACCGACGCCGGCGCGCGATTCTCAAAGGTGCGGAGAACCGGCACCATTTGCGCCGGTGTGTTTGGCAGGGCCGCCGATTCTCCAGCCCGGATGGGCTGAGCGGATACGACAGAGTCCCACCGGCGGCATTCACCTCTGGTTGCTGCCAGCGGGAACTCTGCGCAGAGTTTGGGGGGGGGGGGGGGGGGGGGGCGGCCTGTGGAGTGGACTTTTATTCTTTACCTCAAAGCTGGAAACTGTTATAGTTTGAACCACAGATTAGCAAGTTGTGGAGAATGTATAATATATATTCACACTGTACATCACTGTGTCCCTGTGGGCTCCATCTGTGAGCCGTTGCACGGCTCTGCCCACAGGGGAAGATGAGGAGCATGCACAGGGCTCCGCCCTTGGCTCCGCCCATGGCCCCACCCACAACCGAAAGTATAAAGTGCTGCGGTCTTGCGAGCCTGCCTTCAGTTCAGCTAGTCGTAGACAGGCTCAGTTGGAAGTCGATTAAAGCCACAGTTTATTTCTACTCGTGTCTTTGAGTGAATTGATGGTCACATCAATTTAATCGACTTTAAAAAACTACCATGGAATCACCCCTCAAACCCGATCGACTGGAACTCGATCCACAGGCCGCAGAAGTGAAGGAAATATTTCTGCATTGGCTTCGGTGCTTCAAGGCCTACCTGGCTGCGTTGATTACCTCCGCTGTTACTGAAGAACAGAAACTCGGTCTTCTACACACATGGGTGAGCCATCGTATTTCAACTCAACCTGATAGTACCGACTCGTACACCGAGGCCCTCGCGATACTCGACCGCCTGTACGTGCGGCCCGTAAATTAAGTTTGCGCGCGGCATATTTTTACAACCCGCCGCCAGCGCCCTGCAGAGTCGCTAGAAGACTACCTGCACGACCCGAAAGCTCTAGCACGAGAATGTAACTTCCAGGCTGTGACAGCCTCCCAGCACATGGAACTCGCCGTCCGAGATGTGTATGTTGCAGGGGTCTGGTCCAATTATGTGCGCCAGCGTCTCCTCGTAAAAGGGGCCCAGAACCTGGAAGACACGGTAACGCTAGCGACCTCCTTAGAGGTCGCTTTCTAAAGCTTAAACTCATTCCCAGCCAACCACGCGACTCCATCGTGGACCCCCGACCAGAGACTACCCCAGCCCACCTTCCCACCACGGAGGGCTATCGTGCCACTTTTTCAGCCAGCCCCAACACCCCCGACAGCACTGCCAGGCTCAACGCGACTTGCAGCAGCTGCGGGCGGAAAGGAGACTTTGCGAAGGTATGCCTGGCTAAAACTAAAAACTCCAACTCGAACGCTAACCAGAACAATCGCCCCTCCAACTAACAGGTCTGCAGACCCCGCAATGTGGCAGCGTGTCTGCCGACTCCTCCTCCGCACGACATGTGCGACTCATGGGAGCCTCCATCTTGGCAACCCTCCCCCACGTGGCCGGCCATGTGAGATTCATGGGGGCCACCATCTTCCTTGCCACCCGCCACGTGCGATCAACGGGGGTGGCCATCTTGGACGCCATCTTCCTCGCCGCCCGCCACGTGCGATCAACTGGGGTGGCCATCTTGGAAGCCATCTTCCTCGCCGCCCGCCACGTGCGATCAACGGGGGCCACCACCCAAGATGCCACTCGACGACTACGACCTCCGCGGACAGTCATCACAGGGCCACTCCAGCACCGCTGACCACGCCACCTACTACCCGCAGCTCAGCGCAGTCACTTTGGACCAGTCGCGGCCAAAGCACCTCAGAAGCTCTGTGATGTCCATTCAAGTCAACGGATACAAGACACAGTGCTTCTTCGACTCCAGGAGCACCGAGAGCTTCGTTCACCCAGACCTGGTAAGACGCTGCTCGCTCCCGATATTTCCGACACAGCAAACTATCTCCCTCTCCTCGGGGTCGCACTCTGTCCAGATACAAGGGAGCACTATTGCAACACTAACGATACAGGGTGCCAACTACTCCAACTTCCAATTGTATGTACTCCCAGACCTCTGCGCCCCTCTCCTACTCGGACTCGATTTCCAGTGTAACCTCAGGAGCCTAACACTCAGCTTCGGCGGACCCCTTCCCCCTCTCACAATATGCAGTTTAGCAACACTAAAAATCGACCCCCCTCCACTCTCACCGCTAACTGCAAACCAGTGGCCACTCGCAGCAGGAGGTATAGCCTGCAGGACAAGTTATTTATTAGAGCCGAAGTCCAGCGGCTCTAACGTGAGGGAGTCATAGAGGCCAGTAATAGCCACTGGTGAGCTCAGGTGGTGGTCGTCAAGACCGGGGAAAAGTTCCGGATGGTGGTTGATTACAGCCAGACCATTAACCGGTTCACGCACCTCGATGCGTACCCCCTCCCCCGGATTGCAGACATGGTAAATCAGATCGCCCAGTACCGCATCTTCTCCACGGTGGATCTGAAGTCTGCATACCACCAGCTCCCAATCCGCCCGGAGGACCACGACGCCAACCTCCACCAATTTCTCCAAACCACCCAAAAACCCAATCTCACCTACAATAAGGAGAAATGAGTTTTCCGCGCAACCAGACTAGCCATCCTCGGCTACGTCATGGAAAACGGGGTCAAGGGACCCGACCCTGACCACATGCTCCCTCTCCCCCACTGTTTCAGGGCCCTCCAGAGATGCCTGGGATTTTTCTCCTACTACGCCCAGTGGGTCCCCAGTATGTGGACAAAGCCTGCCCACTATTTAAGACCACACTCTTCCCACTGTCAGCCGAGGCCCGCCAGGCCTTCAACTGCATTAAGGAGGACATCGCCAAAGCCGCCATGCGGGCGGTAGATGAATCCGTCCCATTTCAGGTGGAGAACGACGCCTCAAGAGGTCGCTCTCGCTGCTACTCTGAACCAGGCAGGTAGGCCAGTGGCGTTCTTCTCCCGAACCCTCTCCGCTTTGGAACTTCGACACTCCTCAGTCGAAAAGAAAGCCCAAGCCATTGTGGAAGCCGTACGGCACTGGAGGCACTACCTCGCAGGTGGGAGGTTTACTCTCATCACCAAACAGAGATCGACTGCCTTTATGTTCGATAACTCGTAGCGGGGCAAAATTAAAAATGACAAAATCTTGGAGGTGGAGGATTGAACTCTCCACCTATAATTATGATATTGTATAGCGTCCGAGGAAGCTCAACGAGCCCCCAGATGCCCTGCCCGCGGCACATGCGCCAGCGCACAAGACGACCGATTACAGGCAATTCACAATGACCTCTGCCACCCGGGGGTCACGCGGCTCACCCACTACATCAAGGCCCGCAATCTGCCTTTCTCCACTGAGGAGGGTAAAGCTGTCACCAGGAATTGCCCGATCTGCGCGGAGTGTAAACCACAATTCTATAGACCAGACAAGGCCCACCTGGTAAAGGCATCCCGGCCCTTTGAACGACTGAGTATCGATTTCAAAGGGCCCCTTCCCTCGACCAACCGTAATATTTATTTCCTTAACATCATAGATGAATTCTCTCGCTTCCCGTTTGCCATCCCATGTCCCGATATGACCTCCCATACAGTCATCAGAGCCCATGCCCCGATATGACCTCCCATACAGTCATCAGAGCCCTGCACAGTGTCTTCACCCTATTCAGTTTCCCTAACTATGTCCACAGTGACAGGGGTACGACCACTAATCAGACTCCTCACGAGCGATTATTTGTTTTCCCTAGGGGCACTACCACGGGGGCCTCGCTTCCATCCTGGTCGAGGACATCGGGCTCTGTCCTCATTCGGAAGCACGTCCAGACACATAAAAAACAGACCCACTGGTAGAGAGGGTCCTACTACTGCATTCAAACCCCCACTGCGCATTTATCGAGCACCCCAACGGCCGACAGGACACTGTTTCCCTCCGGGACCTGGCGCCTGCAGGATCTACCACCACTACTACTACCACTACTGCGAGGTACCCCTCACACCACACCCCACCCAACCCCCCACGCCCTGCATCTACAGGCTTCCTTTCACGCGTCACACCGGTCAGGAACGAAGCTCGGGAAGAACCACCCGCGGAGTCCACCCTCGGATTCACACCGAACATCTGCACACAGCCATCCGAAGCGGCTGCAACTCCGGTGCTCCGCCGGTCCCAGCGAACAATTCGAGCACCGGACCGACTAAACTTATAGACCCGTCACCCCCGACGGACTTGATTTTAACAGGGGATGTATAATATAAATTCACACTGTCGGCTCCATCTGTGAGCCGTTGCGCGGCTCTACCCACAGGGGGAGATGAGGAGCATGTACAGGGCTCCGCCCTTGGCTCCGCCCACAACCGGAAGTATAAAGTGCTGCGGTCTTGCGAACCTGCCTTCAGTTCAGCTAGTCGCAGGCAGGCTCAGTTGTAAGTCGATTAAAGCCACAGTTTACTTCTACACGTGTCTTTGAGTGAATTGATGGTCGCATCACAAGTGATATAAATAAAGCAATGGAATGTGTTCAAAGTGGAGTATAATTTTTCTTCCACATAAACAAGGCCATAACACCAAACAAATCAACAAGAAATGGTAGAATTGACTCCCGATAGAGATCAAGGAACAGATTACTGAAAGATCTGATATCTACAATCAAGTCAGTACCATCTGGGTTCCTGAGTTACGAAGAACAAAGAACATTGCAGCACAGGTACAGGCCCTTCGGCCCACCAAATCTTCGCCGATCCAGATTCCTTATTTAGACCTATTACTTATTGCCCAAATGATCTGTATCGGTCCATTCCACACTCATTCATGTGTCTATCACGATACATCTTAAACATCGTTATCATGCCTGCCTCCACCACCGGCAACGCATTTCACCCTATGCGTGAAAAATCTTCCCCGCACATCCCCTAAACTTTCCCCCTCTCACCTTGAACCTGTGCCCCTTGTAATTAAGTCTTCCACCCTG
The DNA here is from genome assembly GCF_902713615.1 of Scyliorhinus canicula. NCBI lineage: Eukaryota > Metazoa > Chordata > Chondrichthyes > Carcharhiniformes > Scyliorhinidae > Scyliorhinus > Scyliorhinus canicula. The sequence goes on along the minus strand of NC_052155.1, from coordinate 107,227,061 downwards.
GGGAAAAACCTTCTGACTATTCACCCTCTGTACATCTCGTAATTTTCTAGACCTCAATCAAGTCTCCCCGCAGAATCTGTCTTTCCAACAAAAACAATCCAAGTTTATTCAACCTCTCCTCATAGCCAACACCCTCCAGACCAGGCAAGATCCTGGTAAACTTTCTTTGCACTCTCTGCAAAGCATCTACGCCCTTCTGGTAGTGTAGCGACCAAAACTGCACGCAATATTCCAAATATGGCCGAACTAAAGTTTTATACAACTGTAACATGACCTGCCAATGCTCCGGTCGATGAAGACAAGCATGCCGTATGGAACTATGGATCTGAATGCCCAATTATTCAAAACAATTCTGCCTCACACAGCAAAATAATGATGAGATAATGATCCTAAATTTATAAAATTAGTCTTACATCAGTGGTGGGCAAGTAAAATCAACCCTGAGAGCCACATAGAAAGGCATGGACTCGTCAGGGATAGTCAGCATGGATTTGTTAAAGGAAGGTTTGCCTCACAAATTATTTGAGGAAGTTTCAAGAAGGGTTGATGAAAGTAGTGCAGTGGATGTAGCAGATTGGTCATAAAAAGTAAAAGCCCAAAGAAATTGAGAAGTCTATTGCCGCTTTAAAATGTAGCAACATCTAGATCTCCTGAAGATACAAGAAGAAAATTCAAGATTCCAAATTACCATACCCATACTTAAAAACATAAGTATCAGATATTAAAATTACTTAGAAAAAAAGAAGAGGATGTTGGAAAAATTCAGCAGGTCTGGCAGCATCTGTAGGGAGAGAATGTAGAGTCAATGCTTAGAGTCCTTATGATAACCCTGAAACACAAGTAATTTTTTACAAAAATGAAAAATCAACATGTAGTAGTATACTATTCCTAATAAAGACAGAGGCATTTAGGAACAAGGTTTCTCATTGTAAGTTTAGGAAATGTTTATTACCTTTGCTTGTCAGACCTTGTGAGATGCTCAATTACAAGGGAAAAACACAATTATCTTTTGATTAAAAACCTATGCAGAGTAACAGATAGATCCTGTAAATCTAAGCAAATGTCGAAGATAAGGAGAATTGGGGAACTTCATAATTAAGGAAATTGTATTGGTTTAATACAAAGCATTCGGTAACTGAAAAATAGTTGGTCTTAGTAGGGTAGACTAAATCTCATGTACATGGTCAGCAACTTAAGACACCAGATACATTGCATGTTCAGTACAGTGCTACATATCTGAACGTTTTCCAAATGGAACTTCTGAAACCTAAAAACTTATAAGACCCATAATTAAGGAAAAGGTCTGTTTCCAGAAAAAAGGTCAGACATTTATTTCAAAATTACGCAACTTCCTGAGGAGAATAGGAAGACAAACTCCTAATTTCTAGTAAACATTTATAGTCGTTTCTCTATCATCCATAATAAACAGTTGCTGTTGGATCAACCAATTATGACCAACAACTTTAAAACTGATTTAAAATGCTTGGACTCCAGAGCATTGAAGCGGAATTTGACACAAGGAATTTGAAAGTACACAAGTCAAGAGGCCGACCATAAGATCACATCATATACAGGGAAGGTCATTTGACCCATCTTCCCTCATCCATCAGAACCACCCTAATCTACCATTGCTATATCAAATTGCTTCTTCAATTATTCTCGAGTTTTCAATTCCAAAATCCCAAGTACTTTCTTTTTTAAATTTAGAGTACCCAATTCATTTTTCCCCCAATTAAGGGGCAATTTAGCGTGGCCAATCCACCTAGCTGCTCACGTTGTGGGCGTGAAACCCATGCAAACACAGGGAGAAAGTGCAAACTCCACACGAACTGTGACCCAGAGCAGAGATCGAATCTGGGACCTTGACGCATGAGGCAGCAGTGCTAAACAGTGCGCCACTTTGCAGCCCTTTAAGATCCCAGGTACTGATTGTTCATTGCATGAACAACTACCTTCCGATACCAGTCCTAATGTTACCTCCGACTCTTTAAACCAGTCTCTCCTTGGTCTACCTCCAGTTTAATTTAAAGCATTCCAGATGCATTTTTTTACCACCAAATCATTTGCAATATTACATACCATTACAGGCCGAAGAAACGAGAGTCTCAGCAGTCTTGCTTCATTAGTCAGATGCCAACACTGAAGATCAGCCTCGTGACTCTCCTCTGCACTGAATGGTTCCCTTGTTTCTTGCACATTACACAAAGTGCAGCTTTAACAGGACGCTGTACATCATGATAAAAAATTCCTCTGACTTTCATCCTACTGTTTTAAGGTTCTGGTTGAAATTTCCATTGGTTTTGCTGATTGCTGCTCTGCATTGGTTGCTTGTACATTTGTGTGTTATTTTAAACCTCTTTCCAATTTTACCCGAACCTATTTCAACATAATTTGCTACGTCACAATTTTCTCTTTCCTACATGCGATACTTTATACATTTAACTGCAATAAATTTTTATTTCCCATTGTTCAGCCCATTTTTTTTTTACTCCTTTTTATATTTTCAGGGCCGCCTCCTTTAAAGAACAAAGATAAAAGAAAAGTACAGCACAGGCACAAGCTCTCAGCCCTCCAAGCCTGTGCCGATCGTGATGCCCTCACTGAAAAAAATCCCTTCTGCATTTACTCGGTCTGCATCCCTCTATTTCCTCCATATTCATGTACCCATCCAGATGCCTCTTAAATGTTGCTAATGTGCCTGCTTCCACCACATCCTCTGGCAGTATGTTCCAGGCACCCACCACTCTCTGCGTGAAAAAAACTTACCGTGGACATCTCCCTTAAACTTTCCCCCTCTCACCTTGAACCTGTGGCCCCTTGTAATTGACACTTCCAACCTTGGAAAAAGCCTGTGACTATCCACCCTGTCTACACCTCTCATAATTTTGTAGACTCTATCAGGTCTCCCCTTGGCCTCAGTCTTTCCAGTTTATTCAACCTCTCCTCATAGCAAACACCCTCAAGACCAGACAACATCCTGGTGAACCTTCTTTGCACTCTCTCCAAAGCTTCCACGTCCTTCTGATAATGCAGTGACCAGAACTGCACACAATACTCCAAATGTGGCAGAACCAAGGTTTTATATAGTTGCAACATGATTTCCCAACTCTGTACTCAATGCCCCGGCTGATGAAGGCAAGCATGTCATATGTCTTCTTAATCACCTTGGTCACCTGTGTTGCCACTTTTAGGGAACTGTGGACATGCTGTAGCCACCTGGGTTGGCCATTTCCAGACTTTAAAATGGAGATCCGCTAAGAATGCGGGGAGAAATGGCCAAACGCAGGAAAACAAGCAGGCGCAAACTCTCCTGTATATTAGAACTTGCAGAAACCCAGGCAGCACTGAAACTGACGACCACCTACATATTGATGAGCGATCCCGGGAACAATTGAAACAGTTAAGATAATCGAGGCCAAGCCAGACTCCTCGGCGCCAGCGGGAGACAAAACAAAGGGAGGCCAACGGACACTTAGGAACCGCCCAGCAATCAGGGAACAGCTCCAGTATTGGAGAAATCGATCCAAGTGATCAGAACTCAGTCCAATCACTTGGAACCAAGTACGGGGTCCGCCCAAAAGGGCGAGAAGCCCCTGGGGACTATAAAGTAGAGTCCCCAAGTTCAATTCGTCCCTCTTGGCAGGGTCTCTCAGCAGCTCGAAACAACCCTTGACAGAGACCTGCCTAGCAGCTGAACCAACCAAGTAAGTGTCCAGTCAACGCACGTTACAAGATAGGCGCTCCTAACCCTTAGTCCATACCAGCTGGAAGCCTGCAGACTCAGAAGCGAACGAAAGGCCATTTGTTCCCCTGACCTGGTGGGCCAGTTTCCAAAGCTAAGTATTGGCCGATTAGCGTTAATGATAGTCTAGTGAGTAGTATTTTATGCATGAGTAGCGATTGACTGTGTATATAATAAATGTGTTTTGATTTGAACCTTAATAACTGGTGTATTGACTTATTGATCAGCAGTTGAACTTGAACCTCGTGGTGGTATCATAAAGATACCTGGCGACTCTAGAGCAAAGGTTATAAAACAGAGCAATTAAGTGTAAAGCACACTTAGCAACATTTCGCAACATTTATTGGTGACCCTGATGGGACTCGACTTAGAAGTGGCCCCCCCACCCCCACCACTCCGAGAGAACGCAAAAATTTGAATTAGAATCCAATTGGGAACAGAAATAACCACAAGTGTTCAAGCAGTTCTGATCAATCCTCAGAATTCGAAAGTGTGTTAATGCATGCGTATTAACATGGTTGTAAGGTAACCCAGAGATTTTGTTCTGAAAAACTGTCGGGAGTTTGTATTCCGGAAATTAGCGAAAGCCGTACCCGTGTTTACAGCACCGCCTTAGTACCCCTCGTTCCAAATTTTAAAAGAGAGCATTCAGATAGGAAAAATGGCAATGAAGGCAATGGAATGCCTCATGAACCCTCAAGAATTCGTGGTCGCAGCGACCAGCAGTAGAGTGGGACAGTGTCCCATTTGGGAAGTTGAGATTAGAAGGTACCTCAAAGGGAAGGGATGGTCCCTTTGGAGTGACTTTTGTTCAAATGAGGAAATTGGTCCCGGGAGTATAGGACAAACTTGGTGGGAGAACCTGAGCGAAATTCATAAGAGCTTAGGGAAAGCTCGCAAGCCGATGCCAATTGTGTCTTGTCTGGCACAATTGCGAGGCACAGAGGTGGTCGTTCGGACGCTCCGCAAAGAGTTAGAAGAGAGGAATCGAATGAGCAAGGTTGATGTTAGCGAGATCGAGAGGGAGAATATAGAGTTAAGAACGAAGTTAGCAGCAAAGGACGGAGAGGTGGATGATGCCAAGAGGGCACACCAGTCTTGTCTGGCGCATCTGAGCAGCTTCCAAACCCAATACGATAAGGCCTATCAGGACACACAACGTGCAGTCCTGGTAAGAGAAGAGACAGGGAAACAGGTAGAGGCATTGCAAAAGCAGTGCAGCGATCTAAAAGCAGCATTAAGAGCACTCCATGCTGCCACCATGGAGCAGAGACAAAGCTCAGTGGATCACGCAAAATGCCGGAAGCAGATTGCAGGACTGCAGTCTCTGCTTTAAGTCCAAAATGGATTTCAAAGCACCTTTGGATCCCAGTTAGATGAAGAAAACGGCCCTGATTGGCAAGAACTAAAAGAGACAGCGCATAGATATGTACAGGGAACATGTGCGCAAGGAAAGCCCCAAAAGAGAAAAGCACCCCAACCCCCCACAGAGCAGATAGATCAGTGTGGTGAATGTAATTCACACTGTAATATAGATACCATATTATTGTAAGTGCAGTTGCGTTGCCCGACCACTAGGGGAAGTAGCACTGGGAATGCATAGGAGTTTGTACAGGGCTCCACCCTTGGCTCCGCCCACAGCTCCTCCCCCGGACTGCTGTATAAAGATCGATGTCCAGAGCCAGCCGACCAGTTCATCCAGGGTTCATCGTGTTACAGGCTGGCTCTGTTGTAAGTAGATTAAAACCACTGTTCATATCTTAAAACACGTGTCTCGTGAATTGATGGTCTCATCAATTTAATCTAGTACAGATTACAAACAGTAAGGAAAAATCATGGAATCAGCCCTCAAGCCTGAGCGATTGGAACTCGACCCACAGGATGCAGAGGCAAAATAAATCTTTTCACATTGGCTCCGATGTTTTAAAGCCTACCTGGCTGAAGCAAGGACAGCTGAAACGACGGAGGAGCAGAAACTTAGCCTTCTGCACGCGAGGGTAAGCCACAGAATTTCCACTCAACTAAACTGTACTGGCTCATATACTGAAGCCCTAGTGCCACTCGACAAAATGTATGCAAGGCCTGTAAATGAGGTCTACGCGCGACACGTGTTTACTACTCGCCGGCAGCGGCCTACGGAATCACTCGAAGAATTCCTCAGAGAACTAAAAACTCTATCTCGGGACTGTAACTATCAGGCTGTAACTGCTGCAGAGCAGAGAGAACTTGCTGTTCTCGATGTCTTTGTTGCAGGCCTGAGATCAAATTACGTGCGCCAGCGACTGCTGGAAAAGGGGGCCCAAAATCTTGAAGATACTGTTGAACTTACTACGACTATGGAGGTCTCATTTCGCAGCCTCACCTCGTTCCCCGCGGACCCCGTCATGGGCCCCCGACCAGCGACTCCCCCAGGCCTGCGCCACACGGCCACCCAGCCACAATGCTGCCCCAGCCTGCCACTTTTGTGGCCAGCCCCAGCACCCGCGGCAGCACTACCCGGCCCGCAACGCGACCTGCTGCAGCTGCGGACGAAAAGGACACTATGTCAGAGTGTTTCTGGCAAAGAAAGCCCCAGCCTCTAACCCTCCCATGGCTCAAAGCACTCGTTCCCCGAATTCACAGACCCGCAGGCCCCGAAATGCTGCAGCCTGTATGCCGACTCCGCCCCCACCCAACATGTGCGACTCATGGGGGCGGCCATCTTGGCAATCCTCCTCCATGCGGCCGGCCATGTGCGGCTCATAGGGGTGGCCATCTTGGCAATCCTCCTCCATGCGGCCGGCCATGTGCGACTCATGGTAGCGGCCATCTTGGGATCCATCCCCTCCAAACTCTGAAACTTATCTCGACGACTACGAAAGAGGGCAGTCATCACGGGGCCACTCCAGCACAGCTGATCGAGCCTCCGACTACCCGCAACTCAGCGCAGTCACACTGGACCAATCGTGCCCAAAGCACCTCCACAACTCGATGGCGACGGTCCAAATCAACGGGTACAGCACGCCGTGCCTTTTTGACTCCGGGAGCACAGAGCTTTGTGCACCCAGATCTGGTAAGACGCTGTTCGCTCCCAGTTTTCCCTGCGCGGCAAAACTATCTCCCTCGCTTCGGGCTCCAACTCTGTTCAGATCCAAGGGCGCACCACCGCGACTCTCACAATCCAAGGCGCTAGCTATTCTAACTTCCAACTCTACGTCCTGACCGAACTCTGCGCCCCACTTTTATTGGGACTCGATTTTCAATATAATCTCAAGAGTCTCACCCTCAGTTTCGGCGGACCCCTACCCCCACTCACTATCTGCAGCCTAGCCACGTTGCGAATCTCCCCCCTCCTCTCTTTGCCAACCTCACCCCGGACTGTAAACCCGTAGCCACTCGCAGCAGGCGATACAGCCTGCAGGATAGGGTGTTTATCCGATCGGAGGTCCAAAGGCTCCTCAGTGAGGGGATCATAGAGGCCAGCAACAGCCCCAGGTGGTGGTCGTCACGACCGGGTAAAAATTCCGCATGGTCGTAGACTATAGTCAGACCATTAATAGGTTTACGCTCCTCGACCCCCCCCTCCCCAGGATTGCAGACGTGGTTAACCAGATCGGCCAGTATCGGATTTTTGCAACGGTGGATCTGAAGTCTGCATACCACAAGCTCCCAATCCGCCCGGAGGACCACCACTACACGGCATTCGAGGCCGATGGCCGCCTCTTCCATTTCCTCCGGGTTCCCTTCGGCGTCACAAATGGGGCTTCGGTGTTCCAACGAGCAATGGACCGAATGGTGGACCAGTACGGGCTGCGGGCCACGTTCCCGTACTTGGATAACATTACCATCTGCGGCTATGACCAGCAGGACCACGACGCCAACCTCTACCGTTTTCCCCAGACGGCTCAGAAACTAAACTAACATATAACAAGGAGAAATGCGTTTTCCGCACGACCAGACTAGCCATCCTCAGCTATGTCGTGGGAAACGGAGTCCTGGGCCCCGACCTGGACCGTATGCGCCCCCTTTTAGAACTCCCTCTCCTCATTGTCCCAAGGCCCTCAAACATGCTTGGGATTTTTTTCCTATTACGCCCAGTGGGCCCCTCAATATGCGGACAAAGGCCGCCCACTCTTTTAAGGCCACACTATTTCCCGTCAGCTGAGGCGCGCCAGGCCTTCAGCTGCATCAAGGACGACATCACCAAAGCGGCCAGTGGATGAATCCACCCCCTTTCAAGTTGAGAGCGATGCCTCAGGAGGTAGCTCTTGCAGCCACATTAAATCAGGCAGGGAGACCAGTCGCATTTTTGTCCCGAACCCTCTCTGCTTCGGAACTCCGACACTCGGCAGTCGAAAATGAAGCACAAGCCATTGTGGAGGCTATTCGTCACTGGAGGCACTACCTCGCAGGTAGGAGGTTCACCCTCATCACCGACCAAAGATCGTTGCCTTCATGTTCGACAAAGCGCAAAGGTGCAAAATTAAAAACGATAAAAATGTGTGGTGGAGGATCGAACTCTCCACCTATAGCTACGATATTAAGTATCGACCGGGGAAGCTCAACGAGCCCTATCCCACGGGACGTGCGCCAACGCACAGAGCGACCGCCTAAAAGTCAGCCACAATGACCTCTGCCACCCGGGGGTCACCTGGCTCGCCCATTACATCAAAGCCCGAAATCTGCCTTTCTCCACTGAGGAGGTAAAAGCCGTCACCAGAGACTGCCCAATCTGTGCGGAGTGCAAACCGCACTTCTATAGACCAGACAGGGCCCACCTGGTCAAGGCTTCTAGGCCCTTTGAATGCCTCGCGATCGATTTCAAAGGGCCACTCCCCTCGACTAACAGGAACGTTTACTTCCTAAACGTTATAGACGAGTTCTCCCGCTTCCCATTTGCTATCCAGTGCCCCGATATGACCTCCCACACAGTCATTAGGGCCCTGCATTGTATCTTCACCTGTTTGGTTTCCCCAGCTACGTACACAGCGACCGGGGTTCATCCTTCATGAGCGACGAGCTGCATCAGTACCTGCTCGACAAGGGCATCGCCTCGAGCAGGACTACCAGCTACAACCCCAGGGGGAACAGGCAGGTGGAGAGGGAGAATGAGATGGTCTGGAAGACCGTCCTACTGACCCTCCGGTCCAGGAATCTCCCAGTCTCCCATTGGCAGGATGTCCTCCCAGACGCGCTCCACGCTATTAGGTCCCTCTTATGCACCGCGACCAATCAGACCCCTCACGAGCGGCTCTTTAGTTTTTCCAGGGGCACTACCACGGGGGTCTCTCTCCCGGCATGGCTGAAGACACCGGGCCCTGTACTCCTCAGGAAGCACGTCAGGGCACACAAAACTGACCCCCTTGGAGAGAAGGTGCGCCTGCTTCACTCAAACCCCCAGTACGCCTTCGTAGAGTTCCCTGACGGCCGTCAGGACACCGTATCCTTCCGGGACCTAGCACCCGCAGGATCCAGCACCCCCACTATCACTGCAGAGGTACCCCTCATTCTACACCCCACCCAGCCGCCCCCTCGCGTTCCTGAGCCCACTAGCTTGCTACAATTGTTTTGCGCACCCACACCGGCTAGCTCCCAGCGCCCCCAGTCCCCAGTCGAACCAGACGGGTATGGAGCTCGGACGCAATCGCCCCCGGAGTCCGCCATCGTACCCCAACCCACAACACCCATCCAGCCACCACAAGAGGCTGCAACCCCGGTGCTCCGCAGATTGCAGCGGACGACTCGACCACCGGACAGCCCCCGCCGGACTTGATTTTTTAGTAGGGGGTGAATGTGGTGAATGTAATTCACACTAATATATACGATACCATATTATTATAAGCGCAGTTGCGTTGCCCGACCACTAGGGGGAGTAGCACTGGTAATGCATAGGAGTTTGTACAGGGCTCCACCCTTGGCTCCGCCAACGGCTCCTCGCCCTGGACTGCCGTACAAAGATCGATGCCCAGAGCCAGCCGACCAGTTCATCCAGAGTTCATCGTGTTACAGGCTGGCTCTGTTGTAAATAGATTAAAACCACTGTTCATATCTGAAAGCACGTGTCTCGTGAATTGATGGTCTCATCAATCAGGCATCCATGAATCCAGTCACCACCCACCGCACATCAGACGGAGAAGCGCAATTCCTGTACACGACCCCTTAACCGTGACCCAATTACAGGACGCGTGCGACAAGATCACACCGTTCCTCCCCACCTCAGACCCCCACCAATTCTTTGCTAGAGTAAAGCAACAGGCGACCACGTACGGCCTGGATGAATGTGAGCAAGTGAAGCTCACAGTTTTAAGTTTAGACCCTTCGGTTGTAGCAGCCCTTCCTGACCCACAGAATGTAGGAGGAGGCACCCTTGCAGAGATACACACGGCCATCCTAGACACAATCGGATATAATAGAGGTGACCCCGTAGAAGGCCTGAATAAGTGCAGGCAGAAGAAAACTGAACACCCCACAGCGTTTGCTGGACGCCTGTGGATCCATTTTACAGCCGTTTTCGGAAACTGCGTCCATTTGACCCCCGATGACACGGCCAAATTGACCCGCACCCTTATCTCCCATGCCACAGAGGCAGGACAAAGAGCTTGTACTAATTATGACCCCTCGGAAGAAGCGCACAACGAAAAGTGGGTTTTAAAAAGGTTGCCCCGCGCTTGGGAGCAATCTGTTCACAATAAATCCACGATTAGAAAACCCGAGGAAGCACAGGCAGACATCCAAGCAGTTAGAGCGCACCAGAACCCCGCATGGGTGAACGAAGGCAGGAATAGCCCCCCACAGAAGTGTTACAACTGTGGACAATCAGGTCACTTTGCACGAGAGTGCAATGCCCCACAGAAAGCACAGAGAGCCCAACAGACAGGCACCCTAAATAGGAATAGGGCAAAGTCAATTCACAGTGTTAGCACCCGTTCAGACCAGTCGGACATGAACGGAACAGACTGACGGTGTTCGGGCTCCCCCACTTGGGTCTGCGACACCCTTTGGGATAGGTCCGTATCCATCTAGCCAGCCCATGTGATTTTAGTTTTGTATCAGTCTGCCATGTGGGACCTTGTCAAACTAAAGCCCATTGCGCCTTCCATCATCAATTTTCTTTGTCACCTCTTCAAAAAACACAATCAAGTTGGTGAGACATGACCTTCCCCGTACAAAACCATGCTGCCCATCACTAACTAATCCATTTTCCTCTACCATACACCCTGTCCCTCAGTATCTTTTCCCAAAGCTTCGCCATCACTGATGTCAGGCCCACCAGCCTATAATTTGCTTGATTGTCCCTGCCTCCTTTCTTAAACAAGGGAATATGGCTATTCTCCGGTCCTCTGGAACCTCGGTGGTAAAGAGGATGTGAAGATATCTGTTAAGGTGCCAGCTATTTCGATGGAGACAGCGTCATGTAAAGACACCAGTCTGGGAGCATTGGTGACGGCACCTCTGCCGTTCTTGCTGGCCCGATACTCCACAAGTCCGGTGATAGTAGCAGCTCTGAGGATCTGGGGGCAGTGGAGGAGATACGAGAGTGACGGGAGCATTGATTTGGACCCCGATTTATAACAACCACAGGTTGTACTGGGTAGGCTAGATGGCGGGTTCCGGAGTTGGTAGAGGGCTGGAATTAGAAGGATGGGGGATCTATTTATAGATGGGAGCTTTCCCAGCTTGAAAGCTTTGGAGGATAAATTTAAAATTGCCAGCAGGGAATAGTGTTAGGTATTTGCAGGTGCGCAACTTCTTGAGAAAACAGGTGCCGACCTTTCCGCTGCTGCTGCCAAGGGGGATACCAGATAGAATAGTTTCCAGTACCTGGGTGGGAGACGGGAAGGGATCGGATATTTAGCAGGAGCTTTCGGAGGCGGAAGAAACTCCAGTGGAGGAGCTTAAGGGCAAGTGGGAGGATGAGCTAGGAGGAGAGATAGAGGCGGGTCTATGGGCGGATGCCCTAAGCAGGGTTAATACCTCCTCATCATGTGCCAGGCCTAGCCTGATACAATTTAAGGTAGTCCACCGGGCACACATGACAGCGGCTAGGATGAGTAAGTTCTTCGGGGTTGAGGATAGGTGTGCCTGAAGCCCAGTAAATCATGGCCACATGTTTTGGGCATGCCCGAAGCTTAGATGGTTTTGGCAGGGTTTTGCTCAGGCAATGTCTATTGTGCTAAAAACACGGGTGGTGCCGAGTCCGGAGGTAGCGATCTTGTTGTTGTATGGTTTGACCATGTTTGCTGAAGACATTTCATGGCCCCTTTTAGCCCTCCTAATTCCACGTTTAAGTGCCTTCTACTTTCACTGTACTCTTCAAGGGCTTTGTCAGTTTTTAAATACCGAGACCTATTGTATGCTTCCTTTTTACTAAGCTTACAATTTCCCTCGTCATCTATGGTTCCTGAATTCCTGCCATTTCTATCCTACATTTTTACGGGGCATGCCTGTCCTGCACTTCAATCAACTGGCCCTTAAAAGCCTCCCACATGTCTGATGGGGATTTGCCCTCAAATAGCCACTCCCAATCCACATTCCCCAGTTCCTGTCTAATTTGGATGTAATTGGCCCACGCCCAATTAAGCCCCTCACTTGCAGGCCACTCGTCCTTATCCATGACTACTCAAAATCTTAAGGAATTATGGTCGCTAAGCCTAAAATGTACCCCCACTGAATCATCGATCACCTGGCCTGGCTCATTCCCCAATACCAAGTCTAGTGAGGCACCCTCCATGGTTGGATTGTCAACATACTGTATCAAAAAGCCATCCTGGGCACATCTGGCAAACTACTCTGCACGTCCTCCCAGTGTGTGCGTGGGTTTCCTCCGGGTGCTCCAGTTTCCTCCCACAGTCCAAAGAGATGTGCGGGTTAGGTGGATTGGCCATGCTAAATTGCCCGTAGTGTCCTAAAAAGTAAGGTTAAGAGGGGGGGGGTTGTTGTTGGGTTACAGGTATAGGGTGGATACGTGGGTTTGAGTAGGGTGATCATTGCTCGGCACAACATCGAGGGCCGAAGGGCCTGTTCTGTGCTGTACTGTTCTATGTTCTATGTTCTATCTGTGCCCCTGGCAGTAAGGGATTCCCAGTCAATAGGAGGAAGTTAAAAATCACCCATCACAACTACTCTGCTTTTTTCACACCATTTCAGTATCGGACTACACAAATACTACTCTCGTCTCCTGCGGGCTGTTGGGAGGTCTATAGTACACTTCCAACATTGTGATTTCACCCTTCCTATTCCCCAGCTCCATCCACAATGCCTCACAACAAGATCCCTCTAATGTGTCCTCCCTCAACACTGCTCCCTAACTCAGCAATGCAACTCCCCCACCTCTTTTGTTTCACCTTCTGTCCAGTCTAAAACAACGATATCCCTGAACATTAAGCTGCCAGTCCCGTCCCTCCTTTAAGCATGTCTCCGTAATTGCAATTACATCATAGTTCCATGCGGTAATCCAGGCTCTCAGTTCATCTGTTTTACCTGTTATACTTCCTGCATTGAAACTAATGCACTCCAGACCTACAGTCCCGCTGAGCCCTACGGCTTCCCCCTGCCTGTTCTTACTCTTATGTTTATCTCAGGTCTCACTCTCCCCCCCCCCCCCCCCCCCCCCCCCCCCCCCCACCCCCCCCCCAGTCTCTACATTTACTGGCCTGCTGTTCCGGTTCCCATCCCCTGCCACACTAGTTTAAACCCTCCCGAACAGCACTAGCAAACCTCCCGCCCAGGATATTGATGACCCTCCAGTTCAGGTGCAACCCTTCCTTCCTGTACAGATCCCACCTTCCCCAGAAGACAGCCCAGTGATCCAAATATCTATAGCCCTCCATCTTACACCAGCTCTGTAGCCAGGGAGATAACTGTACTATCTCCCTATTCCAAGCCTCACTAGCATGTGGCACGGGGAGTAATCCTGAGGTTAATACCCGAGAGGTCCTGTATTTTAGCTCCTGACCAAACTCCCTGAATTTCACCACAATTCCTAGTTTGGTAGCATCTGCAAATTTGACCAGTTTACATTGAAATTCTAAATCCAAGTCATTGGTGTTGGTTAACAGCAATGGTCCCACATTGAGCCTTGGGGCAAACTCAGTACTTCTTTCCCAAAACTTTGATTTATTGACACACACATACAGCTTTGTTTATTATTATAGCAAAGGCCAAAATACACCATGTCCCAAAACAAAGGAAATGAAATGAAGAAAGGAGGAAGGAAGAAAAGGAACTTGCATTTCCTCATGTCAAAACATCCCAGGGCGCTTTACAGCCAATGAAGAAGTACTTTTTCTTTTAGTATAGTTACTATTTTAATATAGAGTTTACCATGAATTGAGTCATTCATCACTTTCTCAAATAAACCACAGAGGCTGGTCTGACCAAATCATCCCTTTTTAAAATTTTGTCAACAAAATTATGAGAAATTATGAGGGGCATGGACAGAGAGGATAGTCAGAAGCTTTTTCCAAGGGTGGAAGAGTCAATTACTAGGGGACATAGGTTTAAGGTGCGAGGGGCAAAGTTTAGAGGAGATGTGCAAGGGAAGCCTTTTTGTTTACACAGAGGATAGTGGGTGCCTGGATCTCACTGTCGGAGGTGGTGGTGGAAGCAGGCACGATAGTGACGTTTAAGGGGCGTATTGACAAATACATGACTAGGATGGGAATAGAGGGATACGGACCGGGGAAATGTAGATGGTTTTAAGTTAGATGGGCAGCATGGTCCGCGCAGGCTTGAAGGGCCTGTTTCTCTACTGTACTTTTCTTTGTTCTAAAGCGATGCTAAATACTGTGTTCTAATTGATGGCTGTTTGTTCATACATGACAATGCCAACATTTTGGAAGAAATGCATAATCTGTAAATCACTCTGAAATATGAAAAAATAACAAAACCATTATTTAGTCATTTGAAATTGGAAACTGTTGCAAAAAATGCAAGAAGTTGTTTCACTTCATCTCCTTGATTTTTTGGGTCTCCTTGAGCTGGTCACACACCATTTCATTCCTGATTGTGGTTCTAAACATCTACCAATCATCTGTAACTCAGCATTTGGCAAGTGCAAACCTGAAAATAAAAAGTGTTTCTTCCTTTTCCTTTCTTTGCAGAGAAGGCACAAAGGCTGGAATTAATAGGTTGGATAAGGAATTCACATGGTTGTTATTTGGAGAAATCAGACAGGCTGTACGAACCTGTATCACAGAGCGATGAAGCATCAGCACCGTTATTAACCAGGATAACAAGTGCAAAATGTAAATTGAGGCAAATCATGATGCTCTGTTTGCCAAATACTGGATAATCCAAGACCAATTATTTAATAGAATAGCAAGAGAATATTTCCAGTTTTCTAGAGTGAGAATAAAGACTTGGTGGACGTTTCCATAAAAGCCTTCTTTATAAGGTGAACCGCCCTTTTTCTGCATAGATTTGCTGGTTCTAAAGCATTGATTCCTGCATACATCTCAGTTGCTGCAACGAGGACAAAGCAATAACAATAGCTTTGATAAAGGGTCATCTGGACTCGAAACGTTCGCTTTTTTCTCTCCCAATACATGCTGCCAGACTTGCTGAGATTTCCCAGCATTTTCTCTTTGGAAGCAATAACAATACTTACGTGGGGCCAAATATATGGTGCTATGTTATGAAACGTTTGTCCGATATTCACAATTTACACAGTGCACATACAACTTTTGCTGATGCATCTTCTCTCCTCCTCCTTTCCCCCCCCCCGGGCTCGACCTCTCCTTGGTATCCCCTTCTTCCGCTCTGGGTGTTCTATCACGGAGCTCCTGTTCTCACCCCCGCCCTTCTTCTGTGATTTTTATTGCAGGCCTTGTGGGTCCGGGGGGGGGGGGGGGGGGGGGGGGTGGCTTCCTGCCCCCACCACCCTTGCTCCAAAACTTCTTCCTATGGTTCCCCCAAGTTTCTTCCTCATTTCCTCTCCCCTTCCCTTTTTGTACCTCTTGGTGTTGTGTGTTTTTGTCTGCTCTCCCCCGTCGCTGTTGGCCCTGAACAGGTCTTGAAACAGGCCGCTGAATTGCCCCCCCCCCCACCCATGCTTTGAGGAAGCCTTCTTCCGACCCTCGAATGATGTACTTGATCTTCTCCAGATGGAGAAATTCTGCCAGGTCAGCAAGACAGCCTGCAGCTGTGGGTGGTGGTGCCGATTGCCAGCTGAGCAGGATTCTCCGGCGTGTGATTAGGGAAGTGAAAGCAAGGGCATCAGCCCTCTTCCCCATGTGTAGCTCAGGCTGTTCTGATACCCTGAAGATTGCCACTATTGGGCATGGCTTCACCCCCACAAACCTTGCCCTAAAGTTGTTGGGTTCTGGACAGCCTTCAACGAGCCAATGGCAAGCCCAGAACACGTGGGTGTGGTTGCCCGGGCCTCCCTGCCATCGTTCACATTCATCTTCCACCTCCAGAAAAAACCTGTTTATTCAGGTTCTGATTAGGTGCGCTCGGTGCACTACTTTAAACTGCATGAGTCTGAGCCTTGCGCAGGAGGTGGTGGATGTGACCCTACAGAGTACATTGCTCCAGAATCCCCAGCTCACTTCCGTCCCCAGTTCGTCCCCCCATTGCCATCTGGCTTTGTCTAGTGGTAGTCTCGCCCCGACCAGTAGCTGTCCATAGATGTTTCAACATTACTCCCCTGCCTTACTGTCCGTGTTTATCAGGTCCTCTAATAGTGTGTCTCTCGGGGCTCTGGGGTATTGTACCGTCTCCTTGCGGAGAAAAGGTGCCCAAGTTCCTGTCCTGTTGGTAGTTCCAGGTCTTCCGTCAGCTCACTCAGTGTCGCTAGTCTGGCTCCTATGTAAAAGTCCCTAACTGTTAGCGTCCCCCCCATCCTGTCTCCATTTTTTGAAAGTGGTGTCGAGCATGGCTGGTAGGAATTTGTGGTTTCCGCAGATGGGGGCCATCTCGGTCAGACCAAAATGTTGCCTCATCTAACTCCATGCCTTTAGTATGGCTACCACCACTGGGCAGGATGTGTATTTTGTTTGGGAGGGGGGGGGGGGGGGGGGATGATAGCGCTGCCGTGACGAGGGCCCTTTTAGCAAGACTCCTCCATCCTGACCCATTCCATGGCGGGTTCACTTATCCATCCCCTCACTCTCTCCACCGTTGCTGCCTAGTGACAGGACTGTAGATTCAGTAGTGCAAGACCATCCATAGCTTTTCTCCTTTGCAGTGTTGATTTGTGGATTCTTGGATTTTTACCACCCGCCCCCCCGCCCCACACACAAACGCCATGATCAATTTATCTATGCTATGGAAGGCGGCCTTGGGGATGAAGATCAGGATGGATCTGAACAGGAAGAGGAACCTCGGTAGTATGTTCATTTTGATTGTCTGCACCTTCCCCGTTAGGGAGAGCGGAGGGTGTCCCATCTCCGTAGGTCCTTTTATCTTTCTCCACCAGGCTGGTCAGCTTCCAATTGTGGAACGGAGTGCAGTCCTGGGCTATCTGGATCCCCAGGTAGAGGAATTTGTTTCCAGCTAGTTTGAACGGGAGTCCCTCCAGCTCGGTCCCTCCCCTGTCTGGGTTCACCGGGAATGCCTTTCCCTTGCCCATATTAAGTTTGTAACCAGAGACGGTTCAGGGCTCTTTCAGGAGCTGCATGATTGCCCTTCAAGCCTTCCTGTGGTTCCAAGACGTAGAGGTGCAGGTCACCTGCATTATTACATTCATCAACCGCCTGATGTTTGCAGTTAGCTGCCTACCCTTTACAAAAGCCCGTCTGGTCCTCTGCGACCACCTCTGCACGCAGTTCTCCAGTCTCCTGGCCAACACTTTCGCGAATATCTTAGTGTCGACATTAAGAAGCCAGCCTTTTCTTACCAGCAGTTGGTCCTTCTCCCTCAGGTTTGTCTCCTGCAGGAAGATTACGTTGGCCTTCGGGCTTCTTTGGTGGGCAAAAACGCTGGATCTTTTAAGTGGGCCGTTAAGTCCCCTTAAATTCCAGGTAACTATCCTGGTGGGGGATTTCTGTTCCCCCCCATTCCCACGGGATCAATCATGCTTAGCTGGTAGACGTGCCCATGCACTCCTGGATTTCCCTTTGTTAGGAAGCTATCAAAATGGCTGCGGTCACCATTCTCACCTGGAGGTCGGGCCCCTGCGCTCCGGGATTTCCCTTTGTCCAGGGGCACCCAACCTGACCGCCAACTGGGCGTACGCCACATGGGTGAGCCCTACACTCTGGTCTCACTTTGCCCAAGGACCCTCCAAAGTGGCTGCTTGTGGCGCCATCTTGTTTCCTCAGCCTGCTCCCTGCCTTCAAAGCAAATCTGGGTGCCGACTCTTTTTCCCCGCCCTATTTCCTACCTATTCTTTGTTTCCCCCCCTGCCCCCCCCATCCCTCCTTCCACCCTCCACCTCCCTGCCCCTGTTGATGGTCTCCCCTCTCTTGGGTGACCAGGGCCTCCTCGCCTCGTGTGTCTTCAGGTTTGTGGCCATTTCCGCTACTTCTGCCCTCTCATCAACCTCTTGTGCTCCCATTCATTGGCATTTTTCCCCCATGTTTTTCCTTTCCCTCCATTGGGGTTGTTTTTTGGTGGTTTTTCGGACAAAATTCATCGAAAAGTGTCTTTTTTGGTTCTGGTTGGGAAGAAAGCCACCTAATGCACGTCCGCTCAGCATATCGCCGTCACTGTAAGTTCTCCAACATACGGTAGTTTAATTCTGATCAAAGTAGGTTTTGCTGAATCCACTCAGCTTGTCAGACCTTGCACTGTACATTACTGCTGGAGATTAGCCTTTTAAAAAAAATATTTGCAAACCATAAACGTGGCAGGAAGCTTAACAAAAAAGCATTGATTCAAAATCCTGGATCAGAATTGGAGGAACATCATGTGAACTATTCTGGATGTCATGCTCAAATATATTATGTACTTTCAGACAATACTTTAAAATTTTGAACACGTTAAAATTAAAATGACCAATGCAAATCACGTGACGTTTAGCATTCCCAGCCAAACAGTCCAGAGTCTCAAGTAAATACCTAATTAAATAGGAAATTCACAGCCATCCAGGAATTTCACACACCCTTTTCTTGAAGGATGAACTGTCCAGTAAATTTAAAATAACTACAACACATCAGCCAATTTGTTTTTCTGTTTCACCATGGACAAATAAATATGGCAATTCAATTTGCATTCATGAAGATGAAATGGATACCATTGACCTTTATTGTACTATGGTGGCCCATCATTCAAACTGGACAGGATGTGAGCAGGTGGTGAAGATGAAGGAGAAGTGGGAAGGGGATATAAACTGAAGAGTATGGAGTGAGGCACCACAAAGGGTAAATTCAACCTCCTCTCGTGCGCAAGGATGAGCCTGATACAGTTTAAGGTTGTACACCGGGTACATATGGCTCGGGCAAGAATGTGTGGGCTCTTTCAGGGAGTGGCAGACGAGTGTGAGAAGTATGGGTGGGGACCAGCGAATCACACACACGTTCTGGGGTTGCAAAAAGTTGGAGAGATTCTGGGTGGGAGGTTTGCGGCACGAGCAAGGATAGTGGGGGAGGAGGTTAGACCGGACCCTTTGCTGGCCATATTCGGGGTATCAGAAGCTGGAACTGATGGAGGGGAGGAAGGCCGATGTTGTGGCCTTCGCCCCTCTGATTGCCTGGCGATGAATTTTATTGGAGTGGTGGTCAGGAACACCACCAGGGTTGTGGCCTGGCTGGAGGACTTATACGACTTTCTTCGTCTGGATTAGATTAAAAATGAGTCATGGGTGCAATGGAGGGTTTCGAGGCGAGGTGGGAGATTTCATAGATGTCATAGAATTTACGGTGCAGAAGGAGGCCCATCGAGTCTACACCGGCTCTTGGAAAGAGCACCCTACCCGAGCCCATACCTCCACCCTATCCCCATAACCCAGTAACCCCACCTAATACCAAGGGCAATTTGGACCCCGAGGGCAATTTAGCATGGCCAATTCACCTAACCTGCACATCTTTGGACTGTGGGAGGAAACCGGAGCACCCGGAGGAAACCCACGCACACACGGGGAGAACGTGCAGACTCCACACAGACAGTGACGCAAGCCGGGATTCGAACCTGGGATCCGTGAAGCATTTGTGCTAACCACGATGCTACCGTACCGATGTTCGTGATCGTTTTAGAGGAGTAGTTCGTCGTGGGGGGGGAGGGGGGGGTGAAAAGAGGGGGAAAATTTGTACAAAGTGTATAGTTGTTTGTTGGGAAGCTTGTTTCCCGAATTGTTATGTGTTTTAACTTTTCATATAAAAGTTTGTAATAAAATAATTTCTTTTAAAAAACTGGACAGGATGAATTTCAGTCAAACAACACAGGATGTGTAAATCAACACACTACCTATCTTTGGATAAAGAACTTTGAACTTTCACAAGTCACATGGTTTTTTGTCTGCTTTTAAAGCAGCAAAAGCAGAGACAGAGTTCCATCGAAATCTATCAGGCAACCATCATTCTAGCTACACATCAACTAGGTAGCCAAGACAGCAATATCTTAAAGTGGGAGGGAGACGCTTCCCAACCTGTTCCAACTTAGTTCACCTTAAACTTAACCCAACCTTCTGGAAATTCAAATGCAAGGAGCCTCCCGGCTTACAGAGAATTCTCCGTTTACAAGATCTTCCACAAAAAACAACTCAGCTAAGAAATGAAGGCCTGCCATGAAAACAAAACCAGAGACTTTGTAATTGTATTTTTCTTTTTCTTTGCCTGTATCTAAATTTTGTTCAAGCAACAGTATGTGCACGAGTTGAGTGAGACATCATTTTTTTTAAATCTCCTGGGGAAGTGTGGGATAATGAATAATCTTATTTATTTTAAAACTCTCAAAAAATTGAATCATTTAAATTGGGGCAATCACTCAGGTGAGAAAATATACACACCTCATAAAACACACTGATCATGGACAGCATGGAACAGTGGTTAGCACTGCTGCCTCACAGCTCCAGGGGCCCAGGTTCAATTCTGGCCTCGGGTGACTATCTATATGGAATTTGCACTTTCTCCCCGTGTCTGCGTAGGTTTCCTCCAGTTTCCTCCCGCAGTCTAAAGATGTGCAGGTTAGGTGGATTGGCCATGTTAAATTGCACCTTAGTGTCAAAGGGCCGGTGAAGACTCGATGGGCCGAATGGCCTCCTTCTGCACTGTAAATTCTATGAACAGGTGCACAGCATTTTAAGCATATGGAGGCACTGTCCCCGTCGATGACATAATTAGGTCGCCGCCATGAAAGGTCGGGAACCCCATTACCATACGTTTAAATATAATTAACAGGCTTGCCTGTTATATTATCCCTCCACGTTCGTGCTGGAAAATTCGGCAGGTAAAGCCAGCAAAGGAACTGAAGACAATGTTGGAGAAAAAAAAAAGTCATCAAATTCCATCCAATGTATTTCTCACCATGAAGTAGCTTCATTAATTCAATAACCTGAAATAAGGGGGTTGTTTGTATCGAGCACAAGGAATTTGAAAACTCCGAAATACAATTATAGTCTCTGAATTTCTGAAAGAGATTGGTCAATAATAAAAGAGCCGAAATATGCAACGCCTAGGGCTTTCTGGATTTAACATTCTTGCAAATCTCCAAGATGCAATCTTAAATAATGAGATCCTTGTGTAGGCATTTTCATTTTTCAGAAAGTAAACAATCAATTCAGTTTTCCTGGGACTGACATTACTGTCTACTAAAGCTATTATTGGTTTTACTCACTATTCTAGTCACACCAGGCTATGTACCCAAGATGAGAGGGTAGTCTACCTCCAGGCTGGGCTGCTAATATTACTTGAGCTCACCACTCAGTAGTAGACAAGGGCACATGATAGATTTGTGGGGAACCTCACCCACTGGCAGCATATAACAGAAACTGAACTGTGCAGGAAAATTGTATGCAACACAATTTTAGTTCTACAACACAAAACCAGAAAATTTGTCAAGTGCCAGCTTGACAATACCATAGACTTTAAATCATAACTTTGCGAAGTCAAGTCCTTCTTGAGCACAAAAGCTATGCAAGCAAAGACATGTTGAGCGAATTGAATGTTAAACTGTAAGTATTGATCATACCACTTACTGTGACTTTCATGTGAGTCTCTATTTGCCTCACCCTGATGGATTTTAAGATCTCAAAGCATTAATCAAAGAGTAAAGAGTTCTCCCAATAACTTGGCCAGCATTTCTTATCCACTTCTAAAATCAGATTAACTCAGGACTGTTCAAACCTTAGGGTGCAAAGTGTGGTAGCGAGCAGGAACTGCCGCGAGCTTCCGCTCGGCCCAGCGAGGCCGGCAACATCTACTTAATGAGGCCCCACGGGCTTCTGACCGCAAAGGAGGCGCGCCAGGACCATGCTCGCCGCCCCCCCATGAACAAGGTCAGGCAACACTTAACAGCACTTGCAGGCTGTGGTGAATGTAATTCACACTGTAATATATATACCATATTATTGTAAGCGCAGTTGTGTTGCCCTACCACTAGGGGGAGTAGCACTGGGAATGCATAGGAGTTTGTACACCCTTGGCTCCGCCCACAGCTCCTCCCCCTGGACTGCTGTATAAAGATCGAGCCAGCCAACCAGTTCATCCAGGGTTCATCGTGTTCCAGGCTGGCTCTGTTGTAAGTAGATTAAAACCACTGTTCATATCTTAAAGCACGTGTCTCGTGAATTGATGGTCTCATCACAGGCCATTCCCAGTCAGTTTGCAGCCATGGCACCAAGAAGACTGGCCCCAAGGTTCGACGATGCGGACCTGGCGAGGCTCCTAGATCGGTCAAGGCCAGGAGGGATGTCCTGTTTCTTTTCCTCCCCCTGCCGCCGGCTACAGGGCAGCCAGTGCTGCCTGGGACGAGGTGGCAGCGGCTGGAAGCTTAACCAGGAGAATTGGCCTCCAGTTCCACAAGAAGGTCAACGACCTACACTCGACAGCATGGGCGAGTTGTCACCAAAACAGCGCCCCCCCTCCATGTGGCACCCAAACCTCCCCACACCCCCACCTCTCCCTTTAACCCCTCCCACCCCCCTCTGATGAGGCCACGTCTCAAGGTCAGCACCCAGAACAGGATGGCATGGTTGCGCATATGCCATCGACGTGTGCCAGGGCCCTTCGGCCCAAGAAGACGTCCGTCAGGGGCATCGAAGAGTGCGGAACGAGGTAAGCAGTTGGCTACCTACACCTCAGATGTGCATGCTGGAGAGACACCTAGACATAGCGGTAGAGCTAGGAAGGTGAAGCACATTGAGGATCGCTGAGGACACCTGTGACACATTAAAAACACTTGAGCACAACCAGTATGATGCCTTTGTCACTTTCTTCCGCCATGCATGCCCACCTCCAAACCTATGGCCCATCTCTCCAGGCATCTCTCCCTCCCCGCAGCACTTAATCTACCCTCCTACCCTGGGCATGTTCCCGGAGTGTGTCCCATTCCCTGGGTGTTCGGATGTTGGCTACTGCATGGGTGGCGTGGCCTCCCACAGTGTTCAAGCACAGTCTCCATGCATCAAGATGTGATTCAGATGCCAGACAATGACTCCTATATGCTACAAGCATGCCCACTTGGGTTGTATGAAGTGCTCACTTAACCATGATTGCCAATTCTCCATCAGCAATAGCCTTCAGCCATACGACCAGAGGCCTCGGCAGTCTCTGGGAGTTATGGGTGGTCAGTGGGGCAGACAGCCATAGGTTAGGGTTGCCCCCGGAATGGGTACACATGATCCAGGGGTTGACATGCCCCCCCCCCCCCCCCGCAGCCAAGAGTTCCCTACCTCCGTACCGAGCACTGGGACGGCAAGCCCAGCGTCCCAAGGCTCTTTTGCCTGTGAGCAAAGATGGCTACTCACTTCCTCGGCTCCCCACAGAAGCCCTGCCGCCAGGTTCAAGTTTTTTCAAAAGGAGCACTATTCGGCACCAGGTTATTGGGGAGGCCGATGAATCATGGGGGGCCGTTGGATATGGGGCCGCTCCCATTAATTACATAGAAATAGGACTGAAGTGATGATAATTGGTTTCTCGCCACACTATGGCAGGATCTCAATTTCACCTCGGGGAGCAGGCCTGTTACATCGCAAACTATTTGGCATCTGCCTTGGCAGTCGTGTTCGGCCTCTCCCAATATTCACTGGCGTCTTCCTGGGCCAATTAGGAAGTACCATTCAGCATTATGTCATTATAAACTTTTAAATGAATGTTTCCATTAACTCGTATTCATCTCAGTATCTCATCAATGCCAATAAACTGTATCTTGAGCTATTGTGTGGCACTTTTCAAAATCTTTTAAAGTGCAAATAAACAATATTAACCAAGCATTTTGAAAGGACAGTCTCACACTACTTATGTTTGATGTTAATCCTCAATCTAGGAGTTGCACAAGTACCCAAGTCTCTTCAAATACCTGAATCACAGAATTCCTACAGTGCAGGAGGCAGCCATTTGGCCCAACAAGTCTGCACCAACCCTCTGAAAGAACACCCCACCCAGGTTCACTCCCCTACCCTATCCCCGTAACCCCTAACCTTTAATTTATCTAGTATAATTCAAATGTTTAAATTAGCTGTCTAACCTTTCTATCCATTTAAATTTTAGCTGCCGGGAGGACAGTTCTCTACATGTGTAGCCATGCATATTGAGAATTCTTTGCTGGGCAGAGAACTGGAGTTTAAGTCATGTGGTATAAATGAGGAAGTGCCTGACTGAAATAGAAACTGCAGCTGCTGGTCTGAACTAGGGACTGCAATAGAAATGAGCCATACTATTTAGTGGAGCACTGTTTAGGTGTTTAACATTACTACTGCCCATTTAGAATGATCAGAAATATATTCAAATTTGTGAAGAAACAAGACATGCAAACTGCAACTTCACAGGTTGGAGATAGGAGACAATCAATCAGGAGAGAATATATATCAGCATTTAAAGGCACTGTATTGACCTGTCCAAAAGAACAAAGAACATTACAGCACAGGAACAGACCCTTCGGCCCTCCAAGCCTGCGCCGACCATGCTGCCTTCTAAACTAAAATCTTCTACAGTTCCTGGGTCCGTATCCCTCTATTCCCATCCTATTCATGTATTTGTCAAGATGCCCCTTAAATGTCACCATCATCCCTGCTTCCACCACCTCCTCCGGCAGCGAGTTCCAGGCACCCACTACCCTCTGTGTAAAAAAACTTGCCTTGTACATCTCCTCTAAACCTTGCCCCTCGCACCTTTAAACCTATGCCCCCTAGTAATTGACCCCTCTGCCCTGGGAAAAAGCCTCTGACTATCCACTCTGTCCATGCCCCTCATAATTTTGTAGACCTCTATCAGGTCGTCCCTCGACCTCCGTCATTCCAGTGAGAACAAACTGAGTTTATTCAACCGCTCCTCATAGCTAATGCCCTCCATACCTTGCAACATCCTGGTAAATCTCTTCTGCAACCTCTCTAAAACCTCCACATCCTTCTGGTAGTGTGGCAACCAGAATTGAACACTGTACTCCAAGTGTGGCAAAACTAAGGTTCTATACAGCTGCAACATGACTTGCCAATTCTTATACTCAATGCCCCGGCCAATGAAGGCAAGCATGCCGGATGCCTTGTTGACTACCTTTTCCACCTGTGTTGCCCCTTTCAGTGACAGTGACATCACTCAAACCTTTAAGAAAAATTGCATTGTTCACTGCAATTTTCAGTGATACGGATACATAGTTCTGAAGCCTTACCCCTTAAAATATATTGCCAGCATTAAATCGGTCATTATGAAAACTGTATTGTACCCAATTCAATGTTCTAATCTACAATGTATGTTTTTTTTTTAAACTGGTGATAAAGCAGTGTGCAGCCAGAAAGATAAGTAAGAAGGATAGCTATGTCATCATTCTTTGCTCAGTGGTAGCATGCTTATCTGAGTCAGACGTTGTGGGCTAAAGTCACACTCATGACCCAAGCATATTATTTGGGTTGTGAAATCAGTGCAATGGTGTCCCATTGCGCGTACAGATGTAAAAGAACGCTCAACACTATTCAAAGAACAGGGAGTTCATTGGATGTCCTGATGAACATTTATCCTTCAATTAACATTCCGAATGAAAAGTTTAACTTGCCAATCATCTCATTACCATTCTTAGAATATTGCTTTATGCAAATTGGCGGTTGTCGTTGCCTTCAAAACAGTGATCACCATTCAAAAGTAACTCACTGGCTATATACAGTGTTTGGGAAATCCAGAGGATAGAAAAGACGCCTTCTAAATGCAATTACTTCCTCTTATTCAAATGATTGCTGATAGCACAAAATTATACCAGGGTCGCAATAAAGTAGGAAAGAGGTTGTTTGTGAAAGATGTCAGTTCAAAGCATGGCTGCTCCAATAATAAAAGAACTTGAGTTTCACAACAATAATTTGCATTTATATCACAGTTTTAATGTAGGTGCTTCACAAAGGAATCCGGAAACCTTTATGAGAGCTGCTGGAGTGATCAATGGCTTGGTCAAGAGACAAAATGGTCCTGAAGGCCAAGTGGTGAGATTTAGGGAGGGAGTTCCAAAAGGACAGACCGAGCCATCTGAAGGTTCCAATCCCAATGTTGCAGTGGAGAATGGATAGGTGACCTGCCAGAGGATACAGAGGCTGGAAGAGATTGCAGAGGTAAAGTGAGGTGAGAGATGTGTAGTTTAGAATTTAAATTCAACATGTTGGGGGTGAAAAAGGAACCAATATGGCCGGGTAACATCTGAACTTGGTACCGAACAGGAAGCAAAACTCTAAATGAGGCCATGTGGTTGGCGAGGAGAACAGAGAAGAAGAAAATAATATCTAGGAGGTGAAGAAAACATGGATAATGATTTGATGGCAGTAAATTTAAAAGCAGATAGTGTTAAGTGCAAGGACATGGTAAAGATCCAAAGGAATTATATTGTTTTGTGCACTGTATTACACGCCTTCTGAAATACTGATTTATGGTTTGGCAATTGGTACAGCAGAGTACTTTCAGGAAGGTACATTTAGAGTAACAAAGATCTCAAAGGATTTAAGAGTCCAGGTTACAAGGACAGTGTTTTTTTTAAATATTGATTCATACGATGTGGGCGTCACTGGCTACGTCAGCATTTAATATGCATCCCCAATTGCCTTTGAGAAGTTGGTGGTGAATTGCCTTCTTGAACCACTGCAATCCATTTGGTGTAGGTACACCCACAGTGCTATTAGGGAGTAAGTTCCAGGATTTTGATGCAATGACAGTGAATGAACGACGATATGATACTAAGTCAGGATGGTACATGATTTGGAGAGCAAACTCCAGGTAATGGTGTTACCATGTATCTGCTGCCCTTGTCCTTCTAGATGATGACAGCAGTGGGTTTGGAAGGTGCTACTCGAGGAGTCTTGATGAGTTCCTGCAGTGCATCCTCTAGGTGGTATACACTGCTGCGCTGCCACTGTGCATCAGTGGTGGGGGTAGTGAATTTTTGTGGATGGGGTGCCAAACAAGCAGGCACCATGACCACCACACCATTTAGTTCAAACATCTGTCCAATTCAGCCTCGAGTATATTCAATTACCCAGCCTCAACTGTTCTCTGGGATACAGAATTCCAAAGATTAACAAATTTCAGAAAAAATTCCTCTCATCTCCCTTTTTAAATTGGAAATCCCTTATTCAGAAATCAGCACCCTAGTACTAGATTCCTCCAAGAGGGGAACATCCTCTCAAGCCTCTAAGTTCCTCAAATTTGTTAATGTTTCAATAAGATCACTAGTCATTCTTCTAAATTTCAATGAGTACAAGCCCAATTTGCTCAACCTTTCCTCATAAGACTACCTCGTCATCCCAGAAATCAACCTAGTGAAACCCTTCTGAACTGCCTCCAATGCAAATATATTACTCCTTAAATAAAGGCGATCAAAACTGTGATCTTACCAACACCATGTACAATTAATTTGCTTTCCTAATTAATTGCTGCATGTTCATGGTGACTGTTTGTGATTCATGTACAGGGATGCCCAGATCCCTCTTTGCTGCAACAATGCCCATCTCCATTAAAATGACATTTTGGTTTTCTATTCTTCCTGTCAAAGTGGGTATCCTCATATTTTTTCCACATTATTCTCGATCTACTCAATTCTTGTCCACTCACTTAACCAATCTATTTTCCCACCTTTTTTTTAAATTGTCAGCAAATTTGGCTACTAAGATAGATGGGAAGGAAATTGTGAAGAGGACACAAATAGTAACTAGCCAATTGTTTGGCAGATGGAGAATAATATAGTAAAATGTGAGGTTACCCACTTTGGTTGGAAGTGTTATGTAAATGGAGAGAACTACAGACTACGGTTATACAGTGGGATCCAATGTGATAAAGCAAAGTTTAAGGGCAGCATGGTGGCGGAGTGGTTAGCATTGCTGCCTCACAGCGCCGAGGTCCCAGGCTCGATCCCGGCTCTGGGTCACTGTCCGTGTGGAGTTTACACATTCTCCCCGTGTTTGCGTGGGTTTTGCCCCCACAACCCAAAGATGTGCAGGCGAGATGGATTGGCCACGCTAAATTGCACCTTAATTGGAAAAAATTAATTGGGTGCACTAAATGTATTTAAAAATAAATAAATAAAACAAAGTTTAACATGCACGTTCAGCAAGTAATTAGGAAGGTAAATGGAATATTGGCCTTCATTGCAAGGGGATGAAATATAAACGTAGGTATGTTTTGCTTCAACTGTACAAGGCATCACCTAAACCACACCAAGTATAGCATGCAGTGTTTTGGTCTCCTTATGCAATTAAGTAGGAATGTACATGCATTGAAAGCAATTCAGGGGGGATTCACTAGGATGATTCCGGAGGGGGGGATTCACTAGGATGATTCCGGGGATTAAGGGGATTGTTTTATGAGGAAAGGTTGGGCAAATTGGATTTATACTTAACGGAATGAGAGGTGATCTAAATGTAAGATTCTGAAGAGGCATGACTAGGTTGGTGTTGAGAGGATATTTTCCCTCATGTGGCAACATAGAACTCGGGGCATCATCTCAGAATAAGGGCTCACTCATTTAAGACTGAGATGAGAAGGAATTTATTTTCTCTGAGGGTCATAAATCTTTGGATTCTCTACCCCAAAAGGTTCTGGAGGTTGGGGAGATTGAATACATTCAAGGCTGAGGAAAACAAGATTTTTAAAATATAGGAATATCATTGGTTATAGGATCAGGCAGTAAAGTGGAGTTGAGGCCAATATCAGATCAGCCATTATCTTATTGATGGTGAAGTAGGCTCATGGGTCGTGTGACATACTTCTGCTCCTATTTCTTTTTATCTTCAATCCCAATCCTGTCCTCACTTGATGCATACTTGTTGGCAGATCAAATAGGAATCATTAGATTGCAATCAGAAATGGGAAACTGGATTATGACGCTCTCTCTGGCACCCTGACTGCTAGTTATCAGATAACAACACAGACCAGCTATCAGATACCAAAATCAAGCCTGACTAAATCTGGTGCAGTTAATAAAAACAGTCTGTCAGAACTTCTAGTGCATGTGTTAAACAACAGCTTACAACTCCAAAATCAAAGTTCTCTTTCATCAGCTAAGTAATCACTAGGTACGGTAATCTAAACTATGTTGTTAATTTACTTACTATGCACAGGCCCCATTGTTCATCATTCTTTCCTTTAATCACCACTAGTCTGATTCTTTCAGTTAGGAGCAATATCAGACAAGAGTCTCATTTTTAAATGTAAGTCTAATTTCCCTAGCTTTAAAAGCAAAGGAAAATCCACTTCAGTATTTGAACCCCACAAAAGGTTGCAGGTTAATGAACCCCTCCCACAATAATATTAAAACAGAATATTTACTTTGGTGTCACATTTGGTCGCAAGATGAGCTTCCAGCCTCATATTTGTGCCATCACTACGACCAGTTATTTCCACTTGCAGGATATCACTTGCTCGGTCTCAGCTCATCTGCTGTGGAAAGCCTCATCCATGCCTTCATTAACTCTAGACTTGACTATGTCAACACACTCCAGGCCAATCTAACCTGTGAAGCAACATCTTTATTTTCAAATTCTCATCAAATTTGTTTTCAAATCTCTCTATGGGTTGCCACTCGCTATCTCTGTAATCTCCTCATGTTTGCAGCACGATCACAACCCTCAACCAGCTAAGATATCTGCAACCTTCTAATTCTGTCCTTTGTGCATTCCCAATCACAATGGCTCCACCATAAGTGGCTGTGCTTTTCACCACTTAGGCACCAAGCTCTGGAATTCCCTCACTACATCTTTCCAACTTGCTTTCCTCCTTTAAGACACCTCGTCATCCTCTTTGACCAAGCTTTTGCTCATCTGACTTAATCTCTCCTATGTGGCTAGATGTCACACTTTGTTTTGTAATGCTCCTGAGAAATACCTTGGGCATATTATGTCAAAGGCTCTACATAAATGGAAGAAACCTGGAATGGTGAGGGAAAACCAGGGGCAGGATTCTCTGCCGGCAGGATTCTCCGTTTTGCCGGCATCCGGGGATTTCCCGACAGCATGGGGCTGCCCCACAATGGGAAACCCCATTGACCGGCCGACGTAACGGAGAATCCCGCCGGCGGGTCGAGGCAGAATTGTGGCACGGCGGGGCAGAGAATCCAGCCCCAGATCAATGGAAGAAATAAAAATAAATGGATGGAAATAATAATGGGGTGAAGGTGGAGTAGAGTTCACAGTCTGAAGTTGTTGAACTCAACGTTGAGTCCGGAAAGCTGTCACGTGCCTAATTGGAAGATGAGGTTCTGTTCCTCCAGTTTGCGCTGGGCTTCACTGGAACATTGCAGCAGGCCAAGGATGGACATATGGATGTGAGAGCAGTACGCTGACTTGAAATGGCAAGTGACAGGAAAGTCTGGGTCCTGATTTGTGGACAGACCGGAAACGTTCTGAAAAGCAGTGACCTAGTCTGCATTTAGTCTCTCCAATGTAGAGTAGACCTCATTGGGAGCAGCAAATGCAATGGAACAGATTGAAGAAGGTGCACTTGAACTGCTGCCTCACTTGAAAAGTGAGTCACCTGGGATGGTGAGCAGGGAGGAGGTAAAGAGGCAGGTGTTACAGAGTCTGCCGTGGGAAGAGGGTGAGGTGCTGGGTGATGGAGGAGTGGACCAGGGTATACAGAGGGAACAATCCCGGTGAAATGCTGATGGAGGAGTGCAAGGGGAAGGTGTGTTTGGTAGTGGAATCATGCTGGAGTTGGCAGAGGATGATTCTTTGAATGGGAAGGTTTGTGGGATGAAAAAGTGAGGAAAAGGAGGACCCTATCCTGGTACCAGGAGGGAGGGGAGTGGGTAAGAGCAGGGGTGCGGGAGATGGATCAGACACGGTTGAGAGCCCTGTCGACCACAGCGGGTAGGAAACCACGATTAAGGAAGAAAGAAGACATGTCAGCAGCATGGTTTTGGAAAGTGGCATCTTTGGAACAGATGATGGTGGGGCTGTGTCTGGTGTGCTCTGCAAAACAACTGAGACAAAAAGAACTGGGAGATTGGGATGGAGTCCTTACAGGATGTGGGATGTGAAAAACTGTAGTCAAGGTAGCTGTGGGAGTCAGTCGGTTTGCAATGGATTTTTAAAATTTAGAGCACCTAATTTATTTTTCTAATTAAGGGGCAATTTTGCGTGGTCAGTCCACCTACTCTGCACATCTTTGGGTTATGGGGGTGAGACCCACGCAGACACGGAGAGAATGTGCAACTCCACACGGACAGTAACTCTGGGCTGGTATCGAACCCGGATCCTCAGCACTGTGAGGCAGCAGTATTAACCACTGCGCCACCATGCCACCCCTGTGTAATGGATATTAGTGGTCAGTCTATCCCCAAAAATTAAAATAGAATGGTCAAGAAGGGAAGAGTCAGAGATGGACCATGTGAAGGTGATGGAGGGGTGGAAATTGGAAGCAAAATTAATAAATGTTTCCAGGTCCAGACAGGAACATGATGCGGCACCAAACTGTCATCAGTGTACCGATAAGAGTTGTGGGATGGGGCCGGAGTAGGACTAGACAAGGAATGTACAGCATACCCCATAAAGAGACAGGCAAAACTGGGATCCATGCAGGTACCCATGTCCACACCTTTGGTTTGGAGGAATTGAGACATGTTAAAGGTGAAATTGTTCAATGAGAGGACAAGTTCAGCCAGATGGAGGAGAGTGGTGGTGGATGGAGATTGTTCAGGCCTCTGTTTGAGGAAGATGTGGACAGCCCTCAGACCACCCTGGTGGGACATTCATGATAAAGAGGTGGCTGTTGGGGCCGGGCAACTTGGAAATTATTGATATGATTGATAGGAGCAATCATGAATATAGGTGGGAAGGGACTGAACAAGAGAGAGTAAGGAGCCAAGAAAGGAAGAAATTAGTTTAGTGGAGTAGGAACAGACTGACATGATGGGCATACCGGGACAGTCCTGTTTATGGATTTTGAGGGGGAGGTATAAGCGGGCTGTCTGGGGTTGGGAGATTATACTGTCAGAAGCTATGGAGGGAAGATTTCCGGGAGGTCAGTGACAGTCCTGGAAACAATGGCTTGATGCTTGGTGATGGGGTCATGGTCCACAGGGAGGTAGGAGAAAGTGTCAGGGAGTTGCCATTCAGCCTCTGCAAGGTAGAGGTCACAGACCTCAGGAGGTGCAGAGCACACCAGACAACAGCCCCACCTTTATTGGCAGATTTGATCCGAGTAAGCAGAGTCAACCAGTTCAGAAGGCGACAGATTACAGTGGGTGAGAGGAGCAGAGAAATTATGGTCAATGTCACGCCGACAGTTCTGAATGAAAAGATCAAGAGCAGGTAAGGGGGCTGGAGCAAGGGGTCCAAGTGGAGGGAGAAAAGGGGTGGGTAAAATAATCTATTGAACGGGGTGGGGTGGGGACCCCAGGTGGGGTTGGTGACCACTGCCCAAAGAAGCAAGCACGGAGACGAAGGCGGCGGAAGCAAAGTTCAGCATTGTGTCGAGCCTGAAATTCATTGAGGCGGGGGGTGGGGGCGCGAAAGGGTATGAAGCCGAGTCCTTTGCTCAGTAGTAGTTGCTGTTAGTAATTCATAGAATTAAGTGCAGAAGGAACTATTCGACCCATCGAGTCTGTAGTAGTTATGTTAAATGGCAGATGGAATACAATGTGGGGCGAGGTGGGGCACTTAGGTAGGAAAAATAGAGGCAGACTATTTACTAAATAGGAAAACACTTTGGAAATCAGAAGCACAAAAGGGGCTTAGGAGTCCTAATTCAGGATTCTCTCAAGGTTAACATGCAGGTTCAGCTGACAGTTAAGGCGGCAAATGCAATGTTAGCATTCATGTCGAGGGGGACAGAATACTAGAGCAGGGATGTACTGTTGAGGCTGTACAAGGCTCTGGTCAGACCCCATTTGGAATATTGTGAGCAGTTTTGGACCCTGTATCTAAGGGAGGATGTGCTGGCCTTGGAAAGGGTCCAGAGGAGATTCACAAGAATTATCCCCAAAATGAAGAACTTGTCATATGAGGAGCGGTTGAGGTCTCTGGGTCTGTACTCGATGGAGTTCAGAAGGATGGAGGGGCAGGGGGGAGAAGAATCTCATATTACAGAATACTGCAAGGCCTAGATAGAGTGGATGTGGAGAGGATGTTTCCACTAGTAGCAGAAACTAGAACCCAATAGCACAGCCTCAGACTGAAGGGACAATCCTTTAAAACAGATATGAGAAGGACTTTGTTCAGCCACAGGGTGGTGAAGATGTGGAATTCATTGCCTCAGAAAGCTGTGGAGGCCAAGTCACTGAGTGTCTTTAAGACAGAGATAGACAAGAAGTTCTTAATTAACAAAGGGTTAAGGGGTTATGAGGAGAAGGCATGAGAAACAATCAGCCATGATTGAATGACAGAGCAGACTTGATGGGTCGAATGGCCTAATTCTGCTATGCCTTATAGTTAATCAATCTTTTTATGTGGATATTTTTGGTCCCAAATATTCACACTCAGCATTTTCACCAAGGGTTCTTCAAGTTGCTGTGGGTTGACAACCACTCACTTCCACTTTCTCATCCTTGCAATCAGGTCCTGATGAGATCGATCTGCCATGAGCAGTGTCTCCATCCATCCATCCATCCCGCCCCCCAAACCCCGGCCACACACACACACAAATAAAAGTGAAATCTACACTGCAATGTTGTATTTCAGATTCGGGTAGTTGAAACATTGACAAGAATAGATGTTTGAGCAGCTGGCTTTCGAAATAAAGTAAAAATGTCGGCAAGTGTACAAATAGTTAACAATAAAAGGGCAACATTTACGTGGGCAATATAGTGGCACTTTTAACATTTGATGGGTAAATATAGACGAGCCTGGTAAAATCTTTTAGAAATGTATAAAGGCGACATAGTGTAAAGAACAATCAAGAAAATATTTCTACGATAGATGCCCTTTGACTGCTGATCTTATTGCTAACTTTTGAAACGTATGCAACCATTTGTGAAAAACATATACGGACTTATTCATTTGCCTACCTTGTTTAACAGTAGAATATTTTAAATAGATTACGATAGCTGAAACTGTGAATCTGCATTCATTTGACATTCAATTTGGAATACTTTCTGGAGAGCTGGAATTTCGGAAATGCACTCAACTGATTAAAGTCATTACTGCGTGGACTTTACTTTCTTCTAAATTAAGGGAGCATCCAGTTGAG
The DNA here is from genome assembly GCF_902713615.1 of Scyliorhinus canicula. Classification (NCBI taxonomy): domain Eukaryota; kingdom Metazoa; phylum Chordata; class Chondrichthyes; order Carcharhiniformes; family Scyliorhinidae; genus Scyliorhinus; species Scyliorhinus canicula. The sequence goes on along the minus strand of NC_052155.1, from coordinate 107,192,651 downwards.
ATCAGTTGTTAGAGAGTCTTTGATCCGAACATGCTTTTTCGGCCTCAGCTGTCAGTTTTAGACCATTTGCCCGCCGTGCACTGTCCAATTTCTCAGTTCAGCTGCTCATCATCACCACCCGCGCGCCTTCCGAATCGACCTCGAGCCTGGATTTCAAATTCCACGTGACTGAACCGCAACCGGCCGCGCGCTCCAGCCCTGCCCCTCCCCGGGGCCGCGCGCTCCGACCCCGGGGCCGCGCGCTCCGACCCCGGGGCCGCGCGCTCCGACGCCCACCACACACACACACACCCCCTCCTCCCCCGGCCGCGCGCTCCAACCCCCATCCTCTTCTTCCCCGGCCGCGCGCTTCAGCCCCGGTCGCTGATAAGTTGCTGCACTTTATTAATTAAATTTCCAGTTCAAGATTTTCAGCGTTGTCAAACGGAATAATGTCTGTTACAACCCGGCAGTGTAACCTGCACTACAGGCAAAAGGAAGAAGAATGTTTTGGACGGTTTCCTACAAACGTCTCCCTCCAGCTGAACATGCCAGTGTTATTATAAATGAATGACTGCGGTCTGTCAGGGCGGAGAACTTGCGCTCCAGTGACACCGACGAGGCCTCTGCAAACAATCCAAACTACATCACAAACTTTTCGTTTTGCACAAACTTTAAACTTACATTTTGAAGTTCACCGACAAGTCGCCCCGATTCAGGGTCAGGCTTGTGTAACGAAGTGATCTTTATGACCTTTGGTACGATCCGAGAGTCCACTCGTCCCAGGTCTTACGAGAATGTTTGCTTCTTTCCTTTTTCCCGAACTGCTATCTGAAGTCTCTGACGTGTCGGAACTCTTGGCTTCAGTCCATTAGAAGACTGTCAGGACAGGAATACGAGCACAACTTGGCCCAGTTGTGGATAAAAGTAATTTTTTTTTTACCAACCTGGACGCAACCTTTAATGCTAGATTATGCTCCGGCTTTATGCTGGCGTTTCATCTTCTGAGTGGCTCATTTAGCAGTGATTCAGTAGGGTGCAGCCCCTGCTGGTAGCTTCAGCTCATTTTAAGATTAATTGAATGTCCAGAAGCAAAATACTGCTGAAGCTGGAAATCGGAAATAAAAACAGAAAATGCTGGAAATACTCCGCAGGTCAGGCATTGTTTTTGGAAAGCGGAGTTACCATTTCAAGTTGATTACTTCCATTAGCACTGTTGTTGACTTTTAAACCTACCCATTTTCCCTTGTGAATCTCTCCAGTAGTTTCTGTCCCACTCCCAGCACCCAGATGGCCCTATTCAAAGTCACAAGCGGCATTAATAAACATACCAACCCAATTAAAAACAAGTAATCTAGCATTATTTCGGTTGTCGGATCTTGCTGTATTACAGTAGCCAATTCTGTGTACAATACAACAGTGACTATGCTTCAAAAGCAATATAAAGTACTTCAGGGTGGCCAGTGTACACAAAATAGCCCACACAAATGCAAGTTATTTGACATTTTCTGTGACCGACCATTGTGCATTTCAGTGATCTCTCAGCAGGTTTTGATAATTGACTACACCATCCTCCTCCAATGCATCTCCTCGGTTTTCCAAATAAATTTGATTGCTCTTACATAGTTATACTCTTAGTCGTCTAATCTTAGCCACAGACATAAAATGGCTTCTATCCTCAACCCCACAGGAATACAATTATTTGCTCTCTCCTCCCATTATCGACATGCTATCTCTTAGTTATATCATGAACAACAGAAGGGTACAGGCACAATGGGCCAAATGTCCTCTTGTGTGCTCATTGTATGATTCAGCTCCCCTCCCCAGCCATTGTCTCAGGTTGAACCAAACTTCCCATAACTTGGATAGCCTATTCAAATCTGAGTTGAACTTCCAAACTCCATTCTCTCCATTATGAGTACTGCTTCTGGCTCTATAACATTGTCTGACTGTCTCTTACCGCCACCAAACTTCTGCTGAAGCCTTCATTCATGCCTTTGTCAACTCCAGACTGGAATTGTCCAGTGTTCTTCTGTACAATCAGCCACACTCTTTTGTAAATGTCAGCTCATCTCGTATTCCACTACCGATATGTTATCCTACAGTAGGGCCTAGATTTTTACGACTGAGATAGGTAGCTGTAGTCTGTAAATTTCCCACCTCAGTTTAAATGGTCCCAAATTGTGTGATTTTCACTCTGAAGAGAGGTTGTGGGAGGAAGTTGGACTCACAGATCTCAGAAGCAGATCACATGGGGATGGGCAAATGCTGAGGCAGGCTGATGAGAAGGCCCTCCTTGTCATAAAAACAGTTTACCCCTTATCCCTCACATTCCACCCTCTCCCCATGACTCCTCCTACGCACCATGCAAATTCAATGGCAACTCATGCAATCAGATAGACCGTTAGAGTATCAATACCAGACACTATTCAAACAGTCCATAACTCTTACACATGCAGGACTGACAGCTCAGACCAATAAAAGCTCAGCAAGCTTTCTGTTTTGACAAGTGAAGTAACTACTTAATTGGCATCATTAAGTGGTTATAATAAGTGATCCCTTGAAACAATGTCTCAATGTTTAATTGGACAATATTAAGAGGTGTGAAGTATTTGAAACCTGTTATGGATATTTAAATGTACTGTCTGATTGACACTTTTATAGGATTGCAGGAGCAGTCTGTGGTGAATGTATTGATGTAACAATTCACCATTTGCTTATCTGTATTACGCTGTTACCCATGTGGGCTGCACCTATGGACCACTGTATAGTATTACCTATAATGTAGCATGCTGGGGCCTGTGTGGGCTCCGCCCCTGACTCCACCCCTTGAGGGGAGGTATAAAGAGCAGTCACCCTGCAGGCAGCTCCCACTAACAGACCAGTCGCAGGCAGGCACTGTTCTAGTTGATTAAAGCCACAGTTTACTTCAACTCCTGGTTTCGTGTGAATTGATGGTCGCATCAATTTAATCAATTACAATGCCACTATGGAATCGGCCCACAGACCTGACCGACTGGAACTCGATCCGCAGACTGCAGAGGCGAAAGAGATTTTTTCGCACTGGCTCCGCTGTTTCAAGGCCTACCTCGCCGCCTCCTCCTCGTCTTCCACCTCCGACAAACAGAAGCTGAGTCTCCTCCACACACGGGTGAGCCATCGAATCGCTGTTCAACTCAAGGAAGCCTCCACCTACGCAGACGCCCTCGTGATACTAGAGCGCCTCTACGTAAGGCCCGTGAATGAGGTATACGCGCGGCATCTCCTCACCACTCACCGCCAGCATCCCGGGGAATCACTGGAAGAGTACCTACGCAACCTCAAAGTCCTTGCACGAAGCTGCAATTACCAGGCCATTACGGCCACTCAACATATAGACCTCGCCATCCGGGACAACTACATGGCTGGAGTCAGGTCCAACTACATGAGACAGTGCCTACTGAAAAAAGGTGCCCTAGACCTGGAAGACATGGTAAAATTAGCCTCCTCTCCGGAAGTAGTGTTCCAAAGCCTTAATGCATTCCCGTCCGATCACACGACCCCCCTCGTGGACCCCAGACCAAAGAATATCCCAGGCCTGTGCCGCGTGGCAGCCCGCCCACCATGGGGGGGCTACCCTGTTATTTCTGCGGCCAGCCTCAATACCCCAGGCAACGCTGCCCGGCCCGGAACGCGAACTGCAGTGACTGCGGGAGAAAAGGACATCTTGCTAAAGTTTGCCTGGCCAGGTCCAAAACCTCTAAATCGCAGGCCCGACCCTCGGACTCACAGGCATGCAGATCCCGCAGTGTGGCAGCGTGTCTGCCGGCTCCCCCCCCCCCCCCCCCCCCCCCCGGACGCATCATCGGCCTCGTGTTGTCCGTGGCGGAAGCCATCTCCAAGCCCGCACAACACGTGCGACTCACGGGGGCCGCCATCTTGGCCATCCTCGCCCACGCAGCCTGCCACATGCGATTCATGGGGGCCGCCATCTTGGCCGCCATCTGCAACGCCGGCCGACATGTGCGAACAACGGGGGCAGCCATCCTGGGACCGCCCCAGCACCTTCGACCACGCCAGTTACCCGCAACTCAGCGCGGTCGCCCTTGACCAGTCGCGATCCAAACACCTCCGAAGCTCTATGAGGGTAAACGGACACGGAACGTCCTGCCTCTTCGACTCCGGGAGCACAGAGAGCTTCATTCATCCGGACATGGTAAGACGCTGCTCGCTCCCAATCTTCCCGGCGCATCAAACCATCTCCCTGGCTTCTGTGTCGCACTCGGTGCAGGTCCGAGGGTGCGCTACCACAAACCTCACAATACAGGGCACCGAGTACGCCGATTTTTAAATTATATGTACTCCCGACCTCTGTGCTCCTCTCCTGTTGGGACTGGATTTCTAGTGTAACCTCAGGAGCATCACCCTGAAGTTCGGCGGGCCCCTACCCCCACTCACCGTTTGTAGCCTCGCGACCCTAAAGGTTGACCCTCCCCCGCTCTTCGCAAACCTCACCATCGACTGAAAACCAGTCGCCACCAGAAGCAGGCAGTACAGCATCCAGGATAGGACTTTTATCAGGCCCGAGGTACAGCGACTCTTGCGGGAAGGGATCATCGAGGTGAGCAATAGCCCCTGGAGAGCACAGGTGGTGGTCGTCAGGACCGGGAAAAGAACCGGATGGTTGTAGATTACAGTCAAACCATAAACCGGTACACGCACCTCGATGCGTACTCCCTTCCCTGGATCGCAGACATGGTTAATCAGATCGCGCACTACCGGGTGTTCTCCACGGTGGATCTGAAGTCTGCGTACCACCAGCTCCCAATCCGCCCGGAGGTCCGCCACCACATGGCTTTTGAGGCAGACGGCTGCCTCTTCCACTTCCTCCGGGTCCCCTTTGGCGTCACGAACGGGGTCTCGGTTTTCCAAAGAACGATGGACCGAATGGCGGACCAGTACGGGCTGCAGGCCACATTTCCGTACTTGGACGACGTCACCATCTACGGCCATGATCAGCAGGACCACGATGCCAACCTCCAGAGATTTCTCCAAACTGCCCAAACCCTTAACCTCACATACTGTGGTAGTCGGTATTAAGGGTATTACGGTACCTAGGTTAGAGGTACCTGATGCTGTAAGATCATTGGTCTTGGAGGTATCTGATACTGTAAGATCATTGGTGAAGCCTGCCTGCTGGTTCCGCCCAGTAAGCCGGAGTATAAGAGTCTGTGTTTCCCTAGCTGCTGAATTCTGTACCTGCGCTGCTGGGGGAAACATCTAGTTCAATAAAGCCTTCAATTGTCCTACAATCTCGCTTCGGGAGTTATTGATCGTGCATCAATTTATTGAACTAGATTTGAAGAATGGAGCTCCGCATCAAGCCAGTGTCTGCAACTTAGCCCCCACGCAGCAAACTCAGCGGCGACCTTCAAACACTGGCTGGCGTGTTTCAACGGACACATCAGGACGGCCACAACTACACCCATGGAGGACCAGAAACTGCAAGTTCTCCACTCAAGGGTGAGCCCAGAAATCTACACGCTCATCGAAGACGCGGACGGTTTCGAGGCTGCGACGACCGTGTTGAAAGGACACTACATCCGCCCAGTAAATCAGGTTTACGCCCGACATCTTCTAGCTACCAGGCAACAAATTCCGGGGGAATCGCAAGACAAATTCTACTGCGCACTGCTGGTACTAGGTAGCAACTGTAACTGTCCGCAAGTTTCAGCCAACGACCACACCAAACTTTTAATCCGGGACGCCTTTGTTACAGGTATGCTGTCCTCTCAGATCCGCCAGCGGCTGCTGGAAAAAGAGACACTAAGTCTCAAGGAGGCACGGGCCCTCACGAGCTCCTTAGACGAGCGTATGTCTCCGACCGCGCGGCAGCCCCATGGGCAGCATGGACCCCACCCGCAGCCGATTCCGACGCATCCTCCAACCCCCCACAAGCGTGTGCTGCGTGGCTGCCAGGCAACCCCGGGGGGCCCCGATGTTATTTTTGCGGGCAAGCCAAGCAACCCTGGCAAAGCTGCCCGGCCCGCTCCGCAACTTCCAAGGGCTGTGGAAAAAAGGGGCATTTCGTGGCGGTATGCCAGGCCCGGGCTGTTGCCGCTGTCTCCGGGGACGAACCGGGTCCGCCGCCATTATTCCCATCACAGGCCACGTGCGGCCCGTGGGCGACACCGTCTTCAGTGCCACGTGCCGACCCCCGGCGCCGCCATCTTGTTCCCCAGGGACCACGTGCGATTCATGGGCGCCGCCATCTTGCCCATCCCCGGTCATGTGCGACCCGTGGGTGCCGCCATCTTGGCTAGAGTCTCAAGACCCCAATTCAGATGACCGCACACCACTCGAGGAATCCCACCAGCTTCTGCCACGACTCGCCTCGGTGACTGGACCAGTCTCAGCCCCGAACTCTTTCGACCGCTACGACGATAGTACTCATCAACGGACACGAGACATCCTGCCTGATCGGGAGCACAGAGAGCTTTATACACCCCAACACGGTAAGGCGCTGCTCCCTCCCTCTACACCCAGTTAACCAGAGAATCTCCCTGGCATCCGGGTCTCACTCTGTAGAGATCAAGGGGTACTGCATAGCTCACCTCACAGTCCAGGGAAGAGAGTTTAAGTATTTCCAACTCTACGTCCTCCCTCACCTCTGCGCTGCCATGCTCCAGGGATTTGACTTCCAATGTAACCTCCAGAGCTTAACCTTTAAATTCGGCGGCCCTATACCCCCCCTCACTGTCTGCAGTCTCGCGACCCTCAAGGTCGACTCTCATTCCCTTTTTGAAAACCTCACCCCTGATTGCAAACCCATCACCACCTGGAGCAGACGGTACAGTGCCCAGGACCGGACCTTCATTCGGTCGGAAGTCCAGCGGTTACTGAAGGAAGGTATTATCGAGGCTAGCAACAGCCCCTGGAGAGCTCAAGTAGTGGTTGTAAAGACCGGGGAAAAGCACAGGATGGTCATCGATTATAGTCAGACCATCAACAGGGGTACGTAGCTCGACGCGTACCCTCTCCCCTGCATATCTGATTTGGTCAATCAGATTGCACAATACAAGGGCTTTTCCATGGTGGACCTCAAATCCACCTGTCACCAGCTCCCCATTTGCCCGGATGACCGCAAATACACTGCATTCGAAGCAGATGGGCGGCTCCACCACTTCCTAAGGGTTCCGTTCGGTGTCACAAATAGGGTCTCGGTCTTCCAACGGGAGATGGACTGAATGGTTGACCGGTACAGTTTGCGGGCCACGTTTCTGTACCGCGACAATGTCACCATCTGCGGCCATGACCAGCAGGACCACCACACCAACCTCCGCAAATTTCTCCATACCGGCAGTCTCCTTAACCTGACCTAAAACAAGGAGAAATGCGTATTCAGCACCGATCGTCTAGCCATCCTCGGCTACGTAGTGCACGATGGAGTCATAAGCCCCGACCCCTAACGCATGCGCCCCCTCATGGAGTTCCCCCTTCCACACTGCTCCAAGGCCCTGAAATGTTGCCTGGGGGTTTTTTTCATATTACGCACAGTGGGTCCCCAATTACGCGGACAAGGTCCGCCAACTAATCCAATCCATGGTTTTCCCCCTGTCGGCAGAGGCCCGCCAGGCCTTCAGCCGCATAAAGGCAGACATCGCAAAGGCCACGATGCACGCAATCGACGAATCCCTTCCCTTCCAAGTTGAGAGCGACGCATCCGACATAGCTCTGACGGCCACACTCAACCAAGCTGGCAAGCCCGAGGCCTTCTTCTCACACACCCTCCATGCCTCTGAAATGCGCTATTCCTCAGTTGAAAAGGAGGCCCAAGCCATAGTAGAAGCTGTGCAGCATTGGAGGCATTACCTGGCCAGCAGGAGATTCACGCTCCTCACTGACCAACGGTCGGTAGCTTTCATGTTCGATAATGCACAGCGGGGCAAGATGGAGAACGATAAGATCTTACGGTGGAGGATCGAGCTCTCCACCTCCAACTATGAGATCTTGTATCGTCCCGGGAAGCTGAACGAGCCTCCTGATGCCCTACCCCGCGGCACATGTGCCAACGCACAAGTGGACCGACACCGGGCCCTCCGCGATGACTTCTGCCACCCGGGGATCACTCGTTTCTTCCATTTTATCAAAACCCACAACCTGCCCTACTCCATCGAGGAGGTCAGGACCGTCACCAGGAACTGCCAAATCTGCGCGGAGTGCAAGCCGCACTTCTACCGGCCAGAGAAAGCGCACCTGGTGAAGGCTTCCCGCCCCTTTGAACGCCTCAGCATGGACTTCAAAGGGCCCCTTCCCTCCACCAAATGCAACAAATATTTCCTGAATGTGATTGACGAGTACTCCCGGTTCCCATTTGCCATCCCCTGTCCCGACATGACCGCTGCCACTATCATTAAAGTCCTCCACAGCATCTTTAGCCTGTTCGGTTTCCCCGCCTACGTCCACAGCGATAGGAGGTCCTCCTTCATGAGCGACGAACTGCGTTAATTCCTGCTCAACAAGGGCATTGTCTCAAGCAGGACGACCAGTTATAACCCCTGGGGAAACGGGCAGATGGAGAGGGAGAACGGAAAGGTCTGGAAGACCGTCCTACTGGCCCTATGGTCCATCAATCTCCCAGTCTCCCGCTGGCAGGAGGTTCTCCCCGTTGCATTCCACTCCATTCAATCATTACTGTGTACCACGACCAACGAAACACCTCATGAACGTCTCCTTGTCTTCCCTAGGAAGTCCTCCTCCGGGACCTCGCTCCCAACCTGGCTGGCAGCTCCTGGACCCATTCTGCTCCGCAAACACGTGGGGTCGCACAAGTCGGACCCGCTGGTCGAGAGGGTACACCTCCTTCATGCTAACCCTCAGTATGCCTATGTGGCGTACCCCGACGGCCGGCAGGATACGGTCTCCCTCCGGGACCTGGCGCCCGCTGGATCCCCACCCACATCCCCCTCACCAACCCCACCCACCCTCCCACAGGCGCCCCCCACGGCTGCCCCCTTCCCAGGGGGATCGGTCCTTCCACTGGCCCCACCCAGGGGTGATGAAGCTGAATAAGCCACGCTCCCGGAGTCATGGATGCTCGAGCTGGCGCCTGCATCACCGCCGAAATTGCGACGATCACAGAGGACGACCAGGGCCCCCGATCGACTAATAGCTTCAATATGAAATGTACCTGTAAATAAATACCTGTAAATAATTTGTGTGACATGTAAAAAGCAAAACACTGTACCACCGATGGGTACCGCCATAACCTCCACCACTGTATAACGCGAGACCACCAACCCCGCCGACATCTTTTTTTTTCATAAACAGGGGTGAATGTGGTAGTCGGTATTAGGGGTATTACGGTACCTAGGTTGGAGGTACCTGATGCTGTAAGATCATTGGTGAAGCCTGCCTGCTGGTTCCGGCCAGTAAGCCGGAGTATAAGAGTCTGCGTTTCCCTAGCTGCTGCATTCTGTACCTGCGCTGCTGGGGGAAACATCTAGTTCAATAAAACCTTCAATTGTCCTACAATCTCGCTTGGGGAGTTATTGATCGTGCATCACTTACAACAAGGAGAAATGCGTTTTCCGCACGACCAGACTAGCCATCCTCGGCGAAGTCGTGGAAAACGGGGTCCTAGGACCCGACCCCGACCATATGCACCCCCTCCTGCAACTCCCCCTTCCCCACTGCCCCAAGGCCGTGAAAAGGTGCCTTGGGTTCTTTCATATTACGGCCAGTGGGTCCCTAACTATGCGGACAAAGCCCGCCCACTAATGAAGGCCACCATCTTCCCACTGGCGGCTGAGGCCCGCCAGGCCTTTAGCTGCATCAAGGCAGATATTGCCAAAGCCGTGATGCACACGGTGGACGGGTCCGTCCCCTTCCAGATTGAGAGCAACGCATCAGAGGTCGCCGTCGCCGCTACCCTCAATCAGGCAGGCAGGCCTGTCGTGTTTTTTCACGAACCCTCACCACCTCTGAAATTCAACACTCCTCAGTCGAAAAGGAGGCCCAAGTCATCGTGGAAGCCATGCGGCACTGGAGGTACTACCTCGCTGGTAGGAGGTTTACCCTCGTCACCGACCAACGATTGGTCGCCTTCATGTTCGATAATACGCAACGGGGCAAAATCAAGAATGATAAGATCTTGAGGTGGAGGCTCGAACTCTCCACCTATAATTACGATATAGTATATCGCCCTGGGAAGCTCAACGAACTCCCAAATGCCCTGTCCCGCAGCACATGCGCCAGAGCGCAAGATGACCGACTACGTGCTATCCCCGATGACCTCTGCCACCCAGGGGTCACCCGGCTTCTCCACTACATCAAGGCCTGCAGCCTGTCCTACTCCACCGAGGAGGTCAGGGCCATGCCCAGGGACTGCCCGATCTGCACGGAGTCCAAGCCGCTCTTCAATCCACCGGATAAGGCCTACCTGGTAAAGGCATCCCGGCCCTTTGAGCGCCTCAGTATTGATTTCAAAGGGCCCCTCCCCTCCAACAACCTCAACACATATTTCCTCAACCGCATCGACGAGTTCTCCTGCTTCCCCTTTGCAATCCCGTGCCTCGACGTGACCGCCACCACCGTCATTAAAGTCCCACATAGTGTCTTCACCCTGTTTGGTTTCCACACATACATCCACAGTGACCGAGGCTCGTCGTTCATGAATGATGAACTGCGTCAATACCTGCTCAGCAAAGTCATCGCCTCGATCAGGACTACCAGTTATAACCCCAGGGGAAACGGGCAGGTGGAGAGGGAGAACGTGACAGTCTGGAAGACCGTACTCCTGGCCCTTTGGTCTAGGAATCTCCCAGTTTCTCACTGGCAGGAGGTCCTCCCCGATGCGCTCCACTCTATTAGGTCCCTACTTTGCACGGCCACAAATGAGACCCCTCATGACCGCCTATTTGTTTTCCACAGGAAATCCACCTCAGGGGCCGCGTTTCCGCCCTGGCTGAAGATACCGGGGCCCGTCTTGCTCTGCAAGCATGTCAGGAGCCATAAGTCCGACTCCCTGGTCGAGAGGGTCCAGCTCCTACACTCCAACCCCCAGTACGCATACATCGAACACCCCGACGGCCGACAGGATACGGTCTCCCTCTGGGACCTGGCACCCGCAGGTTCCACTACCACCGCCACCCCATCTTACCCCGCCCAACCTACGCTGACCAGCGCCCCCGCCCCTACGTGGCACCCGCACCTCCTCCTGCCCACCATTTCCCCTTCACCAACCCACAGGAAAGAAGCTCCAGAAGACACAATCCCGGAGTCCACATCTGTACCCGCACCGGCGACTTCACTACCGATGCCACACGGATGAGTTTGACGCCCGGGCCAGCGGCGACACCAGAGCTTCGGCGGTTCACAGCGCACAATCCGTGCACCGAACAGGCTGAACTTATGAACCCGCCACCCCCGCCGGACTTCATTTTTTTAACAGGGGGTGAATGTGGTGAATGTATTGCTGCAACAATTCACCATGTGCTTATCTGTATTACGCTGTTGCCCATGTGGGCTACACCTATGGACCATTGTATGGTATTACCTATAATGTAGCATGCTGGGGCCTGTGTGGGCTCCGCCAATGACTCCACCCCTTAAGGGGAGATATTAAGAGCAGTCGCCCTGTAGGCGGCTCCCACTAACAGACCAGTCGCAGGCAGGCACTGTTCTAGTTGATTAAAGCCACAGTTTACTTCTAATCCTGGTTTCGTGTGAATTGATGGTCGCATCACAGTCCATTTTTTCAAAGAGCAATTCTGCATTTTTTTCTCAGCAGTTCCACGCTTGCCATTGTTATTGTATTGTTCATTGGTTAGGTACTTGGTGCATATACTTGGAAAATGCATTTAAAAAATTTTTTTTTTATAGAATGTGGGCTTCACTGGCTACCAGCATTTGTTGCTCATCCCTAATTGTCCCTGAGAAGATGGCGGTGAGCTGTCTTCTTGAATCGCTGCAGTCCATGTGGTGTAGGTACACCCACTGTGCTATTAGGGAGTACCAGGATATTGACCCAGCAACAGTGAAGGAAGGGCAATATATTTTGAAGTCAGAATGGTGAGTGACTTTGAGGAGAACTTCCAGGTGGTGGTGTTCTAATGTATCTTCTGCCCTTGTCTTCCTAGATAGTAGTGGTCTTGGGTTTGGAAGGTGCTGCCTAAGAAGCTTTGGTAAGTTCCTGCAGTACATCTTGTGCATGATACTCACTGCTGCTACTGTGTGTTGGTGTTGGAGAGAGTGAATGTTTGTGGAAGGAAGGGGTGCCAATCAAGCTGGCTGCTTTGTCCTAGATGATGTTGATCTTCTTGCGCTTGTTGGAGCTGCACTCATCCAAGCAAGTGGGGAGTATTCCATCATATTCCAGACCTATGTCTTGTAGGTGGTGGACAGCTTTGGGGAGTCAAGAGGTGAACTACACGCCACAGGATTCCTAGCCTTCAACCTGCTCTTGTAGCCACAGTATTTATATGGCTAGTCCAGTTCAGTTTCTGGTCAATGATAACCCCCAGGATGTCGATAGTGGGGGATTCAGTGAAGGTAATGTCATTGAATGTCAAGGGCGATAGTTTGATTCTCTCTTATTGGAGATTGGTATTGCGTGGCACTTATATGGCATGAATGTTACTTGCCATTTGTCAGCCCAAGTCTGGATATTGTCCAGGTCTTGCTGCATTTGCACGTGGACTGCTTCAGTGTCTAAGGAATTTTGAATGGTCCTGAATATTGTGCAATCATCAGCGAACATCCCCATATCTGACCTATCAAGCAGCCAAAGATGGTTTGGCTTAGGACACTACCCTGAGGAAGTCCTGCAATTATGTCCCAGCACTGATATGACTGACCTCCAACCACCACAAACATCTTCCTTTGTGCTAGGTATGACTCCAACCAGTCAAGAGTTCTCCCCTTGATTCCCATTGACTCCAGTTTTGCTGGGGCTCCTTGATGCCATACTCAATCAAATGCTCCCTCAGTGTCAAGGGCAGTCACTCTCACCTTCACTTTGAGGTTCAGCTCTTTTGGCGATGGTTCAACCAAGGCTGTAATGAGGGCAGGGACTGAGTGACCCTGGCAGAACTACTGAGCAGGTCAGCAGGTTATTGCTAAGTAAATGCCACTTGATAGCACTGTTTATGACGCCTTCAATCACTTTACTGATGATTGAGAGTAGACAGATAAGGTGGTAATTGGCCGTGTTGGATCTATCCTGCTTTTTGTGTACAGGACATACCTGGACAATTCTCCACATTGTCGAGTGGATGCCAGTGTTGTAGCTTTTGTCGTAGAATTCCATAGAATTCCTACAGTGCAGAAGATGCCATTCAGCCCATCAAGACAGCACTGACCCTCTGAAAGAGCATGCTACCCAGGCCCACACCCCCAACCTATCTCCATAACCTAACATCACTGAACATTAAGGGACAATTTTACCACGGCATTCCACCTAACCTGCATATCTTTGGACTCTGGGAGGAAATCGGAGCACCCGGAGGAAACCCACGCGAACACGGGGAGAAAGTCCAAATTTCATACAGAAAGTCACCCGAGGCCGGAATTGAACCAAGGTCCCTGGCATTGTGAAGCAGCAGTGCTAACCACTAAGCTCTACTGGAACAGCTTGGCTAGGGTGCGCGACAAGTACTGCTACACAAGTCTTCAGTTGCCAAATATTGCCGAAATATTGTCAGGGCCCATTGCCTTTGCAGTATCCAGTGCCTTGGGCCATTTCTGGATATCATGTGGGGTGAATTGAATTGGCTGAAGACTGGCATTTGTGATGCCGGGGACCTCTGGAGGAGACTGACATGGATCACCCACTCAGCACTTCTGGCTGAAGATTATTGCGAAAGGTTCAGCCATGTCTTTTGCACAAACATGCTGGGCTCCTCCATCATTGAGAGTGGATATTTGTGGAGCCTCCTCCTCCAGTGAGTTGTTTAACTTTCCACCACCATTCACGACTGCAGAGCATAGATCTGTTAGCTCTGTCTTCACTTGCTGTTTATGTTGTTTTGCATGCAAGTAGTCCTAAATTGTAGCTTCACCAGATTGACACCTCATTTTTTGGTATGCCTGGTGCTGTTCCTTGATTTTTTTTCAATTAAGGGGCAATTTAGCGGCCAATCCACCTAGCCTGCACTTCTTTGGGTTGTGGGGGCGAAACCCACGCAAACACGGAAAGAATGTGCAAACTCCACACGGACAGTGACCCAGAGCCGGGATCGAACCTGGGATCTCGGTATGTGAGGCTGCAGGGCTAACCCACTACGCCACCGTGCTACCCCCTGGTGCTGTTCCTGGCATGACCTCCTGAACTCTTCATTGAACCAAGGTTATTTCCTGCCTTTGTGGTAATCAGGGCCGGCCCAAGGTACCGGCAACTCGGGCAGTCGCCCGGGGCGCCATGTGCTCGGGGGCGCCAGAGACTCTGGTCCCGCGCATGCGCAGTTGAGCCGGTGCCAACCAGCGCATGCGCGGTGGCCGCCCTCCCCCAGGGTGGCCCCCTCCGCCCCGCCGACCGCCCCCGCCCCCCCCCGGCCTCGGCCCCGCCCCCCCCCGGCTCGGCCCCGACCCCGCCCCCCCCACCCCCCACCCCCCACCCCCCCGGTCACTTCTACCGATACTGTCATGGACAGATGAATCTGCGGCAGGTAGGTTGAGGATGAGGTCTAGTCTGTTTTTACCTCTTGTTGGTTCCATCACCATCTGTCGCTGGTCCAGTCTAGCAGTTATGTCCTTTAGGACTCAGCCAGTTCGGTCAATAGTGGTGTTACTGAGCCACTCATGGTGATGGACATTGAAGTCCCTCACCCAAAGTATATTCTGTGCACTTGCCACCCTCAGTGTTCCTCCAAGTGGTGTCCAACATGAAGAGTACTGATTAGGAGCTGAGAAAGGACCGTGGTAATCAGCAGGATGTTTCTTTGCCCATGTTTGACCTGAAGCCATTAGACTTCATGGGGTCCCGAGTCGATGTGAGGACTCCCAGGGTGACTCCCTCCCACTTGTATACCACTGTTCCGCCACCTTTGCTGGATTTGTCCTGCCGATGGGATACCCAGAGATGGTGATAGTGGTAACTGGGATGTTATCTATCAGGTATGATTCTGTCAGTATGACTATGTCTGACTGACATAGTTTGACTGGTCTGTGAGACAGCACAAGCCCCAGATGTTGGTAAGGAGGACTTTGCAGGATCGACAGGGTTGATGCTGAGTGATCTGTCTGGTTTCTTTCCTTTTTATTGACTTTGTTTTGGTTTGATACAACTGAGTGGCTTGGTAGGCCATTTCAGAGGGCATTTAAGAGTGAACCAAATTGCTGTGGATCTGGAGTCACATGTAAGTTAGACCAGGTGAGGATTGCAGATTTCCTTCTCGAAAGTATATTATTGAACCAGCTGTTTCTTTTTCAATCACAATCGACAATGGTTTTATGGTCATTTTATTTTAAATTTAGAGTACCCAATTCTTTTTTTCTCCAATAAAGGATCAATTTAGCGTAGCCAATCCATCTACTCTACACATCTTATGGTTGTGGGGTTGAGACCCACATAGACATGGGGAGAATGTGCAAACTCTAAATGTGCCGGGATCGAACCCGGGTCCTCGGTGCCATGAGGCAGCAGTGCTAAGCACTGTGCCATCATGCCGCTCAGGTTTTATGGTCATCATTAGACTTTTAATTCCAGGTATTTATTGGATTCAATTTCCACCATCTGCCATGGCACGATTTGAACCTGGGTCCCCAATTACCTAGGGTCTTTGGATCACCAATCCAGTGACAGTGGCACTATGCCACTGTCTTCCCATGAGTTGGCATTCAGTTGGCATGGAGAATACAAAGGGCCATGAGGAGTGGCTGTGGGCATGAGTTGGCATGGATGGAAGGGGTCATGGGTTGTGTGAGCAAGACTTTTGAACTTACCTTTCAAAAGGTTCCCGCATGCATACCAGGATTCACCGCACTTCTTAGGGGCCATGAACCAGGAGACATGGAGAAACTGACACAACACCACAAAACTTTCAGGGCGATAAGAGATGCCCACACTACAATGAAGTGGACCAGTTTGGGAAGAAAGGGTTGGGGCTCATGGAGAACATGGAGTCTTGCCTGTTATATTTCCCTTGGTGGAAATATGTTGTGTTCTTTGTCTTTTCTTCCAGAATGGTCCGTTGTGTTGATGACAAAAAATCCACCAATCATTAGATAGAAACAAAACTGATTCATTGAATAACTATGATTGAAATGAAGTTTGCACACTCTACTAAGCTATGGACAATAATAAAGTAAAATTTAATCTGTCTAGCAATACTCAATAATCTAAATACTCACTAATTATACTATGATCTAACCTTGTGTTAACTCTATCTAATCTAATCTTCTCCTAGTGCTGTTTTCATGCTTTCTCCTTCACTAAGTACCCAGCATTCTCTGAGGTTTGATTTATGTACAGAGAAGTGGTGGTGCCCTCTAGTGTTTGAATTACACAGAGATGTAATAATTAACCCTTCACTAACCTGACTATATACATATCATTACATTGCTAACTCTGTAAAAATCCAGCCCCAAGTCCTGCTTACCCATTCCTCTGTCCTCATTGTTATCTTAGGTTCAACCCTTTAGCCTTTAAAAAGAAAGTTCTGGTAAATTTTAATTAATCTCCCAGAAAATATTAAAATATTAAAATCACTGCAAAATTCAAGTGATCAATATTTCTTAAACATTAATGTTTTCTCACAACAAGATATTAGATGAATAAAAGCAAAATACTGTGGATGCTGAAATCAGAAAGAAAAACAGAGAATGCTGGAAAAATCAGCAGGTCTGGCAACACCAATAGGGAGAGAAAAAAGAGTTAATGTATTCAGTCAGAACTAAAAGTGAGGTAAAAGACAATAAGACACAGGCACATAAGTAGGCCACTCAGCCCATCCAGTCTGCTGCACCATTCAATGAAATCATGGCTGATCTGATATAATCCTCAACTCCACTTTTCCACCTTATCCCCATAACCCTTGATTCCTTTACTGATTAAAAATCTATCTCAGCTGTGAACATACTTAACAACCAGCCTCTACGGCCCTCTGCAGTAAAGAATTCCACATATTCACTACCCTCTGACAGAAGAAATTCCTCCTCATCTCAGTCTTAAATGGGCAATGCCTTACTCTTTGATTATGCCCCCAGGTTCTAGACTCTCCAACAAGAGGAAAGCATCCTCTCAGCATCGACCCTGTCAAGCCAACTGAGAATCCTATATGTTTCAATATATCTGTTGGCTATTATACTTTTTGTGAGGGCCACGAAGAATCCAGCACGAGTTTTCAGAAATAACATTTATTTACAATGACATATATACACAACAGCAGCAACTTCCCTTGCTGCTCACTCCTCTCTCTCTCTTCTGGTTCCAAACTGGCCAGCTCTATTTATGCAGGGTGTCTGCTAATGATTTCTCCACCCCCCTCATTGGGGAAGTTCATACTCCCATAGGATTGTGGGATTGTCATTAGTCCCCAGCCAGTGGTAAGTAGGTGCGGTGAATCACAGTAGCGTAATTCATACTGTATTACACATGTTGTACTATGTCTCTGTAAGCTCGGCACACGAGCAGTTGTGCTGCTCTGCCACTAGGGGGAGATGCACTGGGAGTGTACGGGAGTTTGTACTGGGCTCCACCCTTGGCTCCACCCACAGCTCCTCCCCTTAACCGGAAGTATAAAGGTTGATGCTGAGAGCCTGCCTGCCAGTTCATCTGGAGTTCATCTTGTCACAGGCAGGCTCTGTTGTAAGACGATTAAAACCACTGTTCACTTCTAACCACGTGTCGCGTGAATTGATGGTCTCATCAATTTAATCGTCTTATGAAACAGTAAGGAATGACCATGGAATCAGCCCTCAAGCCTAATCGACTGGAACTTGACCCGCAGGATGCAGAGGTGAAATAAATCTTTTCGCATTGGCTCCGATGTTTTAAGGCCTACCTGGCTGAAGCAAGCACCACAGGAACGACGGAGGAGCAGAAACTCAGTCTACTGCACGCAAGGCTGAGCCATCGTTTATCTACTCAGCTAAACTGTACCGGCTCATATACAGAGGCCCTGGCCCTACTCGATAGAATGTATGTGAGACCTATCAATGAAGTCTACGCGCGCCACGTTTTTACTACTCGCCGCCAGCGCCCTACAGAATCGCTAGAAGAATTCCTCAGAGACTTAAAAGCCTTATCCCGGGACTGTAATTATCAGGCTGTAACTGCTGCAGAACATAGAGAACTTGGTGTCCGCGATGTCTTTGTTGCAGGCCTTAGATCGAATTACGTGCGGCAGTGACTGCTGGAGAAGTGGGCCCTAAATTTAGAAGATACTGTTGGACTCGCTACAACTATGGAGGTATCATTTTGTAGCCTCACCTCGTTTCCTGTCAACTGCATGACCCCGTCATGGGCCCCCGACCAGCGACTCCCACAGGCCTGCGCCGCGCGGCCACCCAGCCACCATGCTGCCCCAGCCTGCCACTTTTGTGCCCAGCCCCAGCACCCGCAGCAGCACTGCCCGGCCCGCAACGCGACCTGCAGCAGCTGTGGGCGAAAAGGCCACTACGCCAGAGTGTGCCTGGCAAGGAAGGCCCCAGCCCCTAAACCTCCAGCGGCACAAAGTAATCGCCCTCCACACTCGCAGGTCCGCAGGCCCCGGAACGCAGCGGCCTATGCCCTGACTCCGCCCCCACCCGCCACATGCGATCCATGGGGGCGCCATCTTAGCGGACCCCCACCACGCGGCCGACCATGTGCGACTCATGGGGGCCGCCATCTTGGACGCCATCTTCCTCGCCGCCCGCCACATGCGATCCACGGGGGCGGCCATCTTGGGCCCCATCCTCTCCACAGTCAGAAAACTTGATTGAAGACTGCGACCTCAGCGGGCACTCATCGCAGGGCCATCCCAGCGCAGCCGACCGAGCCGCCGACTACCCGCAACTCAACGCAGTCACACTGGACCAATCGCGCCCAAAGCATCTCCACAACTCTATGACAACAGTCCAAATCAACGGGTACAGTACACCGTGCCTTTTCGACTCCGGGAGCACTGAGAGCTTAGTACACCCAGATCTGGTAAGACGCTGTTCGCTCCCCGTTTACCCTGCACGGCATACTATCTCCCTCGCTTCAGGTTCCCACTCTGTCCATATCCAAGGGCGCACCGTCGTAACTCTAACAATCCAAGGCGCTAGCTACTCTAATTTCCAACTAAACGTCCTGCCCGAACTCTGCGCCCCACTCTTATTGGGACTCGACTTTCAATGCAATCTCAAGAGTCTAACCCTCAGCTTCGGCGGACCCCTACCCCACTCACTATCTGCAGCCTAGCCACGCTGCGAATCTCCCCCCCTCCTCTCTTTGCCAACCTCACTCCAGACTGTAAACCCGTAGCCACTCGCAGCAGGCGGTACAGCCTACAAGACAGGGTGTTCATTCGATCCGAGGTCCGGAGGCTTTTGCGTGAGGGGATCATAGAGGCCAGTAACAGTCCCTAGAGAGCTCAGGTGGTGGTCGTCAAGACCGGGGGAAAATTCCGCATGGTCATAGACTATAGTCAGACTATTAATAGGTTTACGCTCCTCAACGCGTATCCCCTCCCCAGGATTGCAGACATGGTGAATCAGATTGCCCAGTATCGAATTTTTCCACGGTGGATCTGAAGTCTGCATACCACCAACTCCCAATCCGCCCGGAGGACCGCCACTTCACGGCGTTTGAGGCCGATGGCCGCCTCTTCCAGTTCCTCCGGGTCACCTTTGGCGTCACAAAAGGGGTTTCAGTGTTCCAACGAGCAATGGACCGAATGGTGGACCAGTACGGGCTGCGGGCCACATTTCCGTACTTGGATAAAAGTCACCATCTGCGGCTATGACCAGCAGGACCACGATGCCAACCTCAACCGATTTCTCCAGACGGCCCAGAAGCATAACCTCACATACAACAAGGAGAAATGCGTTTTCCGCACAACCAGACTAGCCATCCTTGGCTATGTCGTGGAAAACGGAGTCCTGGGTCCCGACCCTGACCGTATGCGCCCCCTCTTAGAACTCCCTCTCACTCATTGTCCCAAGGCCCTCAAACGGTGCTTGGGATTCTTTTCATATTATGCCCAGTGGGTCCCTCAATATGCGGACAAAGCCCGCCCACTCTTTAAGGCCACACTTTTTCCCCTGTCAGCTGAGGCTCGCCAGGCCTTCAACTGCATCAAGGAGGACATCGCCAAAGCGGCCATGCGGGCGGTGGATGAATCCGTCCCTTTCCAGGTTGAGAGCGATGCCTCAGAGGTAGCTCTTGCAGCCACATTAAATCAGGCAGGGAGACCAGTCGCATTTTTCTCCAGAACCCTCTCCGCTTCTGAACTTCGATACTCCTCAGTCGAAAAGGAAGCACAAGCCATTGTGGAGGCTATTTGTCACTGGAGGCACTACCTCGCAGGTAGAAGGTTCACCCTCATCACCGACCAAAGATCGGTTGCCTTCATTTTTGACAACTCGCAAAGGGGCAAAATTAGAAATGACAAAATTCTGAGGTGGAGGATCGAACTCTCCACCTACAAATACAATATTATGTATCGACCGGGGAAGCTCAACGAGCCCCCAGATGCCCTGTCCCGCGGGACATGTGCCAGCACACAGAGCGACCGCTTAAAAGCCATCCACAATGACCTCTACCACCCGGGGGTCACCCGGCTCGCCCACTACATTAATGCCTGAAATCTGCCTTTCTCCACCGAGGAGGTAAAAGCCATCACCAGGGATTGCCCGATCTGCGCGGAGTGCAAACCGCACTTCTACAGACCAGACAGGGCCCACCTGGTCAAGGCTTCTAGGCCCTTTGAACGCCTCGCTATCGATTTCAAAGGGCCACTCCCCTCGACTAACAGGCATGTGTACTTCCTGAACGTCATAGACGAGTTCTCCCATTTTCCCTTTGCTATCCCGTGCCCCGATATGACCTCCCACACAGTCATTAGGGCCCTGCATAGTATCTTCACCCTGTTTGGTTTCCCCAGCTATGTACACAGCGACCGGGGTTCGTCCTTTATGAGCGACGAGCTGCGTCAGTACCTGCTCGGCAAGGGCATCGCCTCGAGCAGGACTACCAGCTATAACCCCAGGGGGAACGGGCAGGTGGAGAGGGAGAATGCGATGGTCTGGAAGACCGTCCTACTGACCCTCCGGTCCAGGAATCTCCTGATCTCCCATTGGCAAGAAGTCCTCCCCGACGCGCTCCATGCTATTAGGTCCCTCTTATGTACCGCTACCAACCAGGCCCCTCATGAGCGGCTCTTTAGTTTTTCATGGGGCACTACCACGGGGGTTTCGCTCCCGGCATGGTTGAAGACACCGGGCCCATTACTCCTCCGGAAGCACGTCAGGGCGCACAAAACTGACCCACTCGTAGAGAAAGTGCTCCTACTGCATTTGAACCCCCAGTACGCCTTCGCAGAGTTCCCTGACGGCCGTCAGAACACTGTACCCCTCCGGGACCTAGCACCTGTAGGATCCAACCCCCCCACTACCACCACCGAGGTACCCCTCACACTACATGCCACCCAACTCGCCCCCCACACCCCCGCACCTACCAGTTCGCTACGCTTTTTTTGCGCGCCCGCGCCAGCTAGCTCCCAGCGCCCCCAGTCCCCAGTCGAACCAGACGGGTACGAAGCTCGGACGGAATCGCCCCCGGAGTCCACCATCGTACCCCAACCAACGGTGCTCAACCAGCCACCAGAAGGGGCTGCAACCCCGGTGCTCCGCCGATCACAGCGGACAACTCGGCCACTGGACAGACTCAATTTCTAAGCCACCACCCCCGCTGGACTTTTTTTTTTTACAGGGGGTGAATGTGGTCAATCACAGTAGCATAATTCACACTGTATTACACATGTTGTACTATGTCTCTGTAAGCTCGGCACACGAGCAGTTGTGCTGCTCTGCCACTAGGGGGAGATGCACTGGGAGTGTACGGGAGTTTGTACTGGGCTCCACCCTTGGCTCCACCCACGGCTCCTCCCCCTAACCGGATGTATAAAGGTTGATGATGAGAGCCTGCCTGCCAGTTCATCTGGAGTTCATCTTGTCACAGGCAGGCTCTATTGTAAGACGATTAAAACCACTGTACACTTCTAACCACGTGTCGCGTGAATTGATGGTCTCATCAGTAGGCAGGTTATAACATCCCTTCCCCCCCCCAAAGTCCAAGGAATCCACTGAAGACCGTGGCGAAGGAGGGCGTAGGACTCGTTTTGCCGCAGGCCGGACATCATTTGTACGAGGCGCTGGATCGGGCGGCATGTAACGAGACGGAGACTGGTGCCTACGTGATGAACGGCGTAACGGTTGTACATCCACGGCCCGTGGGCCTGAGGATTCCCCCTCTGAGGTGTCTTGTGTCTCCATCTCGGAGTCAGAGTCTGCTGCCTCCGTCATCTCGGCGTCTTTATCTCCATGCGGTTCTGTCATGACCTGCGCAGGCTTTGAGTGAGGCAACAGAAGAAGATTGTGAGGAATACTTCCCATTGTGACTGGTCTCTGTGGCTGTAGGAATGAGCTCCTGGGGCGGGGAATCTTTGGAAGGGATAGTCTTCTGGACCGAACATGGTCTACATGTTTGTGCTGGAGACAACCCTTGGCTTGCACCTGGTAAGAGATAGGGCCCGTTTGGCCAACGATTACGCCAGGGACCCACTGGGCACCACGAGCAAAATTCCGAACGAACACTGGGTCAGCGGGCGTAAACTGCTGAATCGGCCGATGCCGAGAAAAATCATGCCCCTGCCGTTCTTGTGTGCAGCATACTTTTGCGCCAATGTCCGGGAAAAACCATGCTAAGGCGGGTGCAAAGTCTCCGGCCCATTAGGAGTTCTGCAGGAGCTACCCCAGTCACCGCATAGCGGGTGGTCCTACATGAAAACAAGAAACGAGCCAGTCTCGTGTCCATCGACCCGGAAGACTGCTTCTTTAGGCCTCGTTTGAATGTCTGCACTGCGCGCTCCGCCAACCCATTTGAAGCCGGGTGGTAAGGGGCGGTGCGGATATGGCGTATGCCGTTCATCTTTATGAACCTCGCAAACTCCTCACTTGTGAACGGAGTGCCGTTTTCCGTGACCAGCACCTCGGGGAGGCCATGTGTACTGAAAGACAAACGCATCTTCTCAATTGTTGCGCAGGACATTGTGCCTACCATCTTATGCACCTCTAGCCATTTAGACTGGGCGTCGATTAATAGAAGGAACATGGATCCTTGAAAAGGGCCGGCAAAATCCGCATGCAAGCGCGCCCCTGGCCATTCCCAGTGATGTAGGGGCGCGGCCGGCGGAAGCTTCCGATGCCCCTGGCAAATGGAGCAGTTTTGGGCCACCTTCTCAATGTCGGTGTCGAAGCCTGGCCACCAGACATAACTGGCCCTACATTTTCATTTTGGTCACACCTGGATGCGCATTGTGCAAGTCTCTCAGTATCAGCTCCTGTCCTTTTTCCGGGACAATCACACGCGTCCCCCACAAAAGGATGCCGTCTTCCACGCTGAATTCGGACAGCTTGGAGGAAAATGCCCGCAACTCGCTTGGGAGCTGTCTATGCTGCCCACCATACAGGACTATGTGCCGAACCTTTGACAGGACTGGCTCCGTCTGGGTCCACTCACGGATCTGTGATGCTGTGACAGGCAAGGTGTCCATAAAATTTAGGGTTGCAACCACCTCACCGGTCGTGGGGGTCGACATGGGGCCGGTCGATAAAGGCAAT
Organism: Scyliorhinus canicula; assembly: GCF_902713615.1. Taxonomy (NCBI): domain Eukaryota; kingdom Metazoa; phylum Chordata; class Chondrichthyes; order Carcharhiniformes; family Scyliorhinidae; genus Scyliorhinus; species Scyliorhinus canicula. The sequence continues at coordinate 107,168,885 of NC_052155.1, read as the reverse complement.
CGGCTCAATGCACGGCATTCCCTATCTGGGTTCCTGGTTTGTGCTCCAGAGAATACTGGTATGCAGTGCAGCGAGCAACAAAGCCCAGCACTGGATCCGTGCGGAAGCAATGGGCGGTATTGGCTTATCCTCTCTGAAAAGTCCCAGCAGAGGCTTATGATCAGCCACGATAGTGGAGTGGCGGCCATACACGTACTGGTGGAAACATTTCACCACAAAGACCACTGCCAGGCCCTCCTTCTCGACCTGCACGTACTTTTTTTCCGCTGCAGTCAATGTGCGAGAGGCGAAAGCTATTGGCCGCTTGGCCCCGTTCTCCATCTTGTGGGACATGACGGCCCCAATACCAAACGGGGATTCATCACATGTGACAAGCAAATGCTTTCCAGGATCATAGTGGGTTAGTAACCCAGACGACGACAATTGTTGTTTTACCCGCCGGAAAGCGGTTTCTTCCGGCTGACCCCAAACCCAGGTGTAGTTCTTCTTTAGCAGAAGTTGCCAGACTGGGGAGGAACTTTCCGTAATAGTTTACGAGGCCGAGAAACGAACGAAGATGCGAAGTGTCAGTCGGGGCGGGGGCCTGTTGAATCGCGCGCACCTTCTCTGCGACGGGGTGCAAACCTTCGCGGTCCACCCGATAACCCAGGTAGACTACTTCCTTTGCCTGAAAGACGCACTTTGTGCTACGTAAACGGACTCCAGCCTCTGAAAAGCGTCTAAGGACAGCCTCCAAATTTTCCAAATGTTCCTGCTCCTACGTCCCTGTGATCAAAACGTCATCTAAATAGACAGCAACACGCGGTAAACCTCTCAAAATGCCCTCCATAACGCGTTGAAAAATAGCGCATGCAGAGCACTCCAGTCTAAGCACATTGAAGTGGACTTAGTACTTCCAGTCTAAGCACGTTGAAGTGTACTGTACTAATGTAGTTACATTTGTAAACAAGATGTTGTGAATGTATAATACCTGAACAATATATTACTTCAGAACTCTAATAAATGTCTCTTGAGCAGATCATCTGCACTGTGGTGTATTTCATTATTAAATCAGTGCTGAATGCATTGTTTATTGGGGGGAAATGAGTTTTACATTTTGAGATGTCTTTGTTTGAATATAAAACTTTCCCTTTGGAAAAGGAGAACAATGAAGGTAAAACAAATGTTGATCTTTCCTTAGAAGAAAAATCTTAATTCCTGGGGCTAACTTGCTCCTTTGTTGAAGTTAGCTAGTAGAACTAGACAGAATCCTAGCTTCATATTTTCCTTTCCTGGAATTAAAATTATTTTTTAAAATGTGGCACTATTTTCTGAGCTCTCTATTTTTGATTGAATCTGGTGCGGCTTTCTTCCACTGCATTATTTGCTAATAAGAGATTTTTAAAAATGTTTTTACTCCAAATACTCCAAAGGGCAAACGTGTATATTCATAAAGGCGTGTATTAATCGTTACAAATGGCCGGGAGGCAGGGTCCAGCTCCAACTGTAGGTAGGCGTGACTCATATCTAATTTTGTGAACGAGAGTCCGCCTGCAAGCTTCACGTAGAGATCCTCTATGCGAGGCATTGGGTATCAGTCAGTCTGGAAGCCGTATTCACTAAGTTTATAGTCGCCGCACAAGCGAACTGTGGCATCTGGCTTCATTACAGGGACAATTGGGGCTGCCCAGTTAGCAAAACGGACAGGCCTGATGATACCCAAAGTCTCCAAATGAGTGAGCTCCCCTTCTACCTTCTCGAGCAAGGCGTAAGGCACCGGGCACACCACGCTCCTGGTTCGACTTGGATACGGGCTACGGCACCTTTTATTTTCCCCAAACCGGGCTGGAATACATCTGGGTATCGTCCTCGCACCTCAGTCAACCCTCCAGAAACTGTTTGGAGGATGTGCTGCCACTGCAACCGCAAATGGCGCAACCAGTCCCGACCCAACAGGCTGGGCCCATGGCCGCGCACCACGATAAGTGGGAAATGCCCCTCCTGGCGTCCATAAACAACAGGGGTCATCGTAGTTCCTGCAATGTCCAATGGTTCCGCCATGTAGGTGGTCAACCTGGCCTGTGTGTCGGTTAATGTAAGGCTTTGTATACCATGCTTGATGCGGTCGAATGTGCTCTGGGCGATCACGGAGACCGTCGCGCCAGTGTCCAACTCCATCTCAAGCAGGTGACCATTGACCCGTACTGTCATTTTAATGGGGGCCACACGGGGAGCTGCCACACAATGCAGCTGCAGGCAGTCGTCCTCCGTCTCCACGTCCTCGGGAGTAGTCGCCGCAGGTTCATCCAAATGAAAGGTACGGCCCCTGGGCTGGTCCCAGTTTCGGTCGGAACGACGGCGCCTCTGGTGCCCCCAGGACCGGCGTCTGCGACGGGGTCGGCTCCTACAAGTCTGACACGGACATGGCTCCTCGTCCATTCGTTCTGGAGAAGGCTCCCTTTGGGGAGGAATGTCCGACGGCCACTGGCGTCACTCTGGACGTCACCTCGCCCAAGGTACCGCAGGGGTGCAGGGGGACGCTTTCGGACAGAAGGGGTTGCGCTCCAAGGCATGCACCTCCATTCCCTGTAGCTCCTGCACTCCTCATTCTGCGCTCTCTCAGGACAATACTATTTGAATGGCCTGTTGAAAGTCAATGTTGACTCGGCTAACAACTTTCTCTGGGTGGCCGCATTGTTAATACCGCAAACCAAACGGTTGCGTAATATTTCTGACAAGGTCTCACCATAGTCACACTACTCCGCAATCCTGCATAGCCTGGATAGAAAGTCAGCAAGGGATTCTCCTCGGGTCCTCTCAGTGGTATTAAACTGGTAACGTTGGACTATCGTGGATGGGGTTGGGTTAAAATGTTGCCCCATTAAGTTCAAAAGTTCATCAAACGTTTTGGTGTCCGGCGCAGCTGGGTACGTAAGGCTCCTAATCACCCCAAACGTATGCGGCCGCAGGCGGTGAGCAATATGACCACCTGCCGCTCGTTTTCAGTGATGTTGTTTGCCCGGAAATAGTAACGCATCCGTTGTGCATACTGGTTCTAGCTTTCCAGCGCAGCATCAAAAACATCCAAACGTCCATACAGAGGCATGGTGTAATAGGAAACAACTTCCAACCTGTATCCAACAAAAATCCAGGGAAGTAGCTTCAGCAGTGTAGACAGCTATTCACTTTAACCCTCGTCGCCAGTTTTGTGAGGGCCACGAAGAATCCAGCACGAGTTTTCAGGATACAAAGAAATAACATTTATTTACAATAACATATATACACAACAGCAGCAGCAACTTCCCTTGCTGCTCACTCCTCTCTCTCTCCTGGTTCCAAACTGGCCAGCTCTATTTATGCAGGGAGTCTGCTAATGATTTCTCCGCTCCTCCTTATTTGGGAAGCTTATACTCCCAGAGGATTGTGGGATTGTCATTAGTCCCCAGCCAGTGGTAAGTAGGCAGGTTATAACAATACTGTATAAAAGGTGGAGCAGCTGGAACATTGATGAGTGAGAGCTGGGAGAGATTGCAACAATGGGCTGGAAGGGGGCACCGAGTGGAGGCTGGTGGGTGGTGGGGAGGGTTTTTGCATTGAGACAAAAAATGTTTGGAATATTTCAAAAAGGGATTAAGATGGAGAAGAAAGGTCACAGTATAAAGTTGTTGAACTCAATGTTGAAGATATTATATATATTGTTTTACCTGTAAGAAGAACATTGGACCAGAAGTAAGTAATTCAAACCCTTGAGCCTGTTCCACCATTCAGTGAGATCAGATCTAATCTGTATTCTAACTTCAATCACCTGCCTTGGCTAGCAAACATCTATCAATATCAGAGTTAAAATTGTTATTTCTTTTGAACATATTTTATTGCAAACACAACAAAAAAAAATCAACCATCCAGTAAACACAACCAAAATACAAACTGTTTGTCATTTTTATCCCTTTTACAAACCTTAACTAACTTAACCCTCCCCCAAAAACACAAAGATACCTCCGTCCAGCCCCCCCCCCCCCCCCCCCCCCCCCCACTCTCACTTGTTGGCGGAAAACGAATCTTTGAATACAGACATGAACAGCCTCCATCTCACCTGAAATCCTTTCTCTGACCCTCTAAGAGCAAACTTAATTTTCTTCACTTGTAGGAATTCCATCATATCTGCCAGCTTTGCTGATGCCTTTGATGGGGCTTCCAACCTCGACCCAAGCAGAATTTGCCGCCGGGCAATCAGAGAGTCCCCCTCCCCTCCAGTAACTCCGGCAGCTCCGATGTTCCAAAGATCACCACAAATGGGCACGATTCCACCCTCAACCCCACAATCTCTGACAGCGTCTTAAAGATCAATGTCCAAAATTCTACTAGTTTTGGACAGGACCAAAACACATATACACCATTCTTCAGCCCCCTTGTACCCCTCTCGCACCTATTCCCCACCTCAGTATCGATTCATCAGAGCCCATGTCATATGAGCCCTGTGAATGACCTTAAACTGTATCAGGCTCATCCTGGCACAGAAGAAGGACAAATTCATCCAATACAATATTTCACTCCAGGCCACTCCTCCCAGTTCCACACCCAGTCCCTCCTCCCACTTCCCCTTTATTTCTTCCAATGACCCTTTCCCCGTTTCCAGTAACAACCCATAGATATCCGCAATCTTCCCTTCCCACAGCTTATCATGTGATAACAGCCTATCCAGTAGGGTCTGCCTCGCAGCTGAGGAAATGAAATATTTTTGTACAAAGTCCCGCTCCTGCATGTAACTGAATTCACTTCCCCACGGCAGCTGGTATAGCCCTGCAACTCCCCCTACCCCGCGAACCTCCTTTCCACAAACAAATCCCTAATCCACTCAAACCCCTCCCTACTCCAAATCCTCTGTATAGCGCCCATCCCCGCCAGTGGGAACCTATGATTTCCACATATCAGGGTCTGTACTGACATCCCCCCTTCCTCCCCCACTCCAAAGTGATGCCTGAGCTGGTCCCAGATCTTAAGGGATGTCACCACGGGGCTCACTGCATATCTTGCCGGTGAGAACAGGAGAGGGGGCATCACTAAAGCTCTTAAACAAGCCCCCACACAGGGCTTCCTCCATCTGTACCCACTCTGACCCCTCCCCACCACCACCACCGCACCTTTTCCACATTCACTGCCCAATAACAATATAGCAAATGTGGGTCCCAAGTTAGCACTCCTCCTCTGGGAATATCTCACTCTTTAAGACATTGAGTTCGTACCCTGAAAAGGCGCCAGGCGCCCCTAATAGGCCCATTATCTTCAGGTTTGAAACATATAGCAACAGGTCGTCTGCAGAGAGCAACACCCTATGCTCTCTACCTCTCCTTTCAGTACCCTTCCATTCCTTTGACGCCTGCAACGCGATGGCCAGGCCAGAGGCTCAATAACAAACGCAATCAACAGCGGGCATCCCCGTCTCATGCCCCAATGCAGCCAGAAGTATCCCAAGCTCACTGCATTCATCATTACGCTCCCCACAGGGGCGACATTCAGCAATCTCGCCCAAGAAATGGACGCTGGCCCAAACCCAAACCACCCCAGGACCTCAAACAGGTACCTCCATTCTTTTAGTTTTTTAAATATAAATTTAGAGTACCCAATTCATTTTTTCCAATTAAGGGGCAATTTAGTGTTGCCAATCCACCTACCCTGCACATTGTGGGTTGTGGGGGTGAAACCCACTAAAACACGGGGAGAATGTGCAAACTCCACACAGACAACGACCCAGAACCGAGATCGAACCTGGGACCTCGGCGCTGTGCGACAGCAGTGCTAACCACTGCGCCATCGTGCTGCCCTCCATTCTTTTATTTAAAAACATTGTTATTCACGTTTTCACTATTTTAACATCTTTACAAAGAATAAACACAAACCCAGCACAACCCCCCAAACCCCCAAATTGCACCCCGACCCCTTGAAAGCAACTAGATCCCCAAAGTGTAAGATTAACAAACTGCCTCTCTTGTGGATCCCCTCATCTGCCCCTCTCAGAGCAAATGTCACCTTCTCCAATACAGGAACTCCATTAGATCTCCCAGCAACACCATGGCACAGGGGGGAGAAGCTGACCTTCACCCCAACAGGACCCGTCTGTGAGCGATCAACAAGGCGAAGGCTGAGACATTTGCCCCCCACACCCACCAGCAACTCTGGCAGGTCTGACACACCGAGTATGGCCTCCAGGGGACCAGGCTTCAAATCTACGTGCAGGATCTCTGACATGCTGCTAAAAAAACAACACCCAATATTTCTCTAATTTCGGCCAGGATCAGAACATGAACATGATCAGCTGGGCCTCTCCCTCACTGTTCACAGCTATCCTCCACCCCCTCAAACAGACAGCTCATCCTCGCCTTAGTTAATTGAACCACTTTTAATTGAATCAATCCCAACCTCGCACATGAGGTTGAGTCATTAACCCTCAGCAGCACCTCACACCATAATCCCAGCTCCAATGCCATCTCCAGCCCCTCCTCCTATTTGGCCTTAATCCCTTCCATTTTATCCTCCTCCAGGATCCTACCATAAATCGCCGAAATGACCTCACCCTCCAGCTCCTTTACCGACAGCACCTTATCCAACAACGAAGAGGATGGTGCCACCAGAAAGCTCGAGAAGACCTTTCTCGCGAAGTTCCGCACCTGTATGTATCTGAAGCCCTCCTCACACTAGAACCCAAACTTCACCCACAGCTCTTCCAAACTTGCGAACCGCGCCTTCAAAAACAAATCCTTCATCTACTTCATCCTTCTCTCCTGCCATCTCCGGAACCTCGCATTCTTCTTCCCTGGCTCAAACCCATGGTTCCATCTTATCGGCATCACCCTCGAGTCTGCCCTCAACTTAAAGTGCTGCTGGAATTGCCTCCAACTCATCAGCATGGACACCACCATAGAATACGTCCCTGGGGCAAACAGTAGCGGCGCTGTTGCCAGCATCTGCAATCCCGATTCCTTTTTTTAAGAGTATCCAATTATTTTTTTCCAATTAAGAGACAATTTAGCGCCGCCAATCCACCTGCCCATCTTTGTGCAACATCTTTGGGTTGTGGGGATGAAACTCACGGATGTCATAATATACACCAGTATATCATGGTGCAGACACACACTGATGGACACACATAGGGACCAATCAACATGTACAAACACCGCAGCCAATCACCAGTTAGAATACACACACTATAAAGGCAGAGGACACCACGGTTCCTGCTCATTCTGGGTGCTGCCTCTGAGTGTAATAAGAACTCATGCAGCCCAGCACAGACTCACAACACGTGCTGAGAGAATCAACTGGTTCGGACAAGGCTTAGGTCTCTAGTTTAAGTTAGCATCATTTAGACCCCCAGTCATCGTGTGTTAGTTAGTTAGAAATAGTTAATAAAATTGAGTTGAACCTTCATCAGTGTTGGAAGTGTCTGTTCATCTCTCAAGTCTACACTAGCCAACACTTCAACTGAGACATGGGGAAAATTCGCAAACTCCACACGGACAATGACCTGGTGCTGAGATCAAACCCGGGTCCTCGGTGCCGTGAGGCAGCAGTGCTAACCACTGCGCCACAGTGCCGCCCGTAATCCCGATTCCTTACAGGAACCCGCCTCCACCCGCACCCATAAGGCCTCTATTTCCCTACTCCAGCTCCACACCTTCTCCACATTCGCTGCCCAGTAATAGTACAGCAAGTTCGGAAGGGCCAACCCCCTGACTGCCGCCCCCTTTGGAGCACCGCTGTTCTTATCCTAGCCACCTTGCCTGCGCACACAAACGATGAGACCAGCCTGTCCACCACCCCCTTAGAAAATGACTTTGGTAAAAAATACCATCAGACAGTGAAACAGAAACAAAAAATGCGGCAGAATGTTCACCTTCACTGTTTGTACCCGGTCGGCAAATGACAAGGGGAGACTATCTCACCCCAACAAATCCTCCTTCATACTCCCCACCAAGCTTGCAAAATTGAGCTTACAAAACTGTGCTCAATCTCGTGCCACCTACGTTCCCAGATACCTAAAATAAGTTGTCACCACCCAGAATGGCAACCCCTCCACTCCCGCCACTGCGCCTGGAGAAGACACCACAAAATACGCGTTTTTCCCAAAATTCAATTTGTACCCTAAAAACGCTCCGAATCTCCTTAGCAACCCCAGTTATATCCCTCACCAACGAGCTCAGGTCCGAGATGTACAGATCGTCTGCGTACAGAGACACCCTACGTTCTTCCACATGCTGTCAGATCCTGGTACAGCAATTTCACCCATACCACAAACTTAGGCCCAATCCCAAATTTCTCCAGCACCGCAAACAGATAGCTCCACTCCACCCTGTCAAACGCCTTCTCCGCATCTAATGCCACCACCACCTCTAACTCCCTTCCCTCTGCTGGAGAAAGCACCACTTTCAGCAGCTGCTGCACATTCAACAACAGCTGCCTGCCCTTAATAAACCACGCCTGATCCTCCCCCATCATCTTCAGCAGGCACTCCTCCAACCTCAGTGCCAGCACCTTCGTCAATACCTTAGCATCCACGTTCGGTACAGAAATTGTTATCCTTATCCTTATCCTTTTGAAGTAATAGTGAGATGAATGACTACCCCAATGTCTCCAGCAATACTCTCCGAACCATTGCATCCTCAAACATTCCTACCATCAGCGGTGCCAACTTATCCTTAAGTTTTTTTATAAGATTCGACAGGGAGGAGGGCAGCACGGTGGCGTAGTGGTTAGTAATGCTGCCTCATGGCACCGAAAGAAGTCTTACAACACCAGGTTAAAGTCCAACAGCTTTGTTTCAAACACGAGCTTTTGGAGCACTGCTCCTTCCTCAGGTCCACATCATGGCACCGAGGCAGTTTGATCCCAGTCCTGGGTCACTCTCTGTGTGAAGTTTGCACATTCTTCCCGTGTCTGTGTGGGTCTCACCCCCACAACCCAAAGATATGCAGGATAGGTGGATTGGCCACGGTAAATTCCCCCTTAATTGGAAAAAAATAATTGGGTTATCTAATTATATAAATAAATTAATTAAATTCCACCAGGAACCCAACCAGCCCTGGCTCAATACCCGACTGCATCTTCCCTATCGCTGCTTGCACTTCTTCCGCACCCATTGGTTCCTCGCGTCCGCCCCGGACATTCAAGTTGCTTCAAGAACTCACTCATACCGATGTATCCTCCGGCGGTTCTGACTTATACAAGTCTCTATCAAGGTCTTCAAACCGCCTTGTTCACCTGGTATCAGCTCACCTGTCCCATCCCTAATCTGCACAATCTCCCTCGGTGCCACCTGCCGGTAGAGCTCGCCCGCCAACAATCGACTGACCTTCTCTCCATACTCAGAAACGAAACACCTCACTCACCGCAGCTGCTGAACTGCCCTCCCTGCGGATAGAAGATCAAACTTTGCCTGTAACTCCTTCCTCCTCACCAAAAGTCCCGGTTCCAGATTCTCCACATATCTCAAATGTACTTCCAAAATCTCCTCTATTAATGCTGCTGTTCCTCCCACACCTCCCTATCAACCTTCGCCCCTCACTATCCCCTTCAACACCTCCTAGACCACCAACGGGAGGTGTCAACAAAACCTCCCCATTCCAGTTGAACCGTACACACTCCTCAATCACCATCCCCATTTTACAACAAAAATGCAGGTCTGCCAACAAACCCACACCAAGCCTCCATGCCGGCCTCTGCGCTGGCCCATTCTCAAAAATCACATCCATCCAGAGCAGAGCGTGGTCCACTATCTCAGTCACCAAATACTCTGCCTTCCTCACCCCAGCTAGCAGCGCTTTCCCCACCACAAAAAAGTCGATCCTCAAGCACACCTCATGCACCGGCAAAAAAAATTGTACTCCCTCTCTCGTGGATGTAAAAACCTCCACGTGTCCACTCCTCCCATCTCCTTCATAAACCCTGCCAGCATTCCCCCCTTTCCCCCCTCCCCAGAAAGGGGCAGCGAGCATGAGCGGAGCCTATCCACCTGCGGATCCAACACTGTATTCCAGACTCCCCCCCCCCCCCCCCCCAATATCAAGTGTTCAGTATCCAAATCCGGAATGGTAGCCAACACTTTCTTCACAAACCCAGCATTGTCTCCGTTTGGGGCATATATGCTAACCAGCACCACCAGCCTCCCATCCAACTGACCTATTACTATCACGTACCTACCACCCTGGTCCGCAACTAACTTCTCAATCTGGAACCTCCCTCATTTGCCCACCAGTATCACCAACTCCTGGGCCCTGATATTGAAGCCCGAATGAAACACTTGGATCACCCAGCCATTCCTCAGCCTCACCTGGTCCTTTATCCTCGGATGGGTATCAAGTAACAGTACACGTCTGCTTTCAGGCCCTTAGACTGCAAGAAAACTCCCGCTCTCTTCACAGGTTCTCCCCAATCCTCGCACATTCTACATCGCCACTCTGACCAGGGTCTCTCACCACCCCCGCCTTCCTATCCGTCCTGACCATCCCCCCAGGCCCCGTCTAACTGGCGGGACCCAGCCCTAGCCCTAGCCACCGTCACCCCCCTACCCTCCCCCACTTCCCAGAATTCCTCAACCACTTCCTCTTGAACAACACCTCACCCAGTATCATCCCCATCCCCAATTCACAGTTCCATGGCCCATCGAAACTTGCCCATAGAAGTTCCAAAGACCGCGGCCATTCCCCCCAATCCTGTACACTAGCCTTTGCTAGTACAAGGGCCCCTGCCTGAGTCCCCTCCCCCACATTGAAAAAACACACCAACAACAAATCCCCCCACACCCAACCCCTCCAAACACCCTACACCCTGAAACACAAGCCCCCAAACCTAACAAACCACATACCCCAACCATCATCCCCAAGCTGTCCCAGTCCAAACACTTCTTACACAAAGCAATTAAAGATCAACAGCTATAAAGGGAAAGAACAACATAAAGGAAAACCCGGGGGAAAAAACGTTTATGTCCAAACTCAGTCCAGTCTCATGTCATGTGAGAGTACCTTTAAGAAATGAATGTTTAAGCAATGTACCTTTAAGAAATGGAGCAGCTCATATTTCTGAAGTGATGTCAGAGGGTGGGGAGAGCTGAGCTCACTTCTGCTTTTAGTTTCAGTTTTGAGAGAGCAGCTGAAAAGTGCCTGGCTGGTTTGCTGTGAGCTGTTTGAAAGGAGAAAGCTGGTTTCAGTTTTGAGAAAAAGAGCTTGGGTGTGTCTGTGTTTGCAGTGAACTGGAGCTGCTGTGATCTCTGCCAGGAAAGACTATCTCTGAATCATTTGGGTAATTTAAACTCATAATAGTAATGTCTTTAACCTGATGTGTTTCTGTTTAAAGGTGTTAAGTCTCTTGGATGTTTAAAGGAACAACTGAAGGATTATTTAGTGTTGTGTTATTTTCGGGGTTATCTTTGAAGTAAGGTGTGTTGAGTGATCCAATGTTTATTTAAAAGGTTTTTTTTTATTTTTTTAAATAATTTTTATTGAAAGAGTTTTTCCATACAGACATTTACCCCTACTAATTTTTAAATTATTTACAACACAATCCCTATAGGCAAATGTCCCTCCCTCGCCCGCCCTCTCGCGCGCACCAGTCCTCCCCCCCCCCCCAGGAAACCTTAACAAACAAGGCAGCCTACAGTTTCAGACATGAGCAGCGAGCAGACTTGCCCGCGTTACAGTCGTGCATGTCCCCCCACGACCCTTGCTGCCCCCCCCTCCCCTCCCCCCCCCTCCCTCCCCTCCCCCCCCCCCCCCCCCGGGTTGCTGCTGCCACGACCCCGAACGTCTATCTCTGATCTAAAAAGTCAAGGAAAGGTTGCCACCGCCTGGCGAATCCCTGTACCGACCCTCTCAGGGCAAATTTGATCCTTTCTAGCTGAATATAGCTAGCCATATCGTTAATCCAAGTTTCAACGCTTGGAGGCCTCGCGTCCTTCCATTGAATTAATATCCTTCGTCGAGCCACTAGGGACGCAAAGGCCAGTATTCCGGCCTCCCTAGCCTCCTGTACCCCCGGTTCTACCCCGACCCCAAAGATCGCAAGCCCCCATCCTGGTTTGACCCTGGACCCCACCACCTTCGACACCGTCCTTGCCACCCCCTTCCAGAACCCTTCCAGCACCGGACATGCCCAGAACATATGCACATGGTTCGCTGGGCTTCCCAGACATCTGACACACCTGTCCTCACCCCCAAAGAACCGGCTCATCCTTGTCCCCGTCATGTGAGCTCTATGCAGCACCTTAAATTGAATGAGGCTCAGTCTCGCACACGAGGAGGAAGAGTTGACCTTCTCCAGTGCATCCGCCCACGTCCCGTCTTCTATCTGCTCTCCCAGCTCCCCTTCCCACTTGGCTTTCAGCTCCTCCCCTGATGCTGCTTCCGCCTCCTGCATTATCTTGTAGATGTCTGATATCTTCCCCCCTCCGACCCAGACCCCCGAGAGCACCCTATCACTCGCCCCCTTACTGGGGAGCAGGGGAAACCCCTCAACCTGCCGCCTAGCAAATGCCTTCACTTGTAAATATCTGAACATGTTTCCCGGGGGGAGCTCAAACTTCTCCTCCAGCCCTCCCAGGCTCGCAAACCTCCCCTCTATAAACAGGTCCTTCAGCTGCCGTATGCCCACCCTGTACCAGCTCTGAAATCCCCCGTCGATGTTCCCCGGGATGAATCTATGGTTCCCTCTTATTGGCGCCGCCAACAGACCTCCCATTTCCCCCCTATGTCGCCTCCACTGCCCCCATATCTTGAGGGTGGCCGCCACCACCGGGCTCGTGGTGTACCTCGTGGGGGGGAGCGGCCATGGTGCCGTTACTAGGGCCCCCAGGCTTGTGTTGCCACAGGACGCCCTCTCCATTCGTTTCCAAGCTGCCCCCTCCCCTTCCATCATCCACTTGCGCACCATTGACACATTTGCCGCCCAGTAGTACCCCGAGAGATTGGGCAGTGCCAGCCCTCCACTGTCCCTACTCCGCTCCAAAAAGACCCTCCTCACCCTTGGGGTGCCATGCGCCCACACGTAGCTCATGATGCTACTCGTCACCTTTTTGAAGAAGGCCCTAGGGAGGAAGATGGGCAAGCACTGAAATAAAAACAAGAACCTTGGGAGGACCGTCATTTTGATTGACTGCACCCTCCCCGCCAGCGACAACGGTACCATGTCCCACCTCTTAAATTCCTCCTCCATCTGTTCCACCAGCCTGGAAAAGTTCAACTTGTGGAGGGTCCCCCAGTTCCTTGCCACCTGCACCCCTAAGTACCTAAAGCTCTTTCCTGCTCGCTTGAAGGGGAGTCTCCCAATACCCTCTCCCTGGTCCCCCGGGTGTATCACAAAAACCTCGCTTTTGCCCAAATTTAGTTTGTACCCCGAAAAGTCCCCAAACTCTGCTAATAGTTCCATTATCTCCGGCATTCCCCCTTCTGGGTCTGCCACGTACAGCAGTAGATCATCCGCATACAGCGATACTCGATGTTCCTCCCCTCCCCTAGTCAGTCCTCTCCACCCCCCTGAACCCCTCAGTGCCATCGCCAACGGTTCAATCGCCAGTGCGAAAAGTAGGGGGGATAGGGGACATCCCTGCCTGGTCCCTCGGTGGAGCCCGAAATACTCCGACCTCCTCCCGTTTGTCACTACACTCGCCGTCGGGGCCGAGTAGAGCAACTTCACCCACTTAATAAACCCTTCCCCAAACCCAAACCGTTCCAACGTCTCCCACAGGTACTCCCACTCCACCCTATCGAATGCCTTCTCCGCGTCCAGCGCTACCACTATCTCAGCCTCCCCCTCCACTGCCGGCATCATAATTACATTCAGCAATCTCCGCACGTTCGTGTTGAGCTGCCGCCCCTTCACGAACCCCGTCTGGTCCTCATGGATTACCCCTGGCACACAATCCTCTACTCTAGCTGCCAGGATCTTTGCCAGCAACTTGGCATCCACGTTCAGAAGCGAGATAGGCCTGTAGGACCCGCACTGCACGGGGTCTTTATCCCGCTTCAATATCAGGGAGATCAGAGCCTGCGACATTGTCGGGGGCAGAACCCCCCCCTCTCGCGCCTCATTAAAGGCTCGTACCAGTACCGGTCCCACCAAGTCCACATTTTTCTTATAGAATTCCACCGGGAACCCATCTGGCCCCGGCGCCTTCCCCGCTTGCATCTGACCTATTCCCTTGACTAGCTCCTCTAGCCCTATTGGCGCCCCCAGCCCTTCTACCAGCCCCTCCTGGACCCTTGGGAACCTCAATTTGTTTAGGAAGTCCTCCATTCCCCCTCTCCTCGTCGGCGGCTCAGACCGATACAACTCCTTGTAAAAATCCCTGAAGACCCCGTTCACTTCTTGCCCCTTCTGCACTACCTTCCCGCCCCTCTCCTTCACTCCCCCAATCTCCCTAGCCGCATCTCGTTTGCGAAGCTGGTGTGCCAGCATCCTGCTCGCCTTTTCCCCATACTCATAGACCGTGCCCTGTGCCCTTCTCCACTGCGTCTCTGCCTTCCTGGTGGTCAGCAGGTCGAACTTGACCTGCAGGCTGCGCCGTTCTCCCAGCAGCCCCTCCTCTGGTGCCTCCGCATATCTCCTATCCACTTCCAATAGCTCCCCCACCAGCCTCTCCCTCTCCTGCCTCTCCTTTCTTTCTCTGTGCGCCCTTATGGAGATCAGCTCTCCCCTGATCACTGCCTTCAGGGCCTCCCAGACCATCCCCACCTGCACCTCACCCGTGTCATTCAAGTCCAGATAGCTCTCAATGCTCTTCCGGACCCTTTTACACACCTCGTCGTCCGCTAACAGCCCCACATCCAGCCGCCACAGCGGGCGCTGGTCCCGCGCCTCCCCCATTTCCACATCCACCCAATGCGGTGCATGATCAGAGATCGCAATGGCCGAGTACTCAGCTTCCCGTACCCTCGGGATCAGCCCCCTGCTCAACACGAAGAAATCGATTCTGGAGTACACTCTATGGACGTGGGAGAAAAAGGAATACTCCCTCGCCCTCGGCCTACCAAACCTCCATGGGTCTACTCCTCCCATCTGCTCCATGTACCCCCTCAGCACTTCTGCCGCTGCCGGCCTCCTATTGGTCCTTGAGCTCGATCTGTCTAGCCCGGGGTCCAGCACTGTGTTAAAGTCCCCCCCCATGATCAAGCCCCCTGCCTCCAGTCCCGGAATGAGGCCCAATAGGCGCCTCATAAAACCCGCGTCATCCCAGTTCGGGGCATATACGTTGACCATCACCACTTTCTCCCCCTGCAGCTTACCCTTCACCATCACATACCTACCCTCCTTATCCGCCACCACCTCCTCCGCCACGAACGACACCCTCTTTCCCACCAGAATCGCCACCCCCCGGTTCTTTGCGTCCAATCCAGAGTGGAACACCTGTCCCACCCACCCCCTTCTCAGGCGAACCTGGTCCACTACCTTCAAATGGGTCTCCTGTAACATTGCTACATCAGCCTTCAGTCCCTTCAGGTGTGAGAATACCCTTGATCTCTTGACCGGCCCATTCAACCCCCTCACGTTCCAAGTGATCAGCCGGGTCGCGGGACGACCCGCCCCCTTCCCCTGCCGATTAGCCATGTCCTGTTCCCTGCTCGCCCCGGGTCGACCCTCCCCTTCTGACCCGCTCCCCATGGCGATGTCCCCCTCCCCCCACCTCTCCAGTCCTCCACTTCCCGTTTCTGGTCTTTTCAGCAGCAACCCGGTGTCCCTCCCTAACCCCCCTCCCCCCCCCCCCCAGGCTAGGACCCCTCCTAGCCGCGATGTACCCTCCATCGTACTCCCGTAAGTCAGCTGGTTCACGCTGACCCGGCTGCTCCTGCCACACTCCGACTCCCCCCGGCTCGGGGGGGGGCCTCCCCCCCCTTGCCACTCCTCCCTGGCCCCGCTCCAGCGCGGGAATGGTCGCCATTGCTAGCCACGCCCCGCACTCCTCCCCTCCCCCCCTCCTCTGCCCCGCGCGCGGGAAAACAGAGGAAAGCCCGCGCTTTCGCCCTGCCACACCCCACCCCGCCATCTTCAGTTCCACCCCCGTCCCCGTCCATGCCTGTAAAAGAACCCCCCCTAGGGGCCCATATCCCCGATCTGCTCTCCCCCCCGTCCCACCTCCCCAACTTAACATTATAAATAACAGATAAATAACAAATAACAATGTACTTAACAGTCGCCCTCTACCAAACAGCATAAATAACCATAAATAACCATGAATAACCACAATAACAATAACTAAGGGAAGTTGGCAAAGGGGGAAAAAACATCAGAAGAAAAACCACAGCAAGAGTTCAAAATCCAAACAAAGAATTCAGCTGAAAGTACCCGAGCGGCTACGGCCGCCAAGTATCCCCTGGGTCTAATTCGAGTCCAGTTTCTCTTCCTGTACAAAGGCCCACGCCTCCTCTGGGGACTCAAAATAGTGGTGTTGGTTCCTGTAGGTGACCCACAAGCGCGCTGGCTGCAGCATTCCGAACCTGATCCGTTTTGCATGTAGCACCGCCTTCGTCCGGTTGTACCGGGCCCGCCGCTTTGCCACCTCCGCACTCCAGTCCTGGTAGACCCTCACTGTCGAATTCTCCCACTTGCTGCTCCTTTCCCTCTTGGCCCACTCCAGCACTCTCTCACGGTCGCTGAGTCGCTGGAACCGCACCAGCACCGCCCTCGGGGGCTCATTTGCTCTTGGCCTCCTAGCCATGACCCTGTAGGCCTCTTCCAGCTCCAGGGGCGAAGGGACGGCCCCTGCCCCCATCAGGGAGCTCAGCATTTCTGCTACATATCCCGGGAGGTCTGACCCCTCCAGGCCTTCTGCCAGGCCCAAGATCCTCAGGTTCTTCCGCCTCATTCGGGTATCCAGCTCCTCAAAACGGCTCTGCCATTTCAGGTGGAGTGCCTCGTGCACCTCTACCTTTCCCACGAGGACCGTGGCCTCCTCCTCCCTCACAGTCATCTCCTGTTGCAGCTCCCGAATCGACGCCTCTTGGGTCGCCTGGGCTCCCATCAGCCTGGTGGTTGTCGCATTCATTGACTCCAAGAGCTCCATTTTCAGCTCCGTAAAGAAGCGCAGGAGAGCGGCCTGCTGCTCCTCCGCCCATTTCCTCCATTCCTCGGGTGCGCCACCGGCCGCCATTTTGGTCTTCTTCCCCCGCTTTTTTTTGGGAGCTGCTGTTGCTTTCTTTACCACCCCACTCCGGGTACCGACCATAAAGTTGGTCTGGTTCTCTTCAGGGAGCCTTCCCCCACCGGGATTTGTCCTTACAGCGCCGTTGGGGCCCTCCAATCGGCCCGAAAACACCTTTGTAGCAGGAGCAGCCAAACGTGCGACTTAGCTGGTCATAGCCGCAACCGGAAGCCCGTTTATTTAAAAGGTTAAGTTGAATTCATGGAATAAACATTGTTTTGTGTTTAAAAACCCACGTGTCCATAATTGTAATACCACATCTGGAGAACAAGCGGTGTGCTTCAAAAGCAACAATCCATTAAAGGGAGAGGTTGATTGAACTCCATGATACATTTTGGGGTTCTGTAAACACCGCTCCCATAACACACAGGCCTACTGTCTTCACAAACACCTCCGCTGCCGTCTCGAAGTAGTAGCCCCTGCTGTTATGTGTGACCCTCAGCTTCGCTGGGTAGACCACACCAAACCGCACGTTGCATTGATACAACACTACCTTAGCCTGACCGAAGGCCGTCTGTCTCCTCGCTCCATCATAGGTCCAGATATATACGTATACCGGTACCATCCCACTTCACCTCCCACTTCAACGTCGCCCACCTCAGCATCTTCTCCTTTACCTGATAATTGTGAAAGCAGATGATCACAGCTCTAGGCAGTTCATTTGTTTTTGGTTTTCGCTGGTTCGACTGGTAGGTCCTGTCTAATTCATAGTGGGAGGGGTCCTCTCCATCCACCATCAACTTCGCAAACATTTCAGCAAAGTACTCTGTAGACCTTTGGTACTCTAGCCCCTCAGGCACACTCATGCTCACATTCTGCCTTTGTGACCTGTTCTCCAGGTCCTCTACTTTGCTGTCAGCCCTCTGCTGATCTTTACCACCCTCCACAGCTCCTCACCCATCAAGGTGAACTGGTCGCTGTATTGCGAGAATGCCTCCTCCAACTCCTTCATCTTCTCTCCTTGCTCCCGCACTGCTGTCAAAGTCTCGCCCAAAGCCTCTTTCATCGGGGCAAGGGTCTCACCTATCCACTCCTTGAGCGAGGTCATCCAAGTGTTTTGAAAACAGCCGTTCAAACGCCCCAGCCATCACTTCGGCCATCTTTTCCATTGTAATGGGCAAGGTCCCACCCAGTGAGCTCTCTCTCTTAGGGCAGCACGGTAGCATTGTGGATAGCACAATTGCTTCACAGCTCCAGGGTCCCAGGTTCGATTCCGGCTTGGGTCACTGTCTGTGCGGAGTCTGCACATCCTCCCCGTGTGTGCGTGGGTTTCCTCCGGGTGCTCCGGTTTCCTCTCACAGTCAAAAGATGTGCAGGTTAGGTGGATTGGCCATGATAAATTGCCCTTAGTGTCCAAAATTGCCCTTAGTGTTGGGTGGGGTTATTGAGTTATGGAGATAGGGTGGAGGTGTTGACCTTGGGGGTGCTCTTTCCAAGAGCCGGTGCAGACTCAATGGGCCGAATGGCCTCCTTCTGCACTGTAAATTCTATGATAATCTCTCCCCATCTTTTCTCCTCACTACCTTCGACAGCACTCCCATTTTCCCTGGGTTCTTTTTTCCGTTTTCTGACATCATTGAAATTCTCAGACCTTCTCACATTAAATTTGTTCCAAAAAATTGGGTGTAAAGAGCCTAAAAAAGATGACACTGTCAAGAGCCACCAAACATGTGACTTCCACGTACACGCCGCAACCGGAAGTCCCCAGGTATCTGCATTCCACCCGGTCAAAAGCCTTCTCTGCCTCCATTGAAAAACTAATTTCCGGCACCTAAACCTTAAATTTATTCATCGCCACATTCAACAGACGCCTGATGTCTCTTGACAATGGTTATCCCTTGACAAAACCCATCTGATCTTCAGAGAGCGCCTCCAGCACACACCTCCAGTCACCTTACCAACACCTTGGCCAGCACCTTCACATTGGTATTCAGCAGGGCAAGGGGCTGTAGGTGGAAGTTGCACGTTGGGTGGCCCCTGCGAGACTCTGGTTTTTGGATTTCAATGCTCGGTTTCAGGGGCAGTTTTTGAACAAGCAGGAAGGTATAAGTAAAGTGGGGGATGTCGAAGACCCAGAAGAAAGCCACTGGAAAGAAGGCAGCGGGTGGAAGTTCACCGTCGGGTGAACGGCTGAGCCTAGTAGGAGGAAAGATGGCGGAGGCTGGATTGCTGGGTGAAGCCACTCCCTTCACCGTGGAAACTCTGACCGAGGTGATGGCCGGAGAATTCAAGAGGCAGTTCACTAATCATATGGAGGTGCTGCCAAAGGAGATGATGGGCGGAATTCTCCGACCTCCCGCCGGGTTGGAGAATCGCGTGACGCCGCTCCGACGCCGGGATGCCATTCTCCGATGTGTGGCAAAATGGGTACCCACGCATGGCGCCCGGCCGCTCGGAGAATCGTCAAAAACGGTCTCAGCGGCGATTCTCCACCGGATGTCACGCCGGCACCGTTCTAACATGGAACGTGGTATAAAGCAGCGTCAGCCGGTCGTGCCGGCTGACTTGGGGGGGGGGGGGGGGGGGGGGTGTTGACGGCATTGGGGGTGGGGAGCCCAGGAGGGGGATCGGCAGGCCGTGTCTGCGGTTTGGGAGAGACTGCTGGGGGTGGGGGGTGCAGGGTGGGGCCCACACATCCGGGGTGGGGGGGGAGGGCCCACACATCCGGGGATGGGGGTGGGGAAGGAGCGGTGGGGGCGACAAAAGCTGCGGGCGGCCACAGCCCGCCATGGCAGGGCCGCTCCAATGGCCAGACCCCATGACGGCAGACACATGGCTGTCCACCCAACTCTTCGCGGCGCAGGCAGCCCGGCTGTCCTGACATGTGTAAGACACCCGCACCTCCCCCCACCAAACTGGCTGCACCCACCAGCGGGTATGTCCAGGGCGGCACACACGGGAGCCCCCCTGGTGCGGGCACTGCCACCAGACGGTGGCCCTGGCAGAGGGGGCGGCCGACAGGTATCAGGGCACTGAGGGGGCAGGGGTGGGGCGCGTGCTAGCAACCGGGCCGGCCAGGTAGCCCATGGTACCTGGTTGTGCAGGGGTGTATTCCAATGCTGAAACCCTGTCTACTCCCACCCCCTACAGACAGTACAATGTTTAGCCATCTTCCAGCGGTGTTGCCTGCCGTGGCAGGGGCTGCTGCCCTGCATGAGGCCCAGTGGGAGCTGGAGCACGAGTGTGACAGGGAGGTGGCAGAGCCTGTTATAGAGCACTGGGCTGCAGTGGGGCACATGCAAGCCGCCCAGACCGCAGGTCCACATGCCCGAGAGGCGCAGGAAGAGCACCACGCCCTGCGGGAGCCACAGCAGGAGGATGACGAGGTGGAGGAGGGTGTGCCACGGCCACGGAGGTGTCAGATGCGACAACGTGTGTGTACCGGCCCCGCAAATCCTTCGAGGACCTCCTGGTCAGGGCGTGCAGGAAGAGACTCCAGCTGAGCCGGGAGACCGTCGCCCACATCTACCAGCTGATGGCACACCTGACGCCATGCGGGACCGGAGGTAGACATGGCCTCCCGGTGGCCGTCAAGGTGACGGTCGCCCTCAACTTCTTCGCGATGGGGTCATTCCAGTCACTGAGTGGGGACCCTTCCAGCATCTCCCAGCCATCTTGCATAGGTGCATCCGGGCCATCACCGGCGCGCTGAACGACATCGGTGGACAAGTACATACAGTTCCCTGTGGACCACGCCCACCAGGATGCCCACTGTTGCCAGGATACCCATGGTGCAGGGGGCGATCGATGGAGTGCACATTGCCTTGCATCCACGTCGGAGGAAAGGGTCATGTGCCTGAACAGGAAGGGTACATATTCAATGAAAGCACAGGTGGTCTGTGACCACAGGATGACAATCCTGCACGTCTGCGCCAGGTACCCTGGCAGTGTGCATGACTCCTTTATACTCTCCCAATCATTCATCCCCGCCATGTTTGAGGGACGCCCCCCCCCCCCCCCCCCTTCCCCCCCCACCGCCTGCAGGGTTGGTTGCTGGGCAGCAGGGGTTATCCGTTGCGGTCGTGGCTGATGCCGCCTATCTGGAGGCCACTGACCGATCGAGAGACGCTTTGGGCTGCTGAAGATGCACTTCAGGTGCCTGGACCACTCTGGGGAGGCCCTCCAGTACCCGTCAGAGAGGGTTGGCCGCATCGTTGTGGTCTGCTGTGTCCTGCACAACATAGCCCAGCAGAGGGGGCGATGTGCTGGAGGAGGAGGAGGAGGACGGTCAGGATAAGGGGAACTCTTCTTCAGATGAGGGGGATGGTGAGGGGAAGCAGATGCACGGGACATGGGGGATGGATGGCAACAGGAGGCTGCCCAGCGCCGCCGGCTGGGTCAGAAGGCATGGGTGTCGCTGGTAGCTGGACGTTTCGGCGGCCATGGTGGAGGTCAGCAGTGATGGGCATGGGCACAGACAGCAGAGTTCGGCACCTCCCCCACCACCGACCACCCTCACCTCCCCCACCTTGTGTGCTAGTGTCCTGTGTCGTTGTGTCGTGCCTGTCTGTCCCCTGTGTGCTGGTGTCCTGTGTCATCGTGTCGTGCCAGTCTGTCCCCCGCGTGCCTGTGTCCTGTGTTGTCATGTTGTGCCTGTCTGTCCCCTGTGTGCTTGTGTCCTGGGTCGTCGTGTCATCACTGGACTGGGCTGGAGGGCTGTTGTTGGAGCTGCCCTCCCCATCACTGTGAGAGTCCCTGCAGGCTGGCCGCCCAGGCGCTGGCCGAGGGCAGTGTAAGCCAGGTGCACCCGGTTGGTCTGCGTCGGCAGGCCGTCCAGGCACTGGATGCAGTACGAGTGAGCGGGGAGTGCTGAGGGGACAGTGCTGAGGGGAAACGGCTGGGGGTAGTGTGCTGAGGGAGAAGGACTGAGGAGAGAGTGCTGAGGGGGAATGGCTGGGGGGTAGTGTGCTGAGGGAAGAGGGCTGAGGGGAGAGTGCTGAGGGGAGAGTGCTGAGGGTAGAGTGCTGAGGGGAGAATGCTGAGGGGAACGGGCTGAGGGAAGAGTGCTGAGGGGAAAGGGCTGAGGGGAGAGTGCTGAAGGGAGAGGGCTGAGGGGAGAGTGCTGAGGGGAAAGGGCCAGGCCCCGGGGGGGGGGGGGATCTCACTTGGCGGCGCGCACCCGATCTCGGCATGGGCAATCTCCCGGTCCTCGGTGCACCAGCTAATTCCAGTGCCCTCTGCTCGTGCATGGTGAGGGGTCGCAAGTAAGGTTCACCCCCTCCGGTTCGGGCACGCCCTCACTGGTTATGGGCGCTGAAGTTAAAAACTCACTACTATTCGTAGAATTTCCTCTATACCAAAAAGGGCCGACATTCTAAATGGTGAACAGGGATTCTCACTCCCTGACTCCGATGCAGGCTTAGGTGGGTGCTATTCAGGTCAAACTATGTTTTCAAGTTATCCCCCGGTGTAACCCATACCTTCACAGAAGAATTTTACCTACTTACCACTTAGTAGCATCGATATCCTGTGTCCTGCGTTGCTAAGTACGGTAAGTAATGTAGGCTTTGTAATAACCACTCTTTCAGGTTAAATCTTTTAAACTATTTTATTATTATATTTTTTTCTTTTAAAAGATGCAATCACTGTCTTTACAGAAAAGTAAAAAGATCTTGCTTCTGGATTCTCCTGGTTGGTTGAAGAGACCTTCAGGTCCACCTTGACAATTACTCTTCTTCAGCTTATGGTCTTCCTCAGATGTATTCGCTGTTCTGCTCGGTTGCTATGCTCTATCTTTCCCATGTACTGAGCTGTGAGAGCTGGCTCTGAGCTGACTCTGAGCTGACTCTGCCTCCTCTTTTTAGCTTTTGGAGGTCTTTCTCAGATGGATTCACTGTTCTGCTCGACTATTCTCTGTCTGTTTCCCATGACCGAGCTATGAGAGCTGGCTCTGCGCTGACTCTCTCTCTTCTTTAAATTCTGGTCTTCCTCAGATGTATTAGCTGTTTTAGCTCAGCTGCTTTGCTCTGTCCCTTTCCCATGACCGAGCTATGAGAGCTGACTCTGAGCTTCTCTTGGCCTCTCTGGTTCCTTCTCTGCTTTTCTGCCTACCGTCCCCTTTCTCAGGGTTTATATATCTTTCTAACAGTTATTACGTTTTTATGACTTTATTGTAAAGTAACTTTTATTTCACTTGGATTGTAAAAGGTACCTTTAATCTAAATTTTTCTAATTTTGTGCATGACCTCATCTCATAGATCTCTGATTACATTGTTTCCTTTGTGATGTTCAAAAATGCTTTGATTTCAAAGGGGTGTTACTTTTAATTCTTGTCACTTCTATAGTTTTATTATTATCAAATTGTGTCCCCAGCTCATAATTTTGACTTTGATTTGGGTCTAATTTGTGTTCTCGTAGTCATGTTGTCTCCCGCTTCCCATATTCGCCTGGTGTCAGCAAAACTTCACATCTATATATTTGTCACCTAATTCAACTGAACCTCATCCATTCTTTTCCATCTGCTTACTTAACTTCAATGAATGTGTGAAATATTGCTTTTAGCTTTATACTAAAAATTAAATTGGTGGTGAGTTAAAAGACTTGCTCACATTTAAACATTTGTCACATAATCCAGCTGAAAACCTTATCCATTATTTTCCATATGCTTACTTAACTGCAAAAGGAGGTGCGAAACATTGCTTTTAGCTGTATACTAAAATTCACTGATTGTGAATTGAATAACCTGCTTGTTTTGTTTGCTAAGCCTGCTTGACTAAGGCTATCTGCATTTTATAATCCTCTCCTGGCAGCTGCTGTTAACCCTTGGTGGGATTTTCCCCTACATTCTCTCATGCACTCTTAGATCAGGTATTGCCAGACTTCCATGTTTCAAATGACATATCTGTCCATATTTTCAATTACAGCGCTCTTCTCCTTTAGGGGGGGGAAGGAAATGACAGCATTGTTAGGTGGTCCGATGCATGCAGTTGGATCTATGTTGGCATGGGTGCACAGGGCACACGGCCAATGCGGCTTGCATGGGTGGCTGCAGCCATGCGGGTCACGGCTGTGGTTGTACCGTCCCCCTGGGGAGGAGGTGGGTGTTACACATGTGGAGGGTAGGGCGGTAGGGGGGTAGGTGTGATAGGCACATTGCTGGGTACTCACCCTGGCTGCCCTCAGTAGGTTGTTGAGCTTTTTGCGGCACTGCTCGCCAGTCCTGGGTCTCAACGCGATGACACTGACAGCCACACCCACCTCCCTCCACAGATGCCGGGCCACATTGGGTACTCTCTGGGTCCAGTGTACAGACGCCCTATCCTCTCCTCAAGAGCGTTCAGGAGCATCTCCAGGTTGTGGTCAGTGAACTGGGGCACGCCGGGGTGCCATGTTGCTCCATCGGCAGCCTGTGCGTTCGCGTCGCCTTATATGCGACGCAACATGGCGTTGATTGCATGGCACCGCGTCTCCGATGCTGCTCCGAGGCCGCGCCCCCACGCTTTCCGCCGCGCCCCTGCTGGCCCCCTTGTATGGCGCAGAATGGGGTCCCGGAACGGGCCGTCGGAGCAGAGAATCGCGCCTGATGGCTACGATGAAGGAGTGGGTGGAGGAGGCGATTGTCCCGTTGAAGGTGGCAGTGCCAAAGACATCAACCGAGGTACGGGAGCAAGGAGAGAAGTTGAAGGGGGTGGAGGAGGCTCTGTCGCAGCACAGCAATCAGCTCACCTCGATGGGTGAGGAGCTTTGAAGGGTGACCGGGGTTAACAAAGGGCTCAGAGCCAAGGTGGAGGACCTAGAGAACAGGTCGAAACAGCAGAATTTACGAATGGTGGGCCTGCCTGAGGAGTTTGAGGATCCAAGGCCGATCGATCACTTTGCAAAATGTTGGCAGAGCTATTGGGGGACAAGGAAGAACTCTCCTGATATAAATTGGACAGGGCACATCGTCACCCAGGCCCAAGCCGAACGCAAATGAGCCATCAAGGGCAGTTAAAATGTGCTTCCATAGGGGAAGGAGAAGGTCTTGAGTTGGGCAAAGTAAAGGCGTGAGGTGAAATGAGAAGGCGTTGGTATTCGAATATATGAAGACTCGATGATGGAACCGGCGAGAAGGTGGGAGGCCTTCGGACGGGTGATGGCAGCACTCTATAGCAATGACGTGAGGTTTGGCATGTTCTACCCAGCGAAGCTACAATTCGAGGAACTTCTACTTCGAGATGGTGGAGGCAACGGAGGTGTTCGTGAAGGTTGGCATCAAGATTGGAGGGATGTCTCCCGAAGGTGATTGGGGAGGATCAGGCGGGGTTTGTGAAGGTAAGGGAGTTGTTCGCGAACATGAGGAGGTTGTTGAATGTGGTCCTGTCTCCGGCAGAGGGAAAGTAGACAGACGTGGTGGTGATTCTGGATGAAGGTGTTCGATTGGGTAGAGTGAGGTTAGTTGATGGAGGTATTGAAGAAATTTGGAATCGAGCCGCGGTTTGTGGTGTGGGTGCAGTTGTTGTATAAGGGGCCGATGGCTAATGTTCGCCCTAACAGTATGAACTTGGGATACTTTGCACTGCATTGGGGTACAAGCCAGGGATGCCCTATGACACCTCTGTTTTTTGCATTGGGCATTGAGCCCTTGGCCATTGTGCTGATGAGCTCAGGGCTGTGAAAGAGTATAGTGAGGCGGGGGGTTGGAACATAGGGTGTCCTTCTATGCCAATGATCTGCTGTTGTATATCTCGGTACTGAGCATGTCGGCGGGGAGTGTAATGGAGCTGCTCCAGAGATTCGGGACGTTCTCAGGATATAAATTGAATTTAAAGGGCAGCACGGTGGCGCAGTGGTTAGCATTGCTGCCTCACAGCCCTGAGGTCCCAGGTTTGATCCCGGCTCTGGGTCACTGTCCGTGTGGAGTTTGCACATTCTCCCCGTGTTTGCGTGGGTTTTGCCCCCATAACCCAAAGATGTGCAGGATAGATGGATTGGCCATGCTAAATTGCCCCATCATTGGAAAAAATGAATTGGGTACTCTAAAATTTAAAAAAATGAAATATAAAGAAATTAAATTTAGGTAAGAGCAAGTATTTTATGGTCACCCTGCCGGGAGTAGGGACAAGGGTCAGGGGTGCTGCCATTCCGTTTGGCTGCAACCCACTTTAAGTACTTGGGGTGTAGGTGTCCCGAGATTTGGGGGGGGGGGGGGGGGGGGGGGGGCTCGGAAAATACAATTTCACTAGTTTGGCAGTGGGGGTGAAGGCCAATCTGTCGAGGTGGGACAGCTTCCCTCTGTCATTTGTAAGCCGGTGCAGGCAGTTAAAATGAATGTTTTGCCGCCATTCTTATTTTTATTTCAGTGCCCGCCAGTCTTTTTGTCCAAGTCCTTCTTCAAGGGGGTGGACAAGTTAATCTCCTCTTTCATCTGGGGAGGAAGGTGGCCAGGATCTGCAGAGAGGACAACAGGTGGGGGGTGGGGGGTGGGGGGGTGGGGGTTAGGCCTCCCAAACCTGCGGTATTATTATTGGGCGACAGATGCGGAGAAGGTGCAGGGTTGGAGCAAGGAGGGAGAGGCTCTGTGAGTAAAGATGGAGGAGGGCTCGTGGAGGGGGTTGGATTTGCAGGCATTGACACCGGCACAGCTTCTCTTGGCTCCAGGAAAGTATTCGGTGAGTCCAGTGGTGGTGACCACGTTGAAGCCCAGAGGAGTTGAGAGAGAAGTATGGGTTGGCACAGGGGGAAGGGTTTAGGTACGTGCAGGTTCAGGACTTTGCAAGAAAAGTTTTCCCAACCTTCTCGATGTGGTGATAACTACTGTAGATATGCATACTTGCAGTAGGGGGATGTATGGCCGTACCTGTAATACAGGTTCCTCCGGTAAGGCCCTGCTGGCTAGCTCTGCCCACAGGGAGCTTGTGTATAAATATGCGTGTGAGTCACTCAGACCCTAGTCTTCAGTTGCAGCCGGAGGAATAGCATCACACAGCAATAAAGCCTCTATTGTACTTGTCTCTCGTCTTTGAGTATAATTGTTAGCGCCGCACTCGATAGTGCCGGCCTCTTCATTGCTGGAGGCAGTGCTGTCAACTGGAGGGCTGGAGAGGATACTTGTTACGGTGATCTACAGGAGGATCCTGGAGGAGGATAGGGTGCCCATGGAGAGGATTAAGGCAAAGTGGGAGGAAGAGCTAGGGGGGCACTGGAAGAGGGACTGTGGTGGGAGGTGCTGTGGAGGGTGAATGCGTTGAATTTGTGTGTCAGGTTGGGGCTGATACAGCTGAAAGTAGCATAAAGGGCACACCTCACAAAATCAAGGATCAGTCATCTGTTCAAGGAGGGGGAGGATATCTGTGAGCGATGTTCATATGTTTTGATCCTGTCCGAAGCTGGAAAAAGTTTGGAGGGTGGTGTTCAATACAATCTCGCGGTTCTTGCATGTGAATGTGGAGCCCAGTCCCCTAGAAGCCATAGTTGGGATGTTGGACCAGCCTGAGTTGCAGGCGGGTGTAGGGGCGGATGTTTTAGCCTTCGCCTCGCTGATCGCTCATAGGCAGGTCTTGTTGGGGTGGAGGTCAACTTCTCCACCCTGTGCCTCAGCATGGCGGGGGGACATGTTGGAGTTTTTGACCCTGAAGAAGTGAAGTTTGAGCTGAGGGAGGCAAAGGAGGGGTTCGACAATTGTTGGGGTTTGTTCATTATTCACTTTCAGGAGTTGCTTACCGTTGACTGTTGAGGGGAGTTCGGGGTGGGTGTAGGGGAGGTTTCCTGAGTTTGGGCGGGATTGTTTTTCATATTGTTGGGGTTGTTCTTTTTTTCTTTTGTATGGTGAAAATTAATCGAAATGGTGGAAATTTGTCAAATAAAGAAATTTTAAAAAACATACATCCCCAGGAGATGGGGTGCCGAAAATAGTTTGCAAAATTTTACCAGAAGATTTAAAATTATTAATTGAGCTAGTACCTACTGACTATATCAATTGTCATCTCCTTACAATTAGTGAACACACCCATAATCCATAATCCCTGTCTTCACACACCCAACCAATCTCCTAACCAGGTCAATAATTTTCTTTCAATTCCATAAACATTAAGTCTATTGGCTTAATTAGCTATCTGTTACAGGACACTAGATTTAGGCTGTTTTTGTAATGCCTTTTCACAGTAGGGGCTTTTCACAGTAACTTCATTGAAGCCTACTTGTGACAATAAGCGATTATTATTATTATTATTGACTTAGACCAGGCCTTTGAGATTGGCCAATTGGAATACGAGTTCCGTGATTAGTGGGCCAATCAGGGTACCTCCTGTTTGTATATACACTCCCAGTGTAGACAGCAAGCTGAAGGTGCCTGGTTGTACTGCTGTTGGTTTTGTTAATAAAAGGGAGTCTGGTGAAGTGACTTCTGCCTCTGTGGACTTATTACAGTTTTGTTTGTTGCTATCTGAATGTGGCCCTTGCACGGAAAAGTTTGCCCACCCCTGCTATAGAGTGATAATTTAGTGTTTGATTTGTTTTCAGTTAGATATGATAACAGGAGCTGGGTATGTGCTGGGCTGGACTTTAAGTCCTTTTTGGTAATTTAAGCCTATGTACTGGAAGCCAGTTTTAATGATGGTTTCCCAGGGTGCAATAAAATTATACAGGCCAGGGTGGGTTTGGAAGACAACACAAATTGGGCTAAGTACTATGAAAAAGGGATGCAAATTGGTTGGAAATGGAGTGATTAAATAGTTGCTGTGAATAACAAGGTGTGAAAATGTAATAAAGTTAAGAGCACCTATATGGAAGTGTGCCATTTTATAATGAGATGCAACCCTTTATGGTGACATCCTGAAAGTTCAATTTGAAAAGTAGCTCTGTTTTGAGGCGTGTTTTAGCTTCAAAATGTTATTAGATTTTTGATAGTTTTAACGTAAAAATTTAATCAAGCAAAAACTGTATATTTTTTACATTTAGCTGGTGATCAATATGTTTTATGTTGAGTAATCCCAAGGAAATGATTGAATAAATGAACCAGCATCTTGCATTTTTATTAAGATTAACTGTTTCATTGCATAAATAGAATTCAAGACACTAATTAATACTATCCCATCTGTGAACTTGTATGTGCAAATATCTTGATTATATATTAATGCTCTGAAGGAAATCCTACTTGAAATGCAGTTCAAAGTGTTATTGCACAAGATGATTAAGAGGAAGTTGTGATGATCTATTTCTGAACAAGGTATTAATTGCATGTGTTTTACTTAAACATAACATTTTGAATTCAGTAGTCTTGAATGTTTCCCCACCTCAAACAGATCCAGCAATTTGTTGTGCTACATGTTGCTTTCCCTCTTTTTGACATTTATGCTGTACAATTGCTGTATATTTACTGTATATTACTTCTGGTGTTTCTCCCCAGATGGGGTCATTATCATGTTCAGCAGGCCCCTGATATTCTGTTAGCTGCCTGCCTTTGACAAAGCCCATCTGGTCCTTTGCGATTACCTCTGGCACGTAGCTCTCCAGCCACTTCGGCAAGGCCTACGCCAGGATCTTTGTCTCTATGTTGAGTAGCGAGATGGGCCTGCAGGACCCATACTCTGTCGGTCGGGTCCTTGTCCTTTTTGGGTATCAACAATGCTGAAGCTTGTGCCAGTGTTGGTGGCAGAGTGCCCCTTATTAGCGAGTCTATAAACATCTCCCCCAGGTGCAGGCCAATGCTGGTGTGATTCTTTTGTAGAGGTTCGCTGAGAATCCGTCTGGCCCTGGCGCCTTCCCTGCCTGCATGGAGTTGATGTTCTCCATGACTTTCCCCAAGTTCCAGGCCCCATATCCTATCTTCCCCCATGACTGGCATATCCATGCTTCATCTTTGAGTCCCTCTCTGGGGGCTCGGTGGCGTACAACCCTCTGTCGAAAGTTGCGAAGGCTTCACTGATCTTTTCTAGTGCTTCGACTAGCCTGCCGCTTCTGTCTTTAATCTGAGCTATTTCCCTTATGGCTGCCTGCTTTCTCAGCTGGTGAAAGCTTTGTCTTCATGTTCGTAAAAGGTCCCCCATGTCTGGCGGAGCTGGTGCACTGCTTTCCCAGTGAAGATCTGTAGATTTTTCCTCTCCATCAGTAGTTCCACGGTCAAGGCTGAGGAGTACCGCCGATATGCATCCAGGAGTCGACCAGCTGTTGCCAAGCCGCAGTCTCCTTCCTCCCTTTGCTCACCTTGTACACAATAATGTCCCCCCCCCCCTTATGGATAGTGTATACAGGAGGTGGAGGGAAGTGGGCTGGTCAAGGTGAGGGATTTGTATTTGGAGGAAGGGTTTGCCAGTCTGGAGGAGCCAAGCCAAAGGGTAGAGCTGCCGAGGGGCAGTGAGTTCAGGTATCTACAGGTTAGGGTCTTTGCACGAAAGGTCTGGAAGGTGTTCCCTACATTGCCGGGATACATCCTGCTCGAGCGACTGCTGCTTCCGGATGTGGAAGGGAAGAATTGGGGATATATACAAGTGGCTGGGGGAGCAGGGAGGCGAGTGGGTGGTGAAGATCAAGGAGAAATTGGAAGCGGAGTTGGGAATGGAGATCAATTGGGGAGTTTGAAGTGAGGCACTGCGAAGGGTAAATGGACCTCCTCGTGTGCAAGAATGAGCCTGATACAGTTTAAGGTGGTGCACAGGGTGCATCTGACTCAGGTGAGAATGAGTGGGTTCTTTCAGGGGTAGGAGATGAGTGTGAGAGGTATGGGTGGGGCCACGAATCATGCACACATGTTTTGGGGTTGTGAAAAATTGGGAAGATTCGGGGCGGGAGTGTTCGCGGTCTTAGCCAGGATTGTGAAGGAGGGAGTGCACCCGGACGCTTTGGTGGCGATATTTGGGATCTCCGAGAAGCCGGAGCTCATGGAAAGGAGGAAGGCTGATGTCATGGCCTTCGCCTCTCTGGGGGTAGCAGCATGGTTGGGTGACCTGTACGACTTCCTGCGGTTAGAGAAGATAAAGTATTAATTAAGGGGCTCAACAGGGGAGTTCGAGAAAAGGTGGGGGATGTTTCTGACTGTGTTGGAGGAGCTGTTCGTCGGGGAGGGGGTTGGTGATGGAGAGGGGGGGGGTGAAAAAGGAGAAAAATCTGCACAAACTGTATAGTTGATTGTTGGGAAGAATGTTTCCCGGGGTGTTTATTTGCTGTAACCTACTTTGACACGAGATTGAATAAAATGCACAGTGTTCAGAGCCTCCCAGAACGTGGAGGGCGATTTTAGTTGTTGGTAACGTATCAGGCTATGGCTTTGATATCTGTTCACAGGATGCCTTATTGGCCAGGAGGGCTGTGTCCTACTTCTATGGGGGCCCATCTCCAACCTCACATCCGCGTAGTGTGCAGTGTACATCGTCCCAGGTGGGAGTGTACAATTTACAAGGACCACTGGTGCCGCTTCCAGGACACCACTAACCATGACGCACTGTCCCCCATGGTCTGTAACTGTTCTCATCACTGTAAATGCTGACCTTTCATTGAGCAGTATGGTCACACCCCCCCCCCCCCCCCCCCAGCCCCAATCCCTTAACATGATTTGGATGTCTGTCCCACCTAGCTCTTTCGTACCTGCAGTCGGTCCTCCACCCTCCGGTGAGTCTCCTGGAGAAAGATTATGTCGGCTCTCAGACTTTTCAGATTGGTAAAGACCCTGGATCTTTTTCACCGGGCTGTTAAGTCCCCTGATGCTCCAGGTGATTATTCTGAGGGGAGGGTTTCTCTTCCTCTCCCATCCCCCACCACCTCCTGTGGGATCAGAGTGGTGAATCTATGGAATTCACTACCACAGAAACTAGTTGAGGCCAAAACGTTGTGTAATTTCAAGAAGGAATTAGATATAGCTCTTGGGCTCAAGAGATATGGGGAGGAAAGTGGGATCAGGGTATTGAACATGATGATCAGCCATGGTCATAATGAATGGCGGAGCAGGTTCGAAGGGTCAAATAGAGTCATAAATGTTTACAGCATGGAAACAGGCCCTTTGGCCCAGCTTGTCCATGCCGCCCAGTTTCTATCTCTAAGCTAGTCCCACTTGCCCGCATTTGGCCCATATCTCTCGATACCCACCCTGCCCATGTAACTGTCTAACTGTTTTTTAAAGGTAAAAATTGTACCTGCCTCTACCACTGCCTCTGGCAGCTGGTTCCAGATGCTCATTACCCTCTGTGTGAAGAAAGTTCCCCTCTGACCTCTTTTGTATCTCTCCCCTCTCACCTTAAACCTATGTCCTCTAGTTTAGTGACTGACATTACGACTATTTCCACCATAGAAACATAGAAAATAAAACAGGAGGAGGCCAGTTTTATTTTCTATGTTTCTATGATGGAATAGTGGTAATTTCAGTCACTAAACTAGTAATCCAGAGCCCAAGCTAATGCTCTGAGAATACAGGTTCAATTCCCACCACTTCAGTTGGTAGAATTTCAATTAAATGAATAAATTTGGAATGTAAAGCTAGTCTCAGTAATGGTGATCATGAAACTAGCTTTATTGTGATTAAAAACTCATCTGGTTCACTAATGTCCTTTAGGGAAGAAAATCTACTATCCTTACCTGGTCTGGCCTGTATGTGACTGCAGATCCCCAGTAATGGCCCTGGGATTGGCCCAGCAAGTTGCTCAGTTTAAAGGCAATTAGGGATGAGCTATAAATGCTAGCCCATAACCCATAAAATATTAAATGGTGAAAATGTGAAACCCCAGCCAATGTCTTATGGAAGTCCACAGAACTACACCCACAGTCATTCCCCAATCTATTACTTCCACAATAAAATTCAATTAGTATGTGTTTTAAATATATATATTTATTCCAAACACAAAAACACAAACAACTTCAACCAAATACACAGTCCATCAAAGCAGCATGGGCAACAGTTTGTACAGTTCTTTCCCCTTTTAAACACCAACCGCCTCCCCCCACCACCACCCCCCCCCCCCCCCCCCCACCCCCCCAGGCGAGCGATGAACAGCTCCTCAAATAAAGTCAAGAACGGCCTCCACCGTACCTCAACTCAAACTTAATCTTCTCCAGGCTTATCCGACTTCCAATTCAACAGGATCCTTCGCCGGACTATCAGAGGCAAATGTCATGACATCAGCCGCCTTCCCCTCCAGTAGCTCCGGCTCCTCTGAAACCCCAAATATTGGCACCATAGGGTCTGGCCTGATATCAGCCCCCACTATCCTGGATAAGGTCCCAAAGGCCTCCCAAAAGCTCTCCAGCTTCTCGCAACCCCAGAACATGTGAAAATGATTTGCCTCCCCCGTCCACTCTTCTCACATCCATCGGTCACCCCCTGGAAGAACCCACTCATCCTCGCCCGTGTCACGTGTACTTTTTGCACCACCTTGAACTGAATCAAGCTCATCTTCACGCAGGAGGAGGTTGAATTCAGCCTCCGCATCACCTCACACCAGGGCCCCAACTTTTTTCTTCCCCAACTCCTCCTCCCATTTACGCTTTGTCTGTGCATCACCCTGCTCCCCTAACCACCTGTATATATCCCCAATCCTACCCTTCCCCAAATCATCAGGAAGCATCAGTTGCTCCAACAACGTGTACTTTGGTAACTGGGGGAACGTCTGCCACTGCTTTCACGTAAAGTCTCGCACCTGCATATATCTAAACTCACTACCCCTCGGCACCTCGGCAGCTCAAACCTCTCCCACAGCTCGTCCATCCCCACAAGCTTCCCCCCTGAGAACACATCCCTAACCTGCTCCAGCCCACCGCCTCCCTCTACTTCCCATCCACCCCCCCCCCACCCCCCCCCCCCCCCACCCCCCCCCCCCACCCCACCCAGTTTAAACTTGGGGAGATGGTGGAGTAGTGGTATTGTCACTGCTAGTAATCCGGAGACCCAGAGGACTACTCTGGGGTCCCAGATTTGAATCCTGCCACTGCAGATGGTAGAATTTGAATTCAATAAAAATCTGGATTTATGACCATGAAACCATTGTCCATTGTCGTAAAAACCCATCTGGTTCACTAATGTCCTTTAGGGAAGGAAACCTGCCATCCTTACCTGGTCTGGTCGACATGTGACTCCAGACCCACAGCAATGTGGTTGACTCTTAACTGCCCCTTAAGGGAAATTAGGAACGCCGACATCTCATGAACGAATAAAACAAAAACCTGTAGTTCCCACAGTGGCATCAGCAATTACATTTTTTCCAACTTAAAATGCCTCCTCAACTTGTTCCATATCCTATTAGTCGACCGCACCATCGGATTCCCCATATACCTCCCCGAGGTGAACGGCAATGGGGCCGTTACCAGGGCCCTCAGACTGGATCTCTTCAGGACTCATCCTCCAACCTAATCCACTCCGCCTCCTCCTCCACCCACCAATGCCTCACCTCTGTATTTGCAGCCCAGTAATAATACATCAGGTTTGGGAGCGTCTCTGCAGCAAAGCCCTCTTCAATCCTTGGTTACTTCCCCACCCATACAAATTCAGAAATCAGTGCCTCCACCCTCCGGAAGAAGCCCTCAGGGAGAAAGATCAGAAGAGTCTGAAAGACAAACAGCAATCTTGGCAACACATTATCTTTAATACCTGTACCCTCCCGGCCAACTTCAGGTGCAAATATCCCACCTCTTGATATCACCCTTAACCTCCTCCACTAACGCTGTCAATTTACACCTGTGCATCGTGGCCCACTAATGCATCACCTGGCTCCCCAAATACCAAAACCGCTCTCTTGCTACCTTAAAGGCTGTTACCCCCAAATTGGCCCCCCGACGGAGTCACCGGGAACACTTCGCTCTTCCTTATATTCAGCTTGTACCTGGAAAAGACCCCAAACCTCTCCAATAGGCCCATAATTTTGCCCATACTCTCCAGCAGATCCGATACAAACAACAGCAGGTCATCTGTGGACAATGACACTTTATGCTCCCTGCCCCCCCTCACAATTCCTCGCCATCAGCCAACCCCCGAAGCGCCTTCACCAAGGTCTCAATCGCC